>NW_028262290.1:21537500-21844736 GCF_047370975.1 Nipponia nippon
TCAAAGTTTCTTGGATCACAAAATTATAATCAACTTAAAAATATGTCACAGAAATATTCAATCATTTATTAGGCTACTTCAGTAAACTGAAAACTAAATTTGAAACCATGATGGTTATTTGTATTTATCAGGTTAAAGACTGTAAAAAGGTAATTTCTACAAAGCAGAGATGCTCAGCCAATACTACTCGAACACTTTACAGTGACCAATCTTATTCGACATGAAGCTCATTTTCTTCTTTGCTAAATCACTTTGTCAATTCAATACATATTCCATCCGAAGTGGGCTATTAATAAGCATTCTGGAGTCAGAAATCAATAAGGAAAATACTACTGAAAGAGCTTCTCCACGTCCCATGATGGTTACTTTGAATGGAGTTCTGTAATACAGAACATCAATGAAGATACATCAGTGCCGCTGATTTTATAACAAAATGATTTATAGCCCCTCTTTCGAAACGCCTGACACTTCTTCTAGTCCCGACCGCTAGACTTGTTCGGATGAATAATCTACAGCACGGAAAAGTTTATGAAGTTAAGACTCTGTCGTGTGTCACAGGCAAGAAAAGTGAACTACGAACACCATTAGGCAGGGTATCTTTCAACCACAAGCCTTCAGCACACCTGTTTCTCAATGCACAAAACAGCTCTCAAGTGTTAAACCCCCGAAAACAGCGAGGGCGAGCGTGCGCCTCGGGTGTAGCTGCAAAGTGAGCCCCGGAGGGACGTGGGCGGGCCGCGCCGGAGGCAGGCGCGGAGCGGAGCGGCGCGGCGCGGGGCCGGCGCCCCGGGGGGACGGCGGGGCCCGCAGCCGGCGCGCCGCAACCCACCGGCTCCCCCGCGGGAACTTTCTCGGCTCTCCCCCACACGCACTTTCTGCGATCCTCCGGTACTTACTGCAGCCCAGGCTCGGCATGAGTCTGTCCACACGCGTTAGACGCAGAAAGTTGCTCAGTGGTACGGTGTTCGCAAGCTGTTTTATGCTGCGCTCCCGGCGCTACTTCAACTTGAAAAAACGTGAGTGATCCCACTCCGAAACTCGGAGGAACAGTTTGAAGAGACTACGGGGAGGCAGCAAGAGCTCCAAAGGAGCAAAACCCGAGACAGTGAGGAGCCTGCTCACCCCGCATCAGAGCAGCTCCTGGCTTTCGCTCCTGTCCCCTTCCTCTCTCCCCATCCTCAGGCTCTCTGGCAAAGTTTCATCATTCGGTCCGTACTCTGGACCCCCCTATTGCTCCCCACAGCCACCTCTCTCGCGTCTCCCAAGAACGAGATAAATAAAAGTCTGTTAGAGGGAGCCCCCCTCAGGAAACTTACGTTTGATCTGCCTGGGTTTGCTCTGTTTCCTTCGGGACATGCTGCTCGGCTGCCGCTCCTGCCTTGCTCCAGGTACAGGAGTGGAGCTGGGAGGGGACGGGGGTGGAGGGAGGGTGACAGATCAACAGACGGGATTCATTGAGGAGCCGGTGGCCACCTTGAGATGCAAAGTCAAATGACAGAAAAACAGGGAGAGGGAAGGAGTGTGTGCGTGTGTGGCGGAGGACGAGGGGAAGAGAAACGGAGATCGGGGTGGGCGAGACGGAGAGCGAGAATGAGGGGAGAGAGAAGCAGAAAGAACGGAGGGAGGGAGCAGGGGAAGGAGCGAGGGAGGGAGGGAGAGAGGAGGAAGGAAGGGAGGGAGAGAGGGAGGGAGGGAGGGGAGAGCTTGGCTCCTCGCTCTCTCTCTCCCTCTCTCGCCCGCTCTCTGCCGTTGCCGTGCCGCCTCCGCTCCCCGCGCCGCGCTCCGCTCCGACTGACAGGCGGCGGGAGGTGCCGGCGAGGGAGGGGGCGAGGGAGGGGCTTTCCGGGACGGGGGGGCGGAAAGAGGGGGGCGTTTGTCCGTCAGGCTTGACGGGCAGGGGCTGCTACCAGAGACAAGTCCGCATGCAAATCGCCTCCTGCCTGTGGGGCACGGGGTGCTGAGGCGGGAGGCTTCAATTGTCCCGGCTCCGTCAGGGCTGCTGGTGGCGGAGACAGCCGCAACTTTCCTGAAAGAGGCACGGCAGGAGAATGGGCGAAGAAACTCCGTGACAGGCAGGCGGCCGGCACGAGTCCTCCCGCCCCGCACAGCGAGTCCGCCGGGGCGTCCTGGCAGAGCCGGGCGCCTCCACGCTCCGCCGCGCTGCCTCGGCCTCAGCGCTGCCTGTGGGAAGAGCAACGCTTCCTCCTGCGCTGGCCCCTAGGCCGGGAGATCCCGGAGAGTCCCAGGCGGGGCGGCGAGGGCAGAGTTTCCCTCCGCCGCGCCAGAGCGCCGTCTCGGGGGTGGGGGGTGGCTCCACCACCACAGGGGAGCGGGATCCCGCCTTCGCCTCGCAGGTGTCGCCACGGGCGGGTGCCGAGGCAGGGGCGCGCGGCCCGCCACTCGCGCGGGGCGGCCGTTAACGGCAGCGCTCTGCCGGGCGGCGGCGGCGGCGGGGCTGGAGCCGCCCCGCTGCGCCCCGGGTCCGCTCGGGCTTGCACCACGAACGGCCGCCTCGTTCGGCGTTGTCCAGCCCCCGGCACCCGCCTGCGGCAGCCGGTGGGTCCCGGGGAGGGCTGGCCTTGTGGTCACCACCGTTTGCTCGCGTGATTGATCTTTTTTCGACTTTTAGATGAGAGAAGGATAAGCCGACTAACTACCTAGGCTTTAATTAGTTTTACCCTTCTGAGTAATGACAATAGAGAAATTCTGTTTCTTGCACAGTAGAAACCAACGTTTGACACTTCTGTTTCTGGTACCAATTAAGTGTTCTGACAAAGCTAAACCATTAGCAATGCTCGTGTTTACAGTCTGTGTCTTTAGGACAAAATTTCTCTTGAACATGCTGTTTTAATGACCTAAATCATCTAATTTATGTATGCAGTTGTAGTGACCCATTATGAACAGACCATGCTTTCTATACCTCATTGTATTGCTTAGCACAGCACACACGTAACCAGATTCTCAGTGTTGTCAAACATTAACTTTGCAAAAATCTTAAAAAACCAAAACAAAACAAGAAAACAATCACACAAACAATAAAATCAGCCTGATTTCAGTGATGCCAAGTAAAGACTCTTGATACTGAAACATCTTTATTACCATGCTTCCAGAAATTGGAGGTCTGACACATGAATGTACTGCAATGTTAAATGTTCTTACAGCTTCACTAGCAGGAATTAAATGATTTATGTTCGGGTAAACTGTTAAGCATTTCTTTAACTCTTACCTCTGTGGTCAAAATACTCTCAACAGAAATAGTTTTCAGCTTGACCTCTCAAAACTTTCAGTGATTATTTTTTTGGCCAATATTGCAAAAGTCTTCATATAAGCAGCAGAAATTCTAATATGGTAATGCACTAAAATTTTCCATCATATTGTGTTAGAAAATAATGTTTGTAAATGATAAGTGGATTTGCAAAAACACTTTTTTATATTAAAGAAGAGAACATGATAGAAACTGCTAGCTGTATTAAACAGTTGTTGTTCAGATACTTTAAAGAATCTGAGTAAATAATAAATGTTTTCCATTTAGCTGAAGTGATTGTGGTGTGCCAATTTTATATTTCAATTTCTTTCCTTGAGGTGTAGGCTCATGGTTAAGTACCAATGTAATAGTGGTAGTGTTTTCTGTGGCAGTAGACAGGCATCATAAGAGTCCACCAAATGAAATGCTCTGCTTTGGCTTTGTTGCAGAATTAGGCTCAAACAGGGGCTTGAATTGAAACCCATCTTTCAAATTAAAGTTAATATTTGTTCTTTACTCATTCTCACCATTTTCTTAAATCTCAGCCCGGGTCCATAATCAGAATTAGCAATGTCTTTTCCTTCATATAGGTTGACCATTCTTTTCTGTTTCTATTTTGTTGCCTGCCTCCCACACAGTGTTTTCAGTTTAAACAGGTAATTTGACAGATACCGCTTTTAAACCAACTGCTGTTTAGATGTAAAAGAATGGAGTTGAGTAACCTGTTTCCAACATTTGGACAATATACAAACTGCAACTTAAAAATTAATATACTTTACGTGGTATAAAACAGTTATGAATAAGTGATAAACAGCAATGCAAAATGAAGCAGTGCTAGAGTCTGTATCACAAGTGTTTATTCTTACTGTTTAGGGTAAATTACATAAGAGCATCATTATTATGCTGACTCGTGCTTTCGTAAATATTTAAGCAGCAATGTAAGTTAAGTTACATATTTTGTCTATTCTGAGGCATTAAGGCCATATTCTATTTTGTCAGCTCAAAAGAGGACATATAAAGATGTATTATTTGTTTGACTATTCAGAGATATGTTTGATCACTTAAAGGATTATACACTTAGGCATTTCAGTGTATTTCAGTGTATTTTGGACTTGTTTACCTGAAGGTTAAAAGGTTGTTTATGAAATTTCAAAAAGAAACATACAGATGCCTGCTGTTTTAAAATGTAATTAATGGTCTAAATTAATGAATTATTTTCCCTAATTCACAGAGAAGCTTTCATTTAGTACATTTTAGCACTGCATGAAAATTACGCATTTTCTTTAGCAGAACAAGTAGCACGTAGCATATCTCAGATGAAAAAAAGCTCTAGCAGGCCACGTGTAGTAGCTGAGGCTGGGCCAGGGCACAGCTCGAGCGCTGCACGTGATCATTGATGCTGTGCAATAGTTAAGCTGATCTCCGGTGCTGTTCACTGGGAGCTGTTTCCAATAGGCAGTATTGGCAAGGCTCTTTTGGTGGGGCAGGGGATTGAGTCGTATGGACACAAGTCGAGTGGTGTAGCTTTCCCTCAGGGCTCGAGAACAGTCCCAGCATTTTCTGTTAATCTGCAGGAGAGTCATTCAGAGTAGATTTTTTAAATCTTACAAATTACCTCTCCCCCCCACCTCAATTGCATAATTTTCTGAACTGCTGTAGCTATAATGATGTCCACACCAAGGTTGCAGTGTCTGTGCCATTCACTGGCTCTTCAGGTTCACCTGTTGGATATTGCCTGTAGCAACCAGACAGTGCTGACGGAGTGCTTTGCCAGCATGGCCAAGAGAATGGTAGCCCCAGCCGGAGGCAACTGCAGCATCTCAGCATGGGGGCAGGGGAAAGAATGTCTCCTGTTTTTGTACTGAGTGAAGGGTGGCCGTCTGTCCAAAAGCTGAGGGTACAGACAGATAATTAGAAATGATGGAGTAAGAATAGTTTAAAAATGTAGTGCTCTTCAACCAAAATAATTATTGGATGGGAGCAGTGGTGGTATAGGCCCATTTCAGAAGACATATGCTCTTAGTTAATTACAGTATCTTGAGAAGAAGAAAATAACCTCCACAGCGGCTCACTTCTTAATCATTTCAAACTTTGTCACTTCCAACTGTCTATACCTTACTAAGATTCTATGAAGATTTATATAAACCCTCTAACTGAATGGTTATCACAGTGCAAAACTTAAATTCTTGAAATGCCTATGCTCTGGCAAAGAAACTAGGAAAATTGCAGCTTCGATTTCCATGATCTTCAAGTGTTAGCAACTATCTTACACATAGATAACATGCATACTTTTAAAAACAATATCCTTCTTTGGAGAACACTGAGTGATTTTTAAAACAACCTTTCCATTCCCTCATTGAGAAGAGGAAATACTAAAATATTGAAATATTCTCTTGGCAGCAGAATTAACCTCTTGACCAGCAAGTATGGATTTCCTATCTCTTTTTGCGAAAAAGAGTGTACACTGAGCAAAATCACTTCAGAATTCTCACATAAATCTGGATATGGGCTATTGTATACAAAGATACTCAAATATGATGAAGATATCCCAAAATTTAGGCAGCAATTGAATTTGGAAGAAAAGATGCTTGATTTCTGGGATATGCACATTATCAATTTCTGACCATTTAAAACACCCAATTAGAGTATGCAATGTTAAAAATACAATTGCATAGGTTCTGTTGGGCTCTTAGGTTTCAATTTCCTTTGTAAGGACTTGGATTCTTCCATGATCTTAATCATAGTGTTTGGTTCTTTAGCTCTGAATGAGACAGAAGAAAAAGGTGGTATTTTCCCAAGTATTACCCACTTACAGTGTTAGAAAGAATATACGGCATAGCTTTTTGCAACTTTATCCCTCTCCTTTCTTTGGGCAATAGTGAAGTAGTTAACTAGACTGACCATGAAATTATCATCATTAAGGCTCAGAACTAATACCCCTGTAACACGAATATGGGACAATTTGCACCCTTCCCAGCAGTTTGAAAAATCTACAGTTTATTCTAATTTCATAAGTTAGAGATTTTCTGTGTGGTCATTCCAGAAATACTAATAAGAAAAGGTAAAGAAAGCTTAGATTCTAAGACAGCAAGAAAACAAACATATCAAACATCACTGAGCAGCTGAAAGATGATCAGACTGAGCCCTGAATTTAGAAGTAAAGCTTCCTCTGACTTTTGAAAAAAAAGAGGAAAAAGCTCTACCAACTCGTTTCTAGATGACACAAAGGAAAAATGCTGCAAGGCAGATTCCTCACATGCCCAGAAACCTGCAGAAGATCTGCGGATATCCAAAGAGAATGGGTGAGACTAGTGAATATGTATTGCCCTTTCAACCAGTCCTGTAAACAAGTTAGAATTGAATTACTATTACATTTTTGTGAATGTTTTACTCCCTAGGAGTGATCACAACCCTACAGTGAAGTTCCTGGCCGAAGGATTTCAATGGGTACAGCAATGTAGGAAGCCAGACACACAGAGTGCTGGAATCAGTGCTGAGTCAGACTTCATGTTGATAGTCCAGACCTTTGCATCCATTCTGGGAGATCTGCCAGTGTTTAGAGGCCAAAACCCATGTCCACTCCATATGGAGAAGGAAGAATGGCATAGAAATAAATGGTGACCTCAGAAACTTTCTGGATTCCTAAGCAGACTTTTCCTAAAAAGGCTACTCTCTGGATTTGAGTTCATTTTTGGTTGGTGCAAAGCTTAGTATTTTCTTGGTGTCAGTTTCCTGTCTCTTTTCACATATTTAATTAGAGCAGAAATCACTGCTCTCTTTCAATAGTTCAGTTATGCAAGATACTTTTAATCTCACATTAAAATTTATATCTTATTTGTTATCCAGAAATAGTGGCAAAGATTATTCTTCATTTCCTGACTGGATGCTCTCTGATACTGCTCAGGTAATCTTATGGATGAACAAACTGTTAGACTGTTAGTCTACCAAACTGCTTAGACTTTTTGGGCAACTTTAAATCAGAATCACAGAATAGCCATCATAATTCTCTTCATAATAATGTAAAATACTCTTTTTTCACTGCACAGGATTGCAGTAATACCCTGGAAAAAATTGGTTTTACTTCTGAAAAATTATACATACAAAGCAGCTCCTAATTTTGGCATCCATGTTCTCCTTTACAGAAAAAAACATATCTCCAGATCGGCAAAATTCTACTGCAAAAGCGACTTGCAGAAGCTAACGTAGTATGCCATGCCTTCAGCTGGAAAAGAAAATTCAGTAGCTGTGGCATAGCTAGAGAAAGTTTTTTGATTGAAGAAAGCTGAAAACATGGATGCATGTTCAGAACGAGATAGTGCATCACACATATGGCAGCATCTGGAGTGTGGGGTGGAAGGAACAGTGTCCTATGAGGAAATATTTCTGGATGCCTCAGTTGTCTGAAATGCAGCCCATTCACCCCCACTGCTTACAGATGGCCACTGAAAACTTAGAAATCTACTGAAACATGTATATAATCCCACACCACATTGTGAATTTCTGCCAGTGGCAAGACTGTGCAGCCCACAGCAGCAGTAACTCTACTGTTTTGGCATGTGCATGGGCTTCAGAGGCCAGTTTTGTTACAAGTCAGAGGACTTTTCTGCATTCCATGACCTTACCCTCCCCAGGAGTGGTGTACTAGCCTTAGCACAGTCTTAACACTCTACAGTCTGGGCTTCTGAAAGAGGCACCTTTCTCAGAGATGCAAACAATAATGTAGCATGAATTTTCTTTCAGCTTCTAAGCACAGAGAGGGAGGAGTTCAGAAGAAAATACGAGAAAGACGAAGAAAAAGGCAAGGAAGAGTAGAATAGCAGAAACAGAAGGAAAAAGGGAGAACAGACAGCTGTAGTGCTTTAAAAATCTATTTCTATCTTTATTTCTTTTTAAATAAGCCAACAGCGGTATTTCATGTAGACATAGCATAACACTGAAAAGATAACATGAATGTTGTCAAATTACTGTTTATGACTTCGGAGTGCAACAGTCATAAAGTAGTGACATGAGTATAAAGTGCAATTTTAGTTGCAGAGCTTGAACTAAAATAACATTTTCTCTTCTTGGTCTTCCATTCCACTGTAACTGTTATGTAGCACCCGTTTTGGGAGCAATTAACAGTGTCTGTATCATTGCACACAGCCAAATTAGACATTATGGGCATCTCAGTTTGCCCAGTTTCGGTGAAGGAGGTTGCATACACACTAGCATCTCAACAACATACATAGAAACATGGTCAAGAGTTTAAAAATATTAGAAACTTGAAAACATATACGATGATCCCCCTAACTGATAGTTAGGAATTAAATTAGCTTAAGAAGGAGGAAATCGGAGTTCTTGATTGTTTCCCAGTCTCACTGATTTTTAAAAGGATTTAGGAGGAAGCTCTCCAAATAAAAATCCCGAAGAATAACCACTCCCTAGCCATTTGCCATCAGGCACCCAAGGGACAAAGTTGCCCTCAATTTCATAAAATCATTTTCATCAGTACAATTGAGCGTAGAGCATTTTTGTGGTGTTCTCCAATCATAAAAACAAATTACTTTGCACACATTGGTGTATGCAACGGAGTAAAGCGAACTGTCTGACCTTTGATTTATATGTATTGGTCCAAAAGACAAAATGCTGCTGCATTCATATAAAATGCTGATTAATTAATAGCTATTATTAAAAAGTCTTTATGTTATGTATTAAAATGTCTTTGTTATGGACAGGATCTGCTTCATATTCACTTACCTAAAAATCTAACTAGTGTTCTAGGTTCTCTTTACAGCAGAGCAAGAAGATGTGCATATATGTAAATAAACCCCCTCTTAAAATAGTATACCCAAATATTAGGTAGCTAAATATGACTTATACTGATTCCACCAAAATAGTATTTTATTGACCTTTGCAAACAAGATACATTGACCCTGTTTTATCCATGACTGCTCTTTTACATTTCTTGTGTGTTAGATGTTATTTCATGGGTACATCAGCTGGATGCCTAATGTCTAGAGAATGTCTGAGCATGATATTTCTACAAATTTGTCTGTTTTCTCCTGAATCCGGAACACTAACTTCTTAACTGCCACTGGTAAACAAAAGGTATATTATTGGTACACAGTCTTCTGGAGGGTAACTTGATTGACATCAAAAGTTCTTTTAAAAAATGTGGATGATTTTTTTGCTTCCATGTGTCACAAATTATTTCAATAGATGTTAACATAACTGGAGCAACAGTACAACAGTGAGAACTGCAATGGTGGCTGCAGAGGCTTTATTTTTCAGATGATAATGTTGAGTTTATTTGTGTATATAGTCAATATTTTAGCTTGTTTCATTCAAATTAGCTGCCCTTTATGTGGGAATAGTTCTATAATGAACACCAAAAAATCTAATTTATGGATCCTATATTCCTACTTGTATTTCCCTGTTTTTTGGACATTGACCAACAAAATCCTAGAGAGATTTTTGAAATGTGATCTTTTCCCTGGAGGTTGTTGCCATGGCCACTCTCTGGCCATGAAATGGTAGATTTCATGACTCAAATCACCACAGATGAGCGTATTTATTCAATGAGCTTTTGCACTTATTTTAAATTCCCTTTCACTCACTCTGTAAGACTGGTGCAAATAAAAAAGGCAACATTTTACATGTGAAAATGTTGCTCCTTAGTCATTGATTTCCTGAATGACAAGCTGAAATTATTAATGAATTATTTTTATATAATTTTAATGTCACATGTCTCATTATTACTTTTGTTCCATCATTAACAGTACTACTTCCTTTGCCTGCTCACCACTTTTTCTCCCAAATAACAATTCCTTAATCCATCATTTTAGCCTGTATATCAACTATATGTGATTCCATATTGTTTCTGGACTGAGAATTTTAGGATTACAGAATGGAAAATTTACCTGTCCCAAGCTGATGAATACATCAAACCGTTTTTCTGTATTTTCTTGTCATTATTCTAGTCATTATACTCATGTATTGCTCCATGATGTATTCTGTACTCCTGATGTTTATGGTACTTGGACACCTGGTTTATAGACTGTCTTTTTTGCTTCTCAAGATGCATCTGCTTGTGATGATAAAACAAGATAATTACTATTCTAAAGGGTTCTTAACCTCTTACCTTGTTCTGTAAAGTGAAAAATATTACTTGAGCTATTGATAAGTGCAGATAAACTCAGTACTGAAATAATTCATAATAAAATCTCCCAAGCAAAGTTGCTGAGGCTGAACTTGATCCCACTATGTCACTGATGAAGATACTAAACAGTACTGGTCCCAGTACAGACCCCTGAGGGGTATCACTTGTTACTGATCTCCATCTGGACATTGAGCCATTGACGACTACCCTTTGGATGCAACCATCCAACCAGTTCCTCATCCGCTGAACAGTCCATCCATCAAATCTATATCTCTCCAATTTAGAAAGAAGGATGTTGTGGGAGACAGTGTCAAGGGTCTTACAGCAAGTTTGCAGACACCAAGCTGTATGGTCCGGTTGACACGCCTGTGGGACGGGATGCCATCCAGAGGGACCTGGACAAGCTTGAGAAGTGGGCCCATATGAACTTCATGAGGTTCAACAAGGCCAAATTCAGGGTCCTGCACCTGGGTCAGGGCAACCGCCAGTATCAATACAGGCTGGGGGATGAAGGGATTGAGAGCAGCCCTGCAGAGAAGGTCTTGGGGATACTGGTGGGTGAAAAGCTGGACGTGAGCCGGCAATGTGCTCTCGCAGCCCAGGAAGCCAACTGTATCCTGGGCTGAATCAAAAGAAGTGTGGCCAGCAGATCAAGGGAGGTGATTCTGCCCCTCTACTCTGCTCTCGTGAGGCCACACCTGGTGTGCTGCATTCAGCTCTGGAGTCCTCAGCACAGGAAAGACGTGGACCTGTTGGAGCGGGTCCAGAGGAGGGGCACAAAAATGATCAGGGGGATGGAACACCTCTGCTATGAGGAAAGGCTGAGAGAGTTGGGGTTGTTCAGCCTGAAGAAAGCTCCGGGGAGACCTTAATATGGCCTTTGAGTACTAAAGGGGGCTTATAAGAAAGATGGGGACAAACTTTTTAGCAGGGCCTGTTGCAATAGGACAAGGGGTAATGGTTTTAAACTAAAAAGAGGGTAGATTCGGACTAGACATAAGGAAGAAATTTTTTGCAATGATGAGTGTGGTGAAACACTGGACCAGGTTGCCCAGAGAGGTGGTAGATGCCCCATCCCTGGAAACATTCAAGGTGAGGTTGGATGGGGCTCTGAGCAACCTGATCTAGTTGAAGATGTCCCTGCTCATTGCAGGGGGGTCAGACTAGAAGACCTTTAAAGGTCCCTTCCAACCCAAACTACCCTATGATTCTATGATTCTATAAAACTTACAGCACAAATTAATTTATCCTATAAAATCCATGTGGCACTAGGACACATTATGGCTTTGGGATTACTTATGGTTTTGAGCATTTTGAGTCCCCACAAGTAAGTGTAAAAGTGAGATTAATTTTGGAGCTTGGCTGTAAGTACTTGGAGGATACAGCTTTCATTTTGTTCACTGCTTCATAACATAGAGGTATCAACATCTAAATGGCTAACTTGTGTCTCTTAAGATAGAAAATGTTTCAAAATATATGGTAGAAAAACAGTGGAGTAGCTATCAAATGGTTTAAAAATGAAAGTGCTACCCAGATAACGCCTTAGTTTAACCCTGCTGCAGGTGAGGTCAGATCACCTTTTTATTATCTTGCCCAAAATGTGGGTTGCGAACCTTTTTCGGTACATATTTACTGTATAGAAGATTGCTAGCCGATCTTTCTATGAAATAAACATTTCTCTTATTCTTAAATGACACCTAATGGGTGACTTCCAGTATCTTTTACCTCTCATGCATTCTGCCAGAAGAGATGTGGGTCTGCAGCATCCAATTCAACAACATGTACAACAATGCATCTATTCAATTGGCCTCCTAGCCCACGATCCTCCTGGGTGTATTGGGTTTGCGTGGCAAGGTTTTGGTAGGAGAAGGGTACAGGGGTGCTAGAAGCTTCCTCTGTGTCTGATAGGGGCAATGCCAGCTAGCTCCAAGACGGACCCGTCACTGGCCAAGGCCGAGCCCATCAGTGATGGTGGCAGCGCCTCTGGGATAACAGATTTAAGAAGGGGGGAAAAAAGCCTATGCAATTGCAGACGGAGAGAGGAGTGAGAATACGTGAGAGAAACAGCCCTGCAGACACCAAGGTCAGTGAAGAAGGAAGGGGAGGAGGTGCTCCAGGCACCAGAGCAGAGGTTCCGCTGCAGCCCATGGAGGTCCATGGTGGAGCAGATATCCACCTGCAGCCTGTGGAGGAACCCAGGCCAGAGCAGGTGGATGCCCAAAGGAGCCTGTGACCCTGTGGGAAGCCTGCGCTGGAGCAGGCTCCTGGCAGGACCTGTGGACCTGTGGAGAGAGGAGCCCACGCTGGAGCAGGTTTGCTGGCAGGACTTGTGACCCTGCAGGGGACCCACGCTGGAGCAGTTCATGAAGAATTGCAGCCCGTGGGAAGGACCCATGCTGGAGCAGTTCATGGAGGACTGTCTTCCATGGGAGGGACCCCACGCTGGAGCAGGAGAAGAGTGTGAGGAATCCTCCCCTGAGGAGGAAGGAGCAGCAGAGACAACGTGTGATGAACTGACTGCAACCCCCATTCCTCTTCCCCCTGTGCCTCTTGGAGGGGAGGAGGTAGACAAATTGTGAGTGAAGTTAAGCCCGGGAAGAAGGGAGGGGTGGGGGGAAGGTGTTTTAAGATTTAGTTTTTATTTTCTCATTACCTTACTCTGATTTGATTGGTAATAAATTAAACTGATTTCCCCAAGTCGATTCTGTTTTGCCTGTGACAGTAATTGGTGAGTGATCTCTCCCTGCCCTTATGTCAACTCATGAGCCTTTCATTATATTTTCTCTCCCCTGTCCGGGTGAGGAGGAGGAGTGACAGAGCGGTTTTCGTGGGCACCTGGTGTCCAGCCAGGGTCAACCCACCACACTGGGGTTTGAGAAGAAGGCCTCTGGATGCGAGATACAGGATCTACATGAAGAGTCATCAGTTTCTACCTCATGTAAACAAAGGTTTGATTATTTGAAAGACACAAAAATATGTATGTTGGTGGGTATGCCTTATTTTGTTACCTTTTAGTTGCCTCATATATTACTTTTGATACCTATTCTCTTACTTATATCGTTCTCTCATCTACCTTCCATATTCTCATCACTATTTGTTAATATATCTCTCTTGTTCTCTCTGTTAAACTCAGTTAAACTCCTTGTCCTAGAATGTTAACCTTGGTCCTGTTCATTGCAGTATGAAAATAAAGACATTTCGGTACATAAAAGAAAGTCAGGTAACCTGAGGAATGGCTTATGAAGAAAGGTGAGAAGAACCAAGGGTGTTGTACTATGACTAATATATTAGTAGGAGATAACACTGGGAAAAAAAATTCAGTAAAAGGTAATATGTAAGAAGGAGTAGTGGCATAGATTTCTAGAAAGGAAAGTTTTGGCTGCTAATCAATAAAATACCTGTCATGGTGAGATTATACATAATGAAAGTTTCAGAAAAAATGGTGGAGCACATTCATTTATAACTTTAAAAACTAGATAGGAAAAAAATGGAAAATTTACTTCAGATTTCCTGTATTTGGACTAGGTGATATAATTGGACAGTCCTCTAGAGTCTTTAATTCTAAGAAATCTCCATTGTATAAAAACACACAGCTATAATCTATTTTCTTTACTTTTAGTATTTCATTTTGGGTTGTATGCATTTTTCTAAAATACCTGCATATGGAAAATACCATCCTGAATGGAATACAAGAAAATAAGTTGGAATTAAGGTCAACCAGTGACAGGTTTTAAATTTCAGAACAAGGCATTTATAAAGAGTCAATCTTAGAGCACACAAGTATTCGTGTAGTACATGCACCTAGTGAAAAAAACAAAACACCAAGGGATGTCCTTCATGACACACAGCAAGTCCATTTCCAGTATCTCTCTTTTAGGACAGGAACAGTTATTAATCAGTGATTGCCTGTTCAGAACAAATCCCACTGTTCTCTAAGAGCATTGTAGATGTTGAAATCATCACAATTTCATACCATCTGTTCCAAACTATGCTAACTCATACACAGCTTTAGACTTCAAACATTTTATATGATCTGAATCTTAAATTGAGGTAACAAGCAACGGTCTACAAGACAGTTCTGTTTCTGTTTCTCCAGCTGATCTCCTGCAGCGTCTTCCATTTTCAAGCTGCATGAGAAAGTCAAAAAGCCCAATTCTCCTCTGTGAAACTAAAGCTGTTTCTCCCTTAAACTTCAGTGATGGCAGCAGCAGGTGTTGAAAATCAGTTCCTTATGTTAAAACTATACAAACTTTCAAACTGGTAATGAAATACAGATCTTCATCCCAAATCAGTTCATGACATCAGTGTATCCCAGTAGCGATAATGTTAAACTGTTGCCAGAGATTCAGAATATCACTGAAACAAAGCACAACTGCTTTACATTATCACTTACTGGTATTTAAATAGCTCATGCTAGAATAGTACTTCCAAACCCTTCCTTAATTCTGACATGAAGCTAAATGTCTGAGAGCAATATATTTCACTTCATGCAGATGACGTATTGCTTTCTTGTTAGGTTTCCTTACTGGAGATGACTTCTCTGTCTTATAACCATGACTAAATCTCCAGCTACAGAATGAATTTGATTAAATCCAAGTACTTGACCTTGTCAACTAATGTCCCCAGACGCTTCTTTACTGACTACCATTTTCTATGGGCTTCTAAGCAGTGGAGCTGGGATATTTATACCCTATCCCATGTTCTCTGCCCTCAGTAACTACATCTTTTCCCAAATCCTTATTAAAATTAAAAATTATTTAGAAGGCTGGACCTTCATCCCTTTCAGGCTGAGTTTTATTACTTAAAATTAATTATTTTCTTAAACCATTATATCTCATCCAGATGTTACCTTGCCATGCACATCTCTTAAGACAACTATTCAGGACCAGTACCAATCTGTCTTGAAGTAAAATTGGAATTAAAAGTAGTTCTAGGTGAAAATTACTTTGCCTGAAGACGTTAAAATTATTATTTTAGGTGCAGTTTAGCAGTCACTAATCAAATGCTTTTAAACAGTGGCTTTATGATACAGTGTCATTTCTGGGGTTGAAATTAGAAACTTTGTTTATTCCAACAATGTATCATCTAAACTGCCTTTAATTTCAGCCAAGACAATCCATTGTCCCATTCTTCTACTTAAATATCAAACCTTAATGATTCAAAATCAATTAAAAATCTACAGGGATACCATTTCTTTATTTAGACTAAAGTTTAACTACATTTTCTTACCCTAAGAGATGGAAAGAATTGTAACATCAATAAAGAACTGTAGTATGCAAGTGAGTGAAGGTTGTAATAAATTTATGATCTTTAGTGAATTATAAAACTTCCAACTATTGTTAAATTCCATAAACCATTGTTTTATGCGGAGCCCTGTTGCACGTTAGCGAGGTGTATACACACACCTTGACTCAGTATGATCAGAGCCAAGTGAAGGAGCACCCAAATGGATGAGAAATTTAAATGATGACACAAAAAATGACACTAAATTGACCATAAGTAAAATTGACTGGAGACTAGAATAAAGTTTCCAATCGTGAAAGCCATAAGGTTTTGGAAAGGCTTCCAACAGGAGAAGTGAATACAGGTAATCTAACAGGCTTAGGTGAAACAAGGGGTTTCAGAGAAGGATCATATTTGATAGTACCTGTGATAGGAGCATAACAATTTTAAAATTTGTTTTAGTTATATGCAAAATGTATGTCATTGTATGTCTCAAAAGATTGTTACAGCATTTGTGACAGACCAATTTACAGTATTTAATTCAACAGCAACACCAAGGGGGAATAGTTTCATCTGATGCAAAATTTCTCCATTGTTTGGTACATGTTAGGCATAATAAAATGCCAATATCTTGAGGGCCACAAACTTACAAACTTCACCTGAAGCGATCATATTATATTAGGTTCATTCCTCTGCTGTACTGAAGTAAAGAGGGGAGATAAAGATTCTTTTATGCCTCCACCAGTTCAGCACCATCCTGGAGATAAGAACCCAAGCCAGCCTTCAGCACAAAGCTGGAGAAATCACAGGGGTGCTCTAACGTCTGACAACTAGAACAAAACACTCAGTACCCTCTGTCAGCCAGAGCTGGAAGAGCATTCCATGCTGCACCCTTCCCTGCTACTCATTGCCTCCAGGCATCACAAACTGTCAGAATGTATGTAAATATATCCCATTCCTGAAGCTGACAGAAAATGAAACTTTCTAAAAAGATTGCTCAGATTCCATGAAAGGGAAACTTATGGTCATTTTGCTTCCCTCCAGGAATGGAAAACGGCATTATAGGACCTTACAATTGGTCCGTTTTGTTTCCTGCAGCACACTATTTTCTGTGTTTTACAGAATACACACACATAAACACACTCACCCTCCAAGTGTGAGTATGCATGTATGCATGTATTTACACACACATATATTGCCTATATAGCCACACATGTGCATGCATAGATATAGAATTTTAAAAAGAAACCCAGAAACTCATTAAATGATGGTAACTCAACTGTAAAAAAAACCCAGTACTCATTATAATCTCATCACATTATTTTCATATTAAACCCTCTCTCTTTGATTTTACAATGTCAGGTTTGATCTTGCACAGCTTAGGTGCAGTATGTTGCCTCTTTCTGTGAACTATCCTCCTATCTATTTCCTAAGCTGTTGTTCCACACTTGTAATCATGTTATTTGAGTGCCTTATGTATTCTAAAAATAACCATAATAGAAGTTGCATGTAAGTGCAAGGTGAGAAGTGATGAACAGGACAGCGGCACAGCACAACCGATCATACTGAATGTAAATAGGAGACGAGACCACACTGCACAGCAGTAAATGATTATTATTACTACCATTTATAAAGAACCCCAAAGTGTCAGAGGCACTTCAAAGTACACACAAAGAGACATATTCCCTCCCCTAAAGACTTTATAATCTAGAAACGTTGCCAGGATGTTTCTTCTTGTCTCATATGAGTAAAACAAAATAGAGAATGATGAGTTAAGCGCTGCATTATATTGGATTGTGCTTAAGCCTATACTGCATCAACAAAGTTTATTCTGTTCCCTCCTACTTTATAATACATTTTTGCCACTAAGGAAGGAGCCATACCAGCAGTTTGAGACTTGTTGAAACTCAACTTGCAAGATATCAGTGAGTAAACTCACGTATAGCCACAACTTGCAAATGAACTTGAATGAATGTAAATCTGTTTTGCATGCTCATCACAACTTGAACTAAGTCAAACTTTTTCACTTCCTGGAGTCACCGTTTCCAAGTGAGACCTCCAGCAAAACTTTCCTTTGGCTTCCAGCCAACTGCCTGCACTTGTCTACAAGTGTGTCCTGCACCACGGGCCCTTGAACAATGGGAGTTCAGATGTTTCCGCAAACAAAACTTATCCATCATTTCCTCTGCAATAGAAAGTACCCTTCATAAAAGAGAACAGTAAACAGCTCCTGAAGAGGAGTATTCCTTTCCACAGAATTAGTTCATCAATTCCTTTCCCAAACACATACATCCCTAATCAACTTCTCTCCTGCAATGCTGACCCTAACATTAAACAGTACCACAGCTGCTAACAAGGTAAATGTAAGCTTGTAAGTGTAAGGGGTGAGCTAAACCTTAGAGCTCTAAGGAAATTATATTATAGACAGATACCATACATCTGAAGGTCAATAAAGGTGAGCACAAAGACAAGAATCTGGTATATGATAATGATTAAGAATCTGTACTATATGATTTAAATCCTCTGTATTACCATATCACATGATGTTCATCAAAGGTACATAATCCTTTTCTGTGATGGTACTTTACTTTCTTATGCTACTAGGTAGATGCCAGGACAGATTCTAACAGCCTAAGGAGACCAGGAACGAAATCTGACTCTTCTGAAGTTAGTGGAATCTCTGCCATTTACTTCAGTGGGATCAGGGTCTCACCTTGAACATTTACAATATAAAATTATTTCAGTGGGATTGCTCAAGGGGTAAAGTTCTCTTTCCGTGTGAAAAAGTAAAGCTAAATCTCACTCTCAATGAGAATGGGTTGTTTTCTGTCCAAAGACAGTCTATATCAAATTACAATAATAGAATAGTTTATTTTTCTGGAGATTGATTTATAGTCTGATGTTTGCTCATCTATATTTTTCCTTTTCATATGCTCCACAAGCTTAGAAAAAGGTGAAAAGGCAACCTATTGGCATACAGTGTTGAAAAGTAAAACAATTTCAAAGGCACATTTCCACTCTGAAATTACAAGTAACCTTTAAAATAAATATACCTGAACAAGATTAGAAAACAAACAAAAATATTTGTCTCCCTTTATTTTGTGCATATAATAAACTGGGTTTGTAGTCAGTTTTACTTTTTCAGAGAAAACGAGCTTTATTTTTCCAAGATTACAAGACAGATTGTGTCATTCTCAGGAACTGCTATGGGAGAAGTTCATGTGCATGCTTACCATTAGACAGTGGAAAGCAGTGATTATAGCATTTTTCAGTACATCTTTGACACTGAGGAGACTGCAGGTGAATGTGCAAGGAAAAGCGAAAAAGGAAAATGCTGCTCTTAGGTCCAGGTCATTTGACTCCAAATATCTGTGATAAAATCTGATTTTCTCTGCAGATTTTTTTTTTTTTTCATTTTCTCTCAGTTTCAGCAGAAACCTAGAATTTCTGTCCAAAACCAGAGTAGAACATTTTTATTTTTATTTCCATTCAAGAGAATATGGAAAATTGTATGTGAAACTGAACAAGAACACAAGCTCTGAGCCTTCTGGCTTTCTATGGCTTTCCTTGCTTCTAGGTTCTCTACAAAGACAATGGGAAGGTGAATCATCCAACCTCTGCCTCCTCTTGGCTCTAGAGCAAAGACATTGGAAACTAATCTTAAAGTCGCAGCCTGAGCCAGACCTTCCAGGGAGTTAATGTAGCACTGAGGGACCAGTGCCTTGAAGGCAAGACCATCCAGCTCTGATCCAGGGATCCTGAAAGCACTTAGGCCTTCATGCCCATACACGGTGAGGTCTTCCCAGATGTCAGGGTCAGGACACTGGGTAAAGTCCACATGGTAGTGCTGTCCATTTGTGCTTTCCAGTTCCCAGTTTTGGAAGAGTTTCACAGAAAGAGCAAGCTAAAATAGAGGAACCTGGAAGCTGGAGACCACCAGCAGATGGCAAAGTAATATGCCCTGTGGGCGGCCAGGAAACTCTTCTTGGGTTTCATTGTAAATCCATTTGCCAAATGGAAGAGTCATAAGAAATATTGCAGTTTTGCAATGTTGACTTTTTTTTTTTTTTTTTTTTTTAAGGAAAACCAACAACCTTGAAAGAATCTTAGCCAGTTCCCAAAGGCATGAGAGAAAATAAGTTGAAGAGCTGGATTTTGCAATACGGCTTCAGCTTTGTGTTGCACACGTGTGTGCAGTGACAGAACGCTGTGGTGTGCATGGCTAGGGAGTGGATGGAGCCCAACAGTGTTACAATGATCTTCATAATTTTCAGATAATCATTATTTATCCATAATGAATGTCAGCAAGGTGTTGTCACCTCACCTTGTTTATGAAAGGAGCAGTGATACCTGCAAAGTCTGTATTCTCGAAACAGCCGCTAGAGGGAAATTTGCAGTCAGGCAGGTGAGGTCCAGGTCACAGGCTGGTTTGGCTTCATCTTCCAAGTGTGACCCTGCAGTAATTAGTGGTAATTTTTGTATTTATTTCTACAGTATGTATCAACAGACTTGATATGTCAAAAAGAGTATATATATTATTGCCTTTGGTTATAATAATAGTAAGACCTGCATCTAATTTTCTTCCAAAATTTCCCATGTGGAAATCCACTTCTTGTTCGGTCTAGCAGTAATGCAATACAGGATTTTATTAAAAGAATCGAATGTGACTGTCAACTGACAGAGCAGTAGTATTGGATATCTTGTGCTGGAAAGTAAAAATAATGCTGCACGGGAAATATCAATATAGATTAACCTGTGGGCCATGGATTTGACCATTTATTAAATTGGTTCTAGTTATATAATATATATTAAAGTGAGATAAATTCACAATTCACATTTCATTGATTTAGCTAAGTTCAATTGAGAATTTACGTTGTTGTTTTGTGTGTTTCTTCCTAGAAGCTTAATCAGTGTAAGCTTACATAGCCAATACAACCTGCTGTGAAAGCTTGGATCTTTAATACTGTACCATAAGCCATGCTACTGAGGTAGAAAATTTACTGCTGGCCAGAAAAATAAAAATACCCTCCCTTCAAGATTATGAAGTATATTTCAAAAAGGTTTCCAGCTGGTCTTCCAGTTAGTTGGTTTCAGAGAGGGTATCTTAGACATAGAAAAACATAATTGTGTGCACAGAAAACTGTGCACATATGAAAGATATAAAGTGCAAATCAAAAACTATAATGCCTTTCTGTAGTCAGATGCATATATTAAATCCAGTGGCTCTCATAGTCTACATACTGCCCAGATGTGTAACACCTACAGGTGTGCATGCATTTCAAGGAAGCCTTTAACTTTACTTGGTAGAAAGCCTTTGAAAAATATAAATGCAATGATTATTTTTAATTGTCTTTTACTGTTGAATACTTATTCTTCAGTTCATGGGCTAAAGTATTGTTATATCTATCTTATACAAAGTATACAAGTTTATGACAAAAATTTATATTATTATGCATAATGATGGCATATTAAAAGTCATGGGTATTCACATCTCCCTTTAAAACGTATAGTTTAATTTTGCTGTTCCATATGTATCAATAGTAATTTTAATATTGAACAGCAATATGTAGTACCTTTAAAGAAATGACTTGCCATCAGTCAGTTTTGACATAGTATTGTGGAAACAAAATGATGGAGTAACAGACAAAGAAGAATGGCCCCTATCCAGACATCAAAAGCATATCTTGAGAGAAAGAAAAATATGGCTAGTCTACTCAGCTAACTGTGTATTCAGACTAAGGGGGCAATTTAGCATTGAAAAAAAAATGGTTCTTGCAGTTGTGCTTGTAATAAACAGGGATTTCATTTTAAGTAGGCTTTGTAGTTTAACTGTGTATTTAAATTATTCTGTGGAAGTCAGGTTTGCATTGCTATCCATAGGTTAGCAGCAAGGTTGTACAAAGAAGTAACAACAGCATAACTGCCAAATTGAGAGGAGATTAAATACCCAGCTCAATGGCATTTCTGTCTACTTCTACTATGCAATTCCTGCAATTCTATATTTGGTCAATTTGTGTGAATCAATCGGTCGAACCCAATTACTTTTCTTAGTATCTGGACAGGGAAAATCAGAAGTAGATGGAACTCTGATTACCATGTCCAGAACCTAAAAGCACCTCTGTAGCAGCCTATAGACTTTCTAGCCCAACACTTGGCACACATCTCTTTCTGGCTTTTTAAAACATGAGGACTCCTGAATAAATTGTTTCCAAGACACAGAGGATGGGTGTCAGAATGGTAACTGGGAAACGGATAGTAAGGGGAAGGGATACACACACAGAAAACTTCTGGCATGAAGGTAAGAGAAGAGGGTATCCTAGTCTGGGAGAAAAGGAAGGGTAGGGATGTATCTAGAAACTCTAGAATGAAGTAAGGGACTGAAGGAGCTGCAAAGAGTTTGCAAAATACAGGGGAGTGGGGAAGTTGGTAGCCAGTGCACTTAGAGGGGAGAACAAAGGCACCCCAGGGTGCACAGTAGGCTTGACCCATGGAAGGAATGCACTATGTGACCCTCTTGTTGATGAAACAACAACAACAACAGTAATAAAGGATTATTTTCTCTGGCACTCAAAAGCATGCCTTTGATTGATAGTAAAATTAAATTAATGTGAAATAATCTTGAAATTACAAAGCTTTCTAGAAGAGCCTTTGATTCTATATATGAGCCAAGTAAACATAATTTTAAAGTAAATGTGTAAAACTGAAATTAAATAGGCTGATTTGGAAAATCCACGTAACCATAGCCACTGCCACTTTGCTATAGATGCTTTCCAATATTACCCAGTCTTCACACAGTGCAATTATAGGCTTTGAAGAAATGTTTAAAACAATGAAAATATGCAGATACATTTGACTTATTTCAAATTCTACTTTTTGACCCATTTTTGAGATAAAGTTTTGTGTAGACTAGGAAAAAAATGATCCTCCTGCGTTTCTGGGAATTTGTTCATGATGATAATAGTAATATTCATAATGGCATCCTTTCCTACCTTTCCTTTGCTACTCTCTTCATTCTAAGCTCAGGTATAGGTGGATCTTGGGAACAGTAGAAATGGAAAATGCTGTGAGCCTCAAACTCTGCAACATGAGTTGTCTATTCACAATCTGTATGTCCTCATTGACCTACCGCTCCTCTCTCAAGTGGGAGATGGAAAATACTGTTTTTCTTAGAAATGGATTCTCTTTTTTTCCTTGCATTTGTTGGTTTTTTTTCCCCTGCTGTTTTGCTTCTTACATTACATTTCCTTTTTTTTTCTCCAGGGTTTTTGCCAGTGCCCTTTCAAAGAGCTAGGAAAAAACTTTTTATTCTTTGCAGTTTGTGCCTTCCTCTGAGCACAGGAGAGATTTTCTAAGAAGGGTCATAACTATAGCTCAAGTTAGCAGGTGTTAAGTAAGTCAATTTACCAGAGGCAACTAGATCTCTCTCCATTTTCATACACTATGAAGTGTTTTCTCAAATCATCCAGCACAAACAAATCTTTCCTAACTGGTATCGGTTCCTGATAGTACAAGAGTGGTAGAATATGCACAACCGTGCAACGTTTGGCTGTGTTATTGCTTGCTTCTGTGTTCATGCTCTTTCCTCCTTTCTTTTTTCAACTGATCTAACTCTCAGTTGAAGGTAATGTTTATATATGAGCAGCTTCCAGGCCCTATTTCATCTCAAGCCTATTTGGCACTGCACTGAAGCTTCAAGATTTTCCAAGCAAGTCTAGAGGGATGTGATTCCCACAGTTTCACTACCTGGTAAACAGCTGGTTGCAGTTCCATTTTAAAATTGATGTTAAAGAAGCACTGAATGACTAAGTATAACATGTGTGACTTTTCTAGTATTCAGTATTTTTGTGTCTCCAACTTCCATGTCCATAAGTCAAATGTATCAGAAAACTAGTCATGGTATTAATTTGTTCTATATGTGTGTAACTGATATTCATGATTTAGTGCATGAAACCTATGAGCTCTTAAAAAATGTATTTTTACTTCTTCTTCCTGCCACTGGCCTTCTAGGACATTAATTTAATTTCATTTGGATTTCATATATGATACAGTATCATATATGAAAGGCAAATCAATTCAGGTTTGGGTTTTTTTTTAATTGCAGTAATTGTCAGCAATAAATTTATTATGTTTATTTCTAAAATGTCATATATGACCATTACTCTACCATAATGAAAGAAAAAGAAGAAAAATAGACCTCAGTGTCGATTTTGCCTCAACCTTGCACGTGAATGATTTCATATGTATTTCTGAAATAAACAGTTGAAAAAAATTATGAAATAAAGCCATTCATAAAATTCACAGATGCAAACAAGATGCAAGATGCAATAAGGCAAAATTTACAATATTACAATAATACCTCTAATATTAGCACTTACAGACAAGATCCAAAAGTATGTTCTTCAGAATGTGTTCCCAGGTCCTAGCTGATGTGTCTCAACAGTGTAATTTTCAAAGTCCAAAGAAAATGACATTTCTTTATTTTGATGTTTTAGCAAATTTTGAGAAACTAAGCTAGTTAAACTGTACATAAATGCTAAGATGTCATTTAAGCTTATCTCCCATCAGCAATACCTAGCCATTTCTTGTTTTGAACAGAGAAGTAGGGCGACATAACAACACTGCACAGGAGTCTACTGTACCTTCCATGATCTGGTAAACTGCGTGCTTATGGTATAAAATAAGCCAGATGAGCCACCTGCCACAGGGGCCAAATGGTTTGAGGAACTGATTGTCAATAAAGCAATGATATACAACATTAAGATTCACTAGTTTGTATCTTAAACCAATATGCATAGCATCTAAATATCCAATAGGAGTACCCTGTTTTGTTACATGTTTTGGAAGATCTCGTTATATGTAGAACTGGAGATAAAGAGCTCAGTCTAGGTTCCAAAACCATAAATATATCTTCCATGTGCTCATGTATCTTCTGCTGACTTGAATAAGACAAAACTAATTCCTTGCTTGATATTTCAGCCTTACTTAAAAAAAATCAGTGCACAGTAATTTGGAAAGTACCTCTAGGGTAAACACTATCCTTACCCACACAGGACAGAGGAGAAAATGATCCACTGACTCCCAAGCTGGCTACCAGCTGGCTGAAGAAACATTTAAAATTGGGGGCAGGAACAGAGTTAACTATTCTCTATGTTTCAAAAACAACTTAAACGTAGGATTTTGAGCATCGATGAGAAGCAGCAGGCATTGTCGCTCCCCTAATTTAATTTCCTCAAACAGTGGGTAGATCCACTAGAATATCATAACTGTTTGATACTTACATTCCTAAACACAAAAATTATGGTATGGAGGCTATCAGTACATAGCAGAATTAATCCAAAAGTTTCTTCCCTGACCTCTCTTTCATTTGCTTTGTACAGATATCACTGTCAATCCACTGTCTGGATTGGAAATTTCAGAATGTTTATTTCTGAAAAATCTGTTGATAGTATCATGTCTTGAAACTGTGACAGATAAAATGATTGACTTTGATGAGAAGGGATAACTAGGTTTCCTTGTTTGCTCAGTCTTTGGTCCCTTTATTGACTTATGTAACAAAATTATCAAGCAACAAACAGTTTCCATTATGTGCACAATCTCCTGGTAACTACTCTAATCACAAGTTCAAATTTAAAACAGTCATCTGCCCCACTCTACATTAAATCTGAACCTTTAACCTATTTCTTTCAGCTGTTCTAAACTCAATAACAACTGGACAAAAATGCCACATAGCCCATTTCCTCAATTTTTGTAAGTTATTTTCATATTTTATTCCTGTGCGCAACAGAAGAAGTCATCCAACCATAAGCATGAATATGCAGATAATTTTGTGAAGACTGAATGAAAGAAAATTTGGTGCATTTAAAGTGTATTTCCCTTTTTAGAAGAAATGAACTAGTAAAGAAACAGTCTTAACCTTTGCTTTGTAGCTAAATGCAGTAATGTCCCATTTGTAATGTTTGTGTTATCTAAGGAAAAAATGGAGAGGAGTTATTTAGGAAGCCTCATTAGAAGTGATTTATTTACCAACCCATGAATGTATAAATACCTTACCTGTAAGTCTCAGCTGTACAAAGACTATTAGCTAAAAATGTGTGCTTAGATGTAACATAAGTTTTAAAAAAGCTGCATTCTTAAATATATTATTTACATAAGTGGGGTCCAATTTATAAAACAATGAACTCTAGCTCATGATTCTTGCGCATTTCAAGGCCAGGTTGAAGGGGGCTTGGAACAACCTGGTCAAGTGGAAGGTGTCCCTGCCCATGGCAGGCGGGTTGAAACCAGATGATCTTTAAGGTCCCTTCCAACCCAAACCATTCTATGATTCTATGATTTTGTGTAGGTAATAAGTCAGATGCATAGTGTCTGAACAACATATGCATTCTTCAGAAAAGTATTCTGATTTGGAGAAAAGAGGGTTGAAAAAGCTCCCTCATTCTTGGGAAGCCATTTTAAATACATCAAGGAGATCCTAATATAAGCGTTCTGTCAGGAGTCTTTGAAGAATCACTAAAAAGTAGACTGATCAATAAATGGGATAGCAAACTAATTACTAAAATCTAATTTTTAATATCAACTATGGAATTTAAAACAAGATTAATTTAGGCCATTCCTTCATAATCTTAAATATGAAGCCTGCACATATATTATGTTACTATATAAGCACTATATATGGTTTGGGGATGTAAGCATGTATTCCATCAGTTCTCAAGGTACTCTAATTATTTAATGATCTTCACCACCATAAACCAGCGATAAAAGCAAAGATCTCAGGAGACTGTGTTTCAGAGTTGGAGCTTTACTGCCAATATCCCTGCTGCTGCCTCAGAACGGTGTAGCTGGCTTTTGTATGGCTTACTCTTCAAGCATGCTCAGATGAGGCTCAGTGAGGTTCAAAGTACTCCAGGGACAGAAAATATTTTAAGCACACTCCAGCGCTGGTTCTCCCTCCACTTACTTACACACTTAGTGTCACTAGTCAGCAGCTCTCAATCAGGCTCATGATGAGGTGCCTCTTCTGCCTGACTGCACAGCCAGGTATCAGCTGCAAATCTTTAATGACAGTAAGTCCAAACTTACCTGCAGTTGAACCCATCTATGAGGGTTCAACTGTTAGAAGTCAACATTGCTGTCTTTCTACATTGTATTTACAGCATTTTGTAATCTCTAATGCAAATTAAATACAGCAGTCCTATACTGGTAGATTGTTAGTGTCACGCTTCGTATTTAAAAATGTAGGCATTTTGCAGTACAGTAATAATGCAAAAAATATATATTTTCTGCAGCTGGTCATTTTCTAAAGATTTAAAATGTCGTATTCAAATGTCAAATTTCAGGTTGACATGCTAAAGCATAAGCAGAATTTGTACATCTTCAATTTTCTATTTAGTATGTACTCCTTAGTTATTGTTTTACTGTTTGAGAGATATTAAACATTGGATTTTTAATAATTTTTGAATGTAACACTCATGTTTCTAAAATATCTTGTCCTGATAACTAAAATACAACATAACAGAAACCTAAGGCAGAATCCTGTTCAGGTATTGTCAGTAGACCTATTTGGATGATCAAGTTAACTGAGATCTGCTCTGTACTGTACAAAGCATCTTTCACTCTGATGTCCTCATGATCAACTATGGAATACAACCAGTGAGGAAGAATGAAAAAGGCAAAGGAGAAATTAAACTAAGGGCTGAAAAGCAAAGAGCTGGTTCACTGAAACACTATTGAAAGGTTGTCTTGGTAGAGACCATTTTTTTTTTCCAGTAGGGTTTAGTGGAGGGCCTAAGATTTTGAATTTGTCTAGTCAAGAAAGGTGGAGAAGATAATGATGGGGAGAAGTCATTACAGAGTAGGAAAAGATAAACAATTAAACATCGTTGTTTGAAAATAATTATTGATCAACTAGGTGGGAGGAACAAGAAGAAAGAAAAGAGCAAGGGGAAGGAATTCTTTGACGGAAGAAATACATTTAAAAGAGCACCAAGGAGATCTGAAAAACCACAGAAGAAAAGCCTTGTCACATAGCAGAAGCCACCACTGAAAAGTGAAAAATGTGTTACATAGGCAGGAGTAAAACTGCCTATAATGATATATTGGAATGAGATAAGAAGAAATTAAATATATAGAGCCATAGAAATGATCCACATATGTGAGAAATCTACAGTTGTCATAAGAACCACGTAGGTCAAAGAGAGTAAGAGGAAATAATGAAGTACAGGCAACAGAAAGAGGGAGTCACTTAGTTACTAAGAGCAAGAAGTGAATTCTACATAATGGCCAGATTGCAGTCTAGACTGACACTGGGAAAAGGTAGCACTGAGTAACACAAGCTTGGGGAAATTAGAGGAGGAGTTTTTCTTTAAGATGAAAAAGGTAAGAGTCTGCACAGTATTTCTGAGGAGGTTCCCTTTAATTAACAAATTTAGTAAGATCACAGAAGCATGAAAAGAGAAAAGATATGAGAGATGTAGGTATGGAAGTAGCTATCAGCCTGGAGTCATGTTCACAGCTGAGAAAACTGTTAGATTGCAAGGGAGAAATAAATCTTTTCAACTACCCTCAGAAAACACTGGGAAGGAAGAATACCCAGGCTGGTTAGAGAAGAGAATTATTGATATGGAAATGGAGCAGTGGCCACAAGCATACATCAAAACGAGGAAGAAAAAGAAATTAGACTGAATTTGCAATGGTTAGGCATCCCTACAGAGTATCTGATGAGATTTACAGCTCTCCTAGCAGACCAAGATAGCCCTGGCAAGGAGATGAATACCTGAATGGATTCAGTTTGTACAGAAATCCACTGACAGCACGAGGCTACAGAATCCCTGAGACAGTATCTGGGGATGTCACAATAAAGTATTGCTATTTGCTGAGTACCAGTATAGAATCACAAATCATAGAATCATAGAATCTTTAAGGTTGGAAAAGACCCTTAAGATCATCGAGTCCAACCGTTAACCTAGCACTGCCAAGTCCACCAGTAAACCATGTCCTCAAGCACCACATCTACCCATCTTTTAAATACCTCCAGGGATGGAGACTCAACCACTTCCCTGGGCAGCCTGTTCCAATGTCTGACTACCCTTTCAGTAAAGAAGTTTTCCCTAAGATCCAACCTAAACTTCCCCTGGTGCAGCTTGAGGCCGTTACCTCTCATCCTATCACTCGTTAATAGGGAGAAGAGACCAACCCCTACCTCACTACAACCTCCTGTCAGGTAGTTGTAGAGAGCAATAACGTCTCCCCTCTGCCTCCTTTCCTCCAGGCTAAACAACCCCAGCTCCCTCAGCCACTCCTCATAAGACTTGTGCTCTAGACCCTTCACCAACTTCATTGCCCTTCTTCGGACACGCTCCAGCACCTCCATGTCCTTCTGGTAGTGAGGGGCCCAAAACTGAACACAGTACTCAAGGTGCGGCCTCACTAGTGCTGAGTATAGGGGCACTATCACCTCCCTGGTCCTGCTGGCCACACTATTCCTGATACAAACCAGGATGCTATTGGCCCTCTTGGCCACCTGGGCACACTGCTGGCTCATGTTCAGGTGGCTGTCAACCAACACCCCCAGGTCCTTTTCCGCCAGGCAACTCTGCAGCCACTCCTCCCCCAGCCTGTAGCATTGCATGGGGTTGTTGTGACCCAAGTGCAGGACCCAGCACTTAGCTTTGTTGAATCTCATGCAGTTGGCCCCGGCCCAATGATCCAGCCTGTCCAGGTCCCTCTGTAGGGCCTTCCTACCCTCCAGCAGATCGACACTTCCACCCAACTTGGGGTCACCTGCAAACTTACTGAGGGTGCAGTCAGTCCCCTCATTCAGATCATCAATGAAGATATTGAACAGGACCAGCCCCAGTACTGAGCCCTGGGGAACACCACTCGTGACCGGCCACCAACTGGATTTGATTCCATTCACCACCACTCTCTGGGCTCGGCCGTCCAGCCAGTTTTTAACCCAGCGCAGAGTGCACTTATCCAAGCCACGAGCAGCCAGTTTCTCCAGGAGAATGCTGTGGGAGACAGTGTCAAAGGCCTTACTAAAGTCCAAGTCGACAACATCCACAGCCTTCTCCTCATCCACTAAGCGGGTCACCTTGTCATAGAAGGAGGCCAGGTTAGTAAAGCAGGACCTCCCTTTCATAAACCCATGTTGGCTGAGCCTGATCCCCCCGTTGTCCCGCATATGCCATGTAATGGCACTCAAGATGATCTGCTCCATGACCTTTTCCGGCATGAGGTCAGGTATGTGGCAGTTCAAAAGTGCAAAGCCTTCCTTTATAACTTTGTTTCGGATACTGAGCGTTAAAGAGAATTATAGTTCTGTCTGAGAGGTTTCCTTGCTTTGTCACCCAACTCCAGCAAAAGGCAAGGGCAAAGTGTGCAAATCCATAGTCCCCTCCAGCAAGGCAGTGTCAGGGCACTCCATGCCTGGTATGGAAAAGCATGCAAAACCCCTCCACCTGCAGGAAGGGTAAGAGACCGTGCAGAGACCAGGGAGCAGCCTGCCTTTGGCACAGCTTCCAGCCACGGGCGAGCACATACACACTGCTCGAGAATAATGTGCAGCTCACTGGGGCAAACGGATTGCCCAGGGACTGGGAGAATTCACACTGCCCTTCAGCAGGTGAGCTGATGGCTGTAAATAAGCAGTTAATTTTTATTATGGTAAATAAATGCTTGGGGCAGTTCCTAACGCTTTGGGAGCCTCATTACTGTCTCCTCTCCTGTAAATTCTTGCAAACAATGTTATCCACCATAGCTATGAAAAAGTATATCAGCAAGTGAAAATTCTTAATAAAAAAAAAAACAAAACAAAACATAAATTCTCATTAACACCAAAAGTATATACATAAAAGAACCATTCTGGGACACAGCCTGCTGTGGGTTTTTAGGGCTCTGACATGTACATTTGAAGGCCAATGAAGTCTTGAAGTGCTGAAAAATGAATGCAGACATTATGAGGAAAGTGGCAAATAGACAACCCCAATATATGATAGATATGAAGAAAAAAGTCTGGTAATAGGTACATGTTTAAATATAATCAGAACTTGATGACAGTGTACTGAAAGAAAGTGTTTGTCAGAAATAAATAATAAAGAGAATATGCACACAGAAGGGTGTTGCACATTGCTAATGCAGGCATGGGTATAGGTGGGGGACTTTGGAAATAAGGAAGCCGTGTTTAAGAGTTTCCCATGGGAAGCTCAACCAGTGAATTTGAATCCTGTCCTCATCCTAATACCCCTGGTTGGCTCCTCTGGCAGAATTTTCCAAGAAGGCAATAGGTTGATAGGTGCAATTTTGATTTAGCTAACATATTTTTAAACTCAATAAATCATTAAACAAAATCAGCACCTGGATGTATAAGAAAAATACCTTTTCTATCACACTGAGAGAAAGCAAGCTCTCCTAAAATCACACTTCTTTTGCACCGAGGGTAGCAGGATACAGTGGAAAATTCAGTGAGTTTCCAGAATACTAAATGTAGCTTAAATACTTTTGTATACATCAAAACAACTTGTATTCACAATGTCTGCCAAGTAGATTCTGTATTTACATTGTGAGGATTATGTATTTAGAATAGTGATAGTTTTTAAAAAAAATAAACTCAAAACAACTTTTAGAAGTTGAACATTAGTCTTTTGCAGGTAACAAACCTGTAAATAATCATTTTTTGGAAATGTGTAGGTAAATTTAAAAATGTATGTGTAAATATATATGTGTATCTATACCTGTATGATCACTTATTTGATGAATGAGCTTGATCCATGCTGTATCTATTGGTATTTTTCATTATATTTAATTTTAATTCATTTATTCATAGTTTTAACCTTTGTAAGAACATCAGTTATTTAAATGAGTAGAAGGTAAACCACATCAACAAAACTGCAGTGTTTAATGTTGAAGATAACTGACATGCATGAAGTCATTGTATTAAAATATTGTTTTTCCTATTGTTTAGCACAGATGGTGCTGGTAATTAATATTGTGCTATTTTTTCATCAGGGGATTCCCTGATTACAAAATTCACGCAGTATGTAATAAACTGCTACATTACACTGTATGAATAAATGATTTATGATTTATATATTTATTAATAAGAAATCCATTATCCAAGATGCAAATTATGCAATGTTTCAAAACTTCTTGAGAGATATTTTTTGAAAAATCATGTATTTTTATAAAATCCATAATTTATGAAATATTGTATACTGTCAAACAGACTCTGTTTACTTCTGTCTTTTCTAAAGGCCTTATCTAAGTGTTGATGATCACAAACAGGCTCATTAGAAAATGCATATCAGCAATCAAAATATCTTTGATACTTGATACTTTGATACTTTGAACTTCTGATACTTCTTGCAGAGGATATTACAAGTACAGTTTGGAATAAATTCTTCTGTCTTTACCATATAAGGGTAAACATTATGTCCTGTGCACCAACTTTATTCCAAGGGTTTGTTTAAATGGCACCATACTTCTAAAACACTCATGGAAATCAAAGCATGTACTCTAGAAAATAATTTCTAAATAGGGGCGTAGAAACATGCTTATATATGACCACCTAAAGTTACACCATCTTTCCTTGGTGGTGTACATTTTTAAATTTTAGGGCATTTTGCATTGTCACAAAAATGTTCATGGGTAGTGTGAGCAACTGCCAAGAAAATCCAGTTGTCCTGTGGTAGGGTCCTATTTGACAAATTGCCAATCTGCAGAATGCTGAGCTTTTTCTCCTGATGCAGGCAACTGCTTTAGCATATGCACTCCTTTCCCAAACTGCACACCAAGTGAGTAATGGTAGCAAAATTATCCAAGGCTGCTTCCCAAAGAGGCACACTCCCTGTCCATTCACTGAAACTGCAGGTGTAGGTTCAGGTGGTTGGAGCCTGCCCTCCAGACCAGAGGAACTCCTGTGCCTAAATATGCATGGCGAACTGGCAAGGATATGGAAGACATACAAGGTACATGACACATGCTTCAGTTACCCACACGTGGGAATTAGTAACCATAACTGGTATAAAATGAATCCTGGTACTGGTTCTGCACATACTCCACCCAGAAGTGGGTTTTTATCAGCTGCCAGTTAACCTTTGGTCCACATACCTTTCTCTTGTACAGTCCACTTACATGGCACAAAAATACAGATTATCAACTGTATTAGACATGAAGAGCCTTAGCTTTTGCACTTCCTCAACTTTTTATAAGTTTGCTTTCCTGAAGAATATCTTCAATGCTATTTTTCTCAGAATGAGGAGAATGGGTACTTCCCGCCTGCTACCTTTCAGCATCTTCACCTTTGTCTCCTGACCTGATCTGGGGAAAGTGAAAACATTGTCTGTGCCAATCACTTTGAGAATGAGGGAAAAAAGGTGTTTCCCTCCTACCTAAAATGCAACTACTGGGATGCCTGAAGTGGGTCAAAAAACATTCCCTAAGAATTACACGTGTGAGAATGTTAATCTAGAAATGGTTGGGACTGTAAACTGGAGGGACAAGAATTATATATATACTTTTTCACATTCAGTCTGTATTTGAGCCCTAGTAAGTGACCTGCTCAATCAGATGCCCTTGTGCTTTTTCAAGACCTGAAAGAGGCAAACTCTTGACTAAACTTTTCCCAGAAAAGTTACCGTGTTTTGAGGTTGTGCAGACTGTATCCCAGTTCATTCACATGCAGTTCAGGGTTGGCATTTTGAAGCAAAAGATCTAGATACTCAACATGACTTTTGAATAGAAGAGAAAATGTCATTAAATGTCCACATCAAAGAAAAGGATACTTTTGTCTTCTAAGTCAGGATGCCTAAGCCCTAAGCAACAGCAGCTACCTAGTACATGACACTACAGGCTTCAGAAATCGTATTTCTTAAAAGAGTCAATATTTTGTCTGAGCAAAATCCTAATTACATCTGCTGCAAAACTAAGTAATTTCCTGTATTCACTGGATTATGAACATATTCACTTAAAAATATATATTTCAAAAGCATATTGAATATAGTTTTTATCTCCTGTTTTTATTCTCAGATATTAATATACTTCTTTTTGAAGATATGTGAAGATGGCTATAAAACAGATGAATACCATAATTAATAATTGCACTTAATCATTAATGGTAAAGCAATAGATAATTTGAATGTACACTTATGCTATACTACATGTTGTCACCTTTAAAGTACAAATTTATTTTAAAAATCAATACCTTTTAGCTATTGCAACTTTTATAATCACTTTAAACTAAATGGAGTAATGCTGAATATTATTTACATTTTCATCAGGCGTTTTGCAGATATCTCTCAAGGTTTCTCTATTGGTATGCATCACTAACAGGGAGGACAAAATGATGTAATTATAATGTAATTTGTAAGTAAACGCATGTTCAGTTTAAAAACGCGAAATTATTTTCCCTTTCAAATTAATAATATCTGTCATATGTTATGTTTTACAATTTACAAATTTGTTATGACAGTGTTGAGTTTCAAGAATGTCTCTGGGATTTTTGTTCCCACACAAACAGCATATACATTTGTGCGAGTTCTTTAAAGTTCACTGATTTGTTAGGCTATTATAGCATGAATTAGTACATTAGAATGCAGCCTATGTATCTACACCATAAACTTTTTTGGGGAGAAAAGCAGTATTTCATAACAGACTAATACTGGTACAATATATACTATTTATGTTTTGCTGCATGGAAAAGAATAGGTTTTAAAAAGAAACATTTATCATGAAGCAATTAATCCAGCCTGTTAACTTTTTAATGGAAAGATGTTACAAGAAGTGTAATAGTAGCTCCACTTGTAAACTGTCTCGCAATTCTCAATTCTCTATTAAATATTACTGTAATGTAAAATATTGTGTGTTTCAGATTTGCAACAGAACAATTTAAGAAAGAGCTAATAATTCCTGCAAATAAAGCAATAATAAAGCTCATACTGATCACTGAGACTCTCCTCCTAAAGTGGAAAATTAGTTGCTTAGGATTTCAGCCTTCCATGTTTTTTTTCTTTACTGTTTTCTGCATGAAAATATTTAATGAATATGGGAGGCGAATGTGTAAATATCCAGCTTTAAGCTAGTATAATAATCTTTCTCTCGAATTCATATTTCACAAATACAGTGTTGACTAGCTGCATAAAGAATATTAGTCCAAATCATAGAGGATTTGTTCTTAAATCAGAGTCCTTGAATCACATGCTGTCTAGTGCTTAATGTATTTGTATATGAAGGACTACTTATTTTCCAATAACAGTGGAAGAATTTAAAATGTGTAAACCAAATCTTTCTACTACAATATTTTCCACTTTATGAGCTTCTGCTTTGACTAGTTGCTTTAATTCTTAGTTGCTTATATGTCTCTTATTTAAATCTGGTTACATGACTATACCGGTGTATTGTTTGCATGAGTAAAAATTAAAGATGATCTAAGGCATCATGAAAACAACTCTTGATAAAAGTTGCAGGGTATTTTGGGGTCTTGCCACTGCAGTCCTTTCTCATGCAAAACTCACAATATATGAGCTTTCACTGGCCACAATTTTAAGCAAGTCAGGATTACAACTCTGCATCCAAAAGGACTGTGTGTCGTAGGCTCAGTTCCTGACAATTGTTCTCAACTTGCAGATTCCTCTGCCTTTTGCAACTGATTGTAAGACTGAGGTCACCGGCTGATTTACAACATGGGATTTATTTGGTCAACACTAAATCACTGATCCAGGCTGAAATAATTTGTAATTGCGACACAGGTAAACAAATGTACATGTGCAAATACAAATCAGACACCTATATTTTTCAAAGAGCTCTCCCAGTTATTTCACAATTTATTTATGATGGCTTATTTTTGATATACACCAGATAATGTAACACAATCGTACTACTGTAAGAAAATACGTAATGAAATCTTGGTTGTTACAGGGAGATCCTACAGAATATCTGGTTTAGTTAAACAAATGTACACTTTTTAACATAGATGGTCTTTATCTAGAAAGTAAATGGTAAGGAATACAATTCGACTAAATTAAAAGTTAATATTTTATCTAGGACCAAGCAGAAACCTAGAGCTAAAGGTAAATGACTTTTTATACTTAGGGGAATAATATTTTTAGCAATATTATTATCCTTGGAATTGCACCATTAAAACTTACTACATTGTATTAGAATTTTCTTTATGTTTCACTCTGCTAAGTATCATATCTCGGGATCAATAAGCAGATCATAAATTCCATTTATTACATTGAACAATTACAAGTGTGATCTATGGCAGCTGAAACATGGTACTAGGATGAAGTAACATTCTAAATCTCTATAAGTAACCTCCTTATGGAGAAAGAACAGCACTGGAGTTATTGGACACTTCTGCTCCAAACAAAGTGGTGAGAGTGAAACAAATATAATGATTCAGAGTGGTTTCCTACCTTGCTGTCTACAGCTCTCATCCTTTACTTTTACTGATAGATTGCAGAATTCATTATTCTTTTTAAAGTATCTATCTACAAATATACAGCTCTGACCATATTTTAATCTGTACACTGAACTTTTTACCCAGTACTCCAGTGTTTGACAGTAGCAGGAGCTATGCGTGAGGATCTAGGATAGCATATGGCCTGAGGTCCAGCTGGATGTCTGAGTATGTCATTCCAGACACAGGTTTGGATTACTCAGTAATTAGCAACTGACTGTTTAATATTGTTAACTCATTTTTTCTTTGCAATTCATGTCCCGCTTTTCAAAATTCTAAAAGCACAAATTGTGTGAGTGCCAGCAAAAAAATAATAGTAACGAGCTCATTTCCATAGCATTGGACCCATTTTCATGCTGACTGATGATGGTTTCCAAAACTGAGTTTTACTGGCAAACAGGGTCCTGCTAGCATTGTCCTTCCAAATGCGTGGAGGAAATAATCCCAGGTTTCAAATGGAAAAATAAAAAATATGCTCAGTTCTGTGTAGGTTTTAGCTTTACTTTTGTTATGAGCTGCAATGGCCCATAGGAAATGTAGCTTTGGAAAAAATGATTTTTTCTTTGTTAACAGTTTGAAGTCATTTTGTTCCTGTTCATTAGATGCCTCAGATTCAGACAGTTGGGCTCCCCTTGCTCTCTCTCAGTGAGGCAAAGAGACTTACTGTGATTTGTCAAATGTTGGCAACTCCACGACTTTGCCTTTTCTATTCCCAGGCTGCAATCTGCCTCGGAACAGATCTGCAGTGGAAAGTTTTTCCTCTAGTGATTTGTTCTTCATTATTGAGACATATCTGTAAACAAGCAACAGCAAAGTCGTACAGATGTGGCACCAACAAGGAAATATTCAATGGCCAGTTCTTGTGTTTCACTTGAGCACAAAACCCAGTTACTCCAAGAAGGATCATCTTCTTTTCCAATAGGCTGGAAACCCTTATCCATTATTTCTGGATTTGCTATTCGAGTGCCTGCATCAATCCGCACTTTTAGTTTTGGAACGGTTGTCCCCCTTTTATTTGCCAAAGGCCATCTCCCATCTTGAAGTCCTGTCATCAAGTGCTGTTCTGGAAAGCCTATCTGAATGCAGCCGTTTTTTTGTACCGCTTCATTTGTATATCACTGACCAGTGAATGCTACAAAGCACACTTTCTGTATCAGGTTTACTCCACTCCTGTTCCTGAGTCAAACTGCCCCAGGACCAGAGAGGATGGCTGAACCTGATTCTGATTCTGCTCAGCTCTCAACAAATAAAAATCAAGGTGAGTACATAAAGAACACAATGGCGTTTCTCATTCCAGGCAATGATATATTTTTTTCTCTGCTGGCAGCATTAGCCAAAGGTTGAGTGTATGTATGGGCTCTTCATGCAAATATTCCTTTGAGAATATGTTATGCTGGGAAAAGTTATGTTTTCCTCTACTTTTTCTGGCTTTTCTGATACAATGGTAAAAATACACATATTATGCCTACACTGTAACTTCTGTCCCTGAAAACCCCAGCTTATAATTTTTTTCTAATACAGACAACACCTTTGTAGATCTGTGCCAGGATTTGTGGCAAAAAAATGGTTGTACCCTGCAAGTAAGTTCAGCATTTTACCTATCATGTCCTGCTCTTTAAGAGAGATTCTGACAGTCACTGAAAGTTATCTACAGTCCATTCACTTTGTTTTCATAGAACTAAGGGGTTCAGGATTATACATGCTTTAGTTCTCTCCCCAGGTCTGGAGGAAAATGAATGAGAGAGGGAAAGGAATGGGAGAAAGCTCCCTGGGTCTATCACTGCGAATTTCGTGGATACCTTGTTGACCATATTGCAGCACCCGAATGTGTCAAATATTCTGCACCTAGGAAAATTTCATATTTTCTTAGACCTAAACAGTTATCTCAGACACAAGAATTACCCATGTGTGATAACATCTGGCAAGTTATTTCTTTACTGTTACTGCAGATAGTTAATCCTGGAGGTTAGAGTTGGAGTTAAGGGTACATGTTTGTGTAGGTTATAAAATGAAAATGCAAATCTATTCATATTAAAATGAAGTGTGACATGTGTCAAGCTGGACTTCTCCTTGTTTCTTGACACTGAAACTGTTTGTTCCCTTGTAGCTCCCTAGAACGCTCTTACTGCTATGTATCCATAGCAGTAGGTTACATGTGCATGTAATCTGACTGATCATCTCTTAGGGCAACGATCATTTGAGGACACCCATCAAGGCTCCTTTCCAAAGATAGGCTCCCATTGCATCTACCTGCTTATTCTTATGGGACGTTAGTCATTTGGTTAGTTGTGTGGACTGAGTTAAGGTTTTGTGTTATTCTTTACTTAAATTGCTGCCATAATAACAAAATGCCAAGCTCTCTTAATGGAACCTATGCAAGGATCTTTATGCACAAATCATCAGACCCACTTATTCTTAAATATCTCTATGCTTGTCTACAGAACTTTGTCTCCTTGGTTTCTAAGGGTTTTTCTTTGTGGGCTGCATATCCCAACTGGTTTCCTAGGCCTCCTTGCTAAGGTTAACACACTGGACACCTCATAACGTAGCCACATTCATTGCCAGACTTCCAGCATAACGAGGACTTTGGGTTTACTGTTCATGTCTTCAGGAAGGTGAAAATGGGTAAACACATGATTTTAAATATCAGTCAGTCTTTACATATTGTAGATTATGCATCTATATCTGGACAAACAATAAAATTCTTGTATTCTGAATGCAATCTGACAAATTCCTATACATCTATGGCGTTCCATAGCATCCTGGTCCATTACCTGGCCATATCTGATGAGTGTTCAAATCCATAGCTTATGCTGTAGTTTACATCAGGTGGCCCAATATGCAAAGAGCATGCAGTACGGAAATAAACCCCATATAGGAACTCAGAAGCATTCCCAGCTTCCTTGGTGTAGGTGTCACTGCATAACTGCTGAAATGATCCCCAACACATTAAACAGAATTCATACACTGCACAAAACCAGAAACCCTAAATTAAACAGAGTGAATATTTTTGGAAGGAGCAAGGAAACCCCTCTAAGTAAAATTTACAAATCAATTGGTAATTCATTTACGGTTGCTTTCCAGTTATAAAATTGAGGATAGACTAATGCCAGGCAGTGCCATGCATGGATAAATTGCAGTCATTTGCTTTGCACTGAATCTAGGCTTCTAAACTAGAGTAACATTTGTGCTGACCACTGATCTCAGCTTTTTGGCTACATGTCGGTCTTCTATACAGCCAAATCAATACCGAGATTGATGACAAGGAGCCTGAGAAATTTTGCATTTATCATTTGAAAAAAATGCTGATACATGAATAACTGGGAGATCATTGTGTGCTGCAAAACCCCTTTTTCCTTCATGCTGTGGCTGTTGGCATTCTTTTCAGGTGCAAGAAGTATTCATCCTACACTACCATGCCAAAAAATCCTCCAAAGTATTAGTGCAGAAATTTTGGTTCCTAAATCAGTAAGAAAAGAAAAATATCTTGACTTCCATGTGTAAAAAATCATGTATAAGTTTACTATAATGCAACCTTCAATACAATGTAGCTACATATATAAAATAGCAGCATAGAAACTAGCCATTTGTAGTTACTTAAATTATTATTATAGAGTATTATTACGCACAATAGGATGAGAATATAAAGGGTGGAATATAAATATATATAAAGAATATAAAAAGCATATGTTTTTAATTGATAGCTACAATTTATTTATAGCTAACATAAGTTTATCATGTTTTAATTTTTTTTTAATGTGTTTAATGTTGTAAATCCTGAAAGTTTGCCGTATAAATTCTTGGAGAAGAATCTTTTTGTTAGAAAAGATCAACACTGACTGTAGTGAAAGCTTAATTAAACCACATTTTACTAATAAAATTGTAGTGAAATGCAGGTGTTACTAAAGGCAATAGGGATTTTGCGATTGACTTCAAAAGAGTCAGGATTTCACTGTAACAGATTAGGAAGTTCTGTGATAATATGCAGGTCAGGTAATCTGTGTACTTTTTTTTTTTTCTCCCAAATTAGGTTGGAAAGAGTTATTTTCACTAAAAACATTGCACAATTGGAAATGCATATCTCAAACACTTCGACTATTTGGCTATTAAATTATTTACTTTTTTAGGCTACAGGTATATGCAGAAAGGGCACAGAAATTTCTTTCTTTAGAGATTGTATTTATCTGCTAAATATACAGGTTCACAGGTGATTTAAAAATTTGATTCTTTTAAATGTGGTTTCAACTATTTCTCTTAGGAGCTAATAGAGTTGAATGTGAACATAACTATTTTTTTTTCTAAAATGCATTTTTAAACATTTTGATTTTGCCAAAAATGTAATGTTAAAATTGTAATATGCCACAAATATCCTCAAGTTCAGTAGTGCCTTAGAACTGTCAATCATTCTGAAGCAACTGGAAAACCTTCTTTGTTCTCTTTCTGCTATATAAAAACATATCCTAATGTGATCACTAGTCATTCTTGTATGGTGCTTTTTATTGCCTGAAAATCCAAACTGGAACACTGACATTTTATTTACTTACTAGTAACATACATTTCATAACAGGTGCTAATTTTATATGGTAAGATGGTCCAACCATGTATTAAGCTCATTGTTTTGTATCTGAAGCAGATGTTGCCACAGTTATAATTGTTTTGCTGTATGTCTCTTTTTTTTTTTTTTTTTGCTCCAGTATGTGCCTGTCAGTTCTTCTATTTTTTTTTATTTCTTTCCTGCATATTCTTAAAATGAAAGAGGTCTGTCTAATAATGTCAAAGATTTCCTAACAGCTAAATCTCCATTTGCAGTCAGTGTAGCAACTTTTCCCCCTCTGTTAACTGCGAGTGTCAACATTACCTTCTACAACGGCATAAATTGCTGATTTCTAGCATATGGACATGGAATGCCAGATACGTTGTGACTTAGCTGAGGCATTAAAGAAATCTCTCGGTGTTGCTGAATGCTGCTGCTTCCTAGGGTCAAGGAAATGAAGGATGTGAATTTTGTGTTAGAGAAACAAAAGGAGAAGAATATTTGGATTTTGGTAATATTCGAGGAAAAAAGAAGGAGAAGAGGAAAAGTCCTAGCTCCCCACTAGCTCTTGTTATTCCATGTGCAATACCAGGCTGCTATGGAGTACAGCTGAGCCCTTTCAAAATGTAAGTACAATCCACAAGAGCTGCCTCGAAATAACAAAACACGTTACATGTTGTAAATGAGGTGAACGCAGAATCTCTAAATGTAGAAGGGATGCTAAGAAATGCAAGTTAACTTTGTGAAAGATAGGAAAAGATAAACTGGTTTTTGGGATCATGTATTGGCGCTTTAAAAAACCCTTCACACTAGACACAGTCTAAATATGCCCTACTAACTTTGGCTCGTGCAACTGTACTAAATAGGAGCCTACGACACTGAGTACATTGTTTAAAGACTACTTCAGGACAGTTTAAGAAGAGGATGATATAATCTAAATATGTGATAAAAAGAGATTACTGGTACATATAATATTCCTCACTGGCAGGCATTCCTATCATGTCATATCAAAGTCTAGCAAAATGTTGAAAGTTAGAAATGTTATCTAGCATTAGCAGGCATTTAAGGAACGTCTCTTGAATATTTCCAGCATAAAAAAGTATTTCATGTGATGTAAATGAATGGTAATTTTCTGACTTTAAAAGAGAACTGTGCCAATACATTTCAGTGTTCTGGACCCAATTCTGCAAACATGGAGATGCTTTCAATTTGCTCTGCCTGCCTTCCCGCCTTAGATGGCTGCGATTGCAGCGAAATTAATCCATTTAAAAATCTGCGGCTTAAACTTAAGGATTTTCAGTTTTTTTCCCTCTCTCTTTTTTTTCTTAGAATATCAATAAGTTCCAATTGAAGAGCGGATTCTTTTGCAATTCAGGCATGTGCCGGCGATAACGGGCGAGTTGGCATGAAGAGAGGCAGAGATGGATTAATTATGCAGAGAACATGGAAATTCTGCTTATCATCGGCTAGCAAAGGAGCCCAGCTCACATAATCAGCAAACGAAGGGAGAGAAAAAAATAACAATGCAATGGCACCTTCCAGCCCATCATCAGGATTTTTTCTACCCCCTTGTAATTAAAAAATAACATACACTTATAGCCCTATCTCCTGTGCAGGCAAGGAGTGGATGTCCACAAAATAATTGCACTGGGATATTAGAGCTGGGAACAAGGGCTGTCCATTCCTACTATCCCTTACTCTCTCCCTCCCTCTCTCTTCTGGCCTCTCCTAGGCACTTTCTTTCTGTCTGCATTCGGAATCAGATGAATGTCTCAGGTGACATCCTATCTCAGTGTCCATAAGTCCCAAACCTCACCCTTATCAAGATTCAAGCAAACATGTATATGATAAATATTTGAAGTGCTGAAGCTGTGGGGTTTTATCCTGATCACCTATGAGCTATCTGCAGAAAATCACTTGGATGAAAACCTTTCCAAATAGTCTTTCTGAGTTACAAAATGGACTGATTAGAAGGATTTTTTTGTTGCTGTTTCTATTTCACTTTTGCTCAAAGAAGATCATGTTACCTGTAAAGTTGGGGTTTTTTTCTTTTTCATCACATGCTTTTCTAAACACATGGTAAAAAATAAAGAAAAGCAACAGATTTATTGTTTAGATGAAATTATGGTTGTTTAACAAGATTCAGTAGCAATATATTTGAGGAGAACTATGTAATAAAAAAAGAAATGTTTCCTGTAAAAAAAAAAAAGATTGATTCTACATTTGTTATTGTTCATTTTACTAATGGTATATCTCATGCAAATTAAGATGCCGACAGTATATTTTACAATTTTGCTCCGTAGGCAGACAGTTTTACAAACATGTTTTGCTGCTTTTGTATCCATCTACTATTTTGCCCATTGCTCCACGTAAGTCATGCTCCCAGACTTCCCGAGCCCCGGTGTCCCTCCCCCCGGACTCATTGGTCAGAAAGGGAGACTGAAAAGGCAGAATGAAGCCCAGAATGACAAAAAATATGCAAGTAGGAAGGGAGAGCAGTAGGCCAGGATTATAAAGCTGGCTGTCTCTGGAAATTTAATTTATTCATTGAGTTCCTCCAAAGCAGGGAACCAGTGTGGGGCGCAGTTTGCACACCAGTAAATGAGCTCCTGGGGACTTTGATGATAACTGATTCTCTACTAAGTTTTAAAAAAAAAATTAATCCCCATTGGAAACAGCGATGAAGCTGGAAAAGAAAAATCTGATTCCATTGCAGAGTTACGCATGATAAATCAGTAATAAATTTTCATCAGTATCCTTAAGAAAAGAAAAGCATTTACAAAACTGGCATCTTAAAGACAAGATACTGTTCCAAACTCTGCTCTGAGGCTCCATAGTATAAATCCAGAATAAATCCACTGAGCTCATTACATTATATAATCAAAGCGGTGCTAATGTATACGTGCACACATAGTCACACATGGTTTGCAGGAAAAGGTTCAACAGGATGAAGCTTATGCTATTTGTTTCAGCAGAACAAGACCCTGTCTAAAATCCTGTATTAAAATTACCACAGTGAGGTTTCTTTGTTTGTTTTAAATGAAGTTGGAGCAGACCAGCTTTTGGACACCGAAGTTCTTCCTGCAGCGCAGGGGTGCAGCAGCGGCATGTGTACCCCTGGAAAAATCGCTTTCAGCCTGAGAAATTCCCCTGTCCAATCCTTCTGACTCCCAGGCGCTTCTCCCAGTGAAGATACTAGCCAGGGGCATTTAGAGTTCAGTATTCCCACCTGGGCATTTTTAGAATAGGAAATGGTCTGAGACCTTCAACCATTCCAGCCACATCAGTACTTTGGGAGCAGAGGGACTCTGGGATTCAGTTCCCTATCCCCATACCAGTCTTAGTGTAACTGTAGAGGGGACACAGCTAATACCAACCTGATGGCAGCCCTGTTGTAACAATAGTTGTTACACTGTCAATGAATGGAATAAAAATCACTGTCAATGAATGGAATAAAAAGAAAAAAACAAAGAAAAAAAAAGGTCAGATATGTCCATAATCACAGGAAAACATCAGAGGTACAGCCACCAGAAGAACTAAGTACTCTCTAGATTACCTAGATTACCCATGTATAGTCTATATGTTAGACTGGAGTTAGTAATCAGTAATACCTTCATTGCAGAGGCCACAGCTGGTCACCTGGCTAAGTACTGTTTGTGAATAGAAGAAATTGTGGTCAGAATCTAAACCGGCTGCCAATATTGTCCTCAAGCCTATAAATAGATCTGCATAGCCAGGCATAAGTTCATGCAGAGATGCAGCTACAAGTTCACTTGGTGAGTTGCGTCTTTAACAGTTCCTGGTATTAAGCAGGTTTTTGTTGCTCTGCTGTGACAGAAACTTTGCATAGAGAGCATACTTCTATAATCTTTTACATTTCCTGAAAACAAGTTTCAACATCTTTCACAATAGGAGGCAGATAATAGAATTCTCAGTAACCGTAACAGTAAATGGATTTGTAATCTACCCATGATTAAAATTATTTTCATCATGAAGCAGAATTCTCATTATTGTTGCCATTTTAATATTATCAACTATAAAGTGTCTCAGTGATTGATACTATAGACAGCAAAACCCTATATTATGGTAATTAAATCTAAAATGAATCAGCCGTCCTTATACGTCTTAGTATACCACCTGATTATTTAAAAACAATTATATTCTGGTGTCACATAATGGGACACACTACTTTAAGGCACACACTGGTATAAGAACTGCTCAGGGTCAAAAAGTTGAGCCATAAGCAAAACAAAAGGAAAAAGAAGATATGTTATCCCTAATTTTAAATAAAGAGGATTTAAATTTGTGAAGAATTTCAGTCTGTTCTTTTCCTAAGTTCTAAAATGTTTGCACAAGTCTGGAGAGAAATGAAGAGATATCCAAAATGCAGGCATCTCCTTGTTCATAGTATTTGCATGAGTGTGTGCTTGTACAGGCATATAAGAGAGGAAAAAACCAACCCATTTGCCTTTAATTAGATTGGTTCTGTCTTTGAAGGAAACCAAGTAATTGTGAGAAACAGCCTAAATTGTCCCCTTTTAAAAAAAGGTAGTTTCCCCCTCCCTCAAGTTTTAGAGCGGCAGTTTAGTGCTGTCTTAAATTGGAGCTAGCTCATGGATTAGTAGCTCTTCAAAGCAGATGTCAATATCTGGAAATGCTAAACTCGGCAAAAATATTCTAAAAAAATATTTTTTCACCCTTTCCATATAAGAAGATTTCATAGGGCAGGAGCCTCTCAACTGGAAGAGCGTTTATACCTTTTATCCCCTTAATCTTCAGCTGTTTTCAGTGCATTTTGCCACTACCTGCTCTTACAAGCTACTTTTTTCATTTTGGTGAAATTTTAGTACAAAAAAATTCTTTAGTGCCTCCGTTCATTTGCAGATTTCACCAGGCTTGCAAAAGCACACCTGTTGTGCTGTCTGGATTTCCTTTTCTGATCATAGGCTTCTGACAAAGAGGGGGGAAAAGAAAGATTTTTATCAAACACTCTTCACCGGACAATGAATTTTCTTCACCATTTGAATGTATCTGTGGAATGCCTGAGTGATTCATTACAGCAGATTCTGAAGTATGACAATGGGCCGCAGAAATGACTGATGGTATCTTTTTCCTGATTTCATTTCCCTGATCCTCTTCATCCCTTGGCCTGTGTACCTCGATTAATTAGAAACCAGGGATTTTCACTCATCAGCTGATGGGTTTCATGCTCCACTCTGTCACAAATCTGCTGCTTGCACTATCTCTCTTACAGCTGGTGGCTGCTTTAAAAACTTTCTTTTTTCTTTTTTCTTTTTTTTCCCCTTTTTTGAAGCAGTGCTTTGTGACTACAGGTTTAGGCCTTTTTAAGATTCAGACATATTTTTAAAAAGAGATTAAAAATTAAAGTAAAGAAGATTCAAAATCTCTGATTAAGTTAATCCCTATCCAAATGATACTTGTCCAAAAATGAACTTTTTGAAGAGATAATAATGTAAATGTTTCATAGCTCTCAGCTTTCCAAGTTCTTTTTTCAAGATATAATAATTGAAGTATTATGCAAAGGATGAAAGTATATAAATATGATTTTTGTGAAAAAGGCCCATATGCTCAGTTCACATGCATTTTAGTCCTGCCTATACTATATTGTTAAGCCAATTGCATTTCAGATTTCACTTGTATGAGGCACCTTATAATAGGATCCTGCAATAAATCATTGAACCATTATTGTTTCTGGAGGAAATATTTCATAATTGAAAATATGCTGCCCCTTAGGGTATATACCAAATTAAAATCACATGGTGATATAATCCCTAAGGAAACAAACCATAATTAAATAGTATTTAAAATGCAGAATATTTTGCAATAAAATTCCCCCTCAGAAACTTAAAATAATGTGTGAATCACAGACAACAAACATATCAATTATGTCTACCATAGAAAATGTAACCACTGCTAGTTTACTTTCTTATCATTATATATACCCTCCCAGAATTGTTTCATTTAATTTCTTCATTTAATATATTGCCAGCATTAAAACAGGAGCCTTCTTTTTCTCGCTTTTTTTTTTTCTGTGTGAGCAAGGATCAGAAGCAGCACAGTCTTTCTGGAATGTCAGACTTCGTGGACGCCATGTGTTACTGAGAGGGGCAATGCAGAGCCATAGACATGCACATCTTTTGTTTCTATGGATTAAAATAGATCACGTCTACAACCTGGTGAAATTTAATTATGATTCTTTGAGCCTCTGGATTATTGATTGATAGCCTAGGTATATAAGTATACACACAATATCCCATGATGCAGTCTTCTGCCAGGCAGGAATTTGCTCAAGCAAAAATATTTTCTGTTTATTCCTTTCCTTGGTTTTCATTTTGTTTCAAAATGAAAGGTGTGGCTGGTGTGTAAGGACGCAAGAGCAAAGAGAAAAATCAACATTTCTGTGCAATTAAAAATTAACTTTAAAATGTTAAATGGATTACCTTAATCCACTAATCTTTATGGTTCCTTTCTACACGAACTTATTTTGCTCATCAATAATAGGATGCCTGTACAAGGCAGCCTCCATAAGCTAGCCTGGTGTACAGAGGATCCTTGCTACCCTGCAGCAGTCTAAACCTTGGCAACCTGCAGCAGAGGGTCAGTCGTATAGTGCCCAAGCGCGCAACTGCTCTGCTGTGTCCCAGAACCAGCTCCAAGCAGACCTTAATGGGTTGTGCTCAGCTACTACCTTCTCAGATTTTGCTTGTTGATGTAATACTACATTTACACTGAAAAAAAAAAAAAAAAGCCATCAGAAATCTTATCTTTGGGATTTTTTTTCTTTGCTGCCATTTTGATATTCGTTAGGAAGAGAAGGACTAATAATATTGAAAGTATTCCAGTTTTTACGGGACAGATTCTGCAGCCAGACATTTTCAGTCCTTTGGCAGCTTACAGTTTATGTAAACACATTAGAAATTGCATATTGTGTTTCATGGGAATTTGACCATAGACACCTACTGCTTTTTCATGATGAATAAATAGCATTATTTTGATCAGTCTTATATAGTTTAGTCCCTGAAATCAAGTCAAACCTGCTGTAAATATTCATCCATGTAAGTCTTCTGTCATCTCTATTTTGCGATCTCACTTGTACACTACTCCCAATCAGCCAGTTCAGAAGTTTGCTGCTAAAACCATTTGCCTGACTCATTATTCTGAATTCCTGTACTTTGCTTGACCACATCAAGATCAAGCTCACAGTTCTTCCCTTGGAGATTAACCTTATCCTTCACAGCTTTGCCGCACACACCAGCTGCTAGTTCAGCCTGCAGCCTTCTCTGCTGCTGGTGCCGGGAGAGTCCTCACCATCACCTCCAGGATCCAGCCCCCAGGCACCTCCTTTATGGTGCAGCCACTAATACCACCCTTCTTGATCCCTCGGTGACTGTTTCTCCAAAGTGATTCCATGTCTAATTCAATGTGATAATTCTCCAGATTCCCCAGCTGAGACCTTCCAACTTCGTCTTCTATCTAAGCCCATCTTCAGTATCAGCATGGTTGGACACCAATAAGAAATCAGCTGTTTAATAGCAGATGGAAATGGAATGGATGAGATGAGAATGTGGATTTTCCTTGTATTTAAAGTGTTAATACGTGCAATATATAGAAGTGTTACATTGTGGACTTCCAGGAACTGTAGTTTTCCTGTGTTTCAGGGCATGGTGCTCCAATCCCCAGCTCTAAAAAAAGTAGGCATTGCCAGTTGATGGCTTTGTGGATCTTAAGACACGTCTTACTTTCTCTGTCCAGATGCCCCATAATGAATAGATAATTTACATTAGCTTTGGGTTGTTTTTTTGTTTGTTTTTTTTTTTTTAATCAGCTTTTATGCTCCTTCAGCCAGGAACAGATCTTTGTACATCTTTGCTCTGGGGCATAAGGGTTCAAGTACTTACATAGTCTACTTCAGGTTGTTGTAACTATTTAATGGAAGTACAGGCACACGTGTTTAGGACTCCAGCTTTCCTATATAGTCAATATAGGAAAAGTTAGGAGCCTTCAGAAGGTGATTTAGAGCTCTAAAAGCAACTGTCTGGAGTTACAAAGGGTGAATATTCCTCCACCTCACTCCTGGTGATGGGCACAATGAGGTTCTGATCCTGCTGGTGCCTTTCTGGGAATGAGACAATGATAATATGAAAAAATGATAATAATTTTAACTGTCATTTGAGTCTTGAATAATTCTGTATGTTGCAGAAGAAGACCTTTAAGAAACAATCTGTGAAACTGAACATTTATTTTGTGGAATTGAACCTTGATAAACTGAAATCCCATTATCATTTCATTTGTTCCCTGAGATTCATTTCTCTGCAGATTTCCAAAGAACAGCACTAGATCAGCACATCTCTCAGCCCAAGCTTACCAGTCATCATCAACACTATCTTTGTATTTGAAAATTAAAAAGTTAATTAAAAAGCAAGGATGGATAAGAATTTGCATTTCTGATCAACAAAGTTTTTAAAGTTTCTCTTGCTATCTTAGCAAGGAAAAAAAAAAAATCATGCCAAACAATTTTACCTGCTTATTAAGAAGCAGAAGGACTTCTTTAGGGTAGGAAACATCTATTTGCTTTTATACAGAGACATTATTATCTGTATTTTTCTCTAAACTCAGAAAGACATTATCAGCAGTTCCTTTTCCAGGTTGCCTAAGTCTGAGATTACAGGTGAATAAAAATGCAAACAAGCGAGCTTTTTGCTCTGACACAGACAGTGTTTTGAAAGCATCTCCAAAAGCAGCCAAGGGGTGCAGTGGAGGCATAGGAAAGTGAAGTGACCTGCTGAGGGTAACACAGTAGGTGGGAAATATGGGGGAGGAACACTGGCTTCCCAACCTGGCTTTTTAACTTAGTCGCTGATAAAGACACATCCCCTAAAAACAAATGGTATCATAGATACCCTGAAGTTAATCAAACCTAATCAACTTGAAAACGTCCTTGAAAACAATATCCTTCACTGCAGTGCCAGGTCATAAATGAACTCCCCCAAAATGAGCACATTTGTGGATGCTTCTGTTTTGCTCGTCTACTGTAAAGAGGTTGGATCTAGACTGCTTTCCCATCGGTAGGACCTGATGCTGTTAGACGGAGGGATTGGGCTCTGTTACACCTGTCCCTAAGCCCACTGCCAAGAGGGAAAACTCAGTCACTGTTTTCTTGGTTAGATCCACAGCTGAAAGGGAGACAACATCCAAATTACTTCTCCTGTCGACTTTTCTGCTCAGCAGGGAGTTCAAGCTGGTCTGTGTCACACTGATTCTAAGCAGAACCATGAAAAAAAAGATGTTTCAAATGCCTGTGTGTAAAAGTGGCATTGGTCAGAGCTGGGGGGAAATCAGGATTCATAACAGTTAAGCCAATAAAATTGCACACATGCAAATCCACCATTTTTGGACAAATTGATATTCATCACGTTTCAGTTTATTTTTTATAAATTCAATGAACCACTCATTTTTATCAGAAACAGTAAAACCTTAGAAATGCAGAACATCAGCAATATTTTTCTCAGAAGAAAAACATTTAACACAATCCTGGTATGATTGTCATCGCTGGTAGTGGGCATTTAAAAGAGGAATCCACTTCTTTCAAGTGGCTTGAAAACAAGGCAAATCTTCTCTTGCTATAAGCTGCGTCCAGCAACAGAAGGCTTAAAGACTTCAATTCAGCTGACTAAAGGTCAGCTTCCTTGTGCTCAACAAGCCTAGGAGAACATTCTCTTCCACGAATGTGCCTAATTGTTTTTTTTTTCACACAGTAATACCTTGGGCTTCCACAACGTCCCGGGCTCCCCCAGAATGCACAGCTGACTGTGTGAACTATGTGAAGAACTTCCTTCTGCATAAAAATTTGCATGAATTTAAATTGATAAGGGTTTTTGTGCTACAAGAATAGTGAATAAGCATTCCTCATTCACTTTCTACATGCCTTTCATGATTTTATGGACATTAATTTATGTTTCCCTACAATCATTCCTTTTCCAAGATGAAAAATTATTTTCTATTTAGTCTTTTCTCATAAAAAGCTGCTTTGTACTTTTTTCCCACTTCTCTCTACTTTTTCTAGTTCTACTATATAATTTTTCAAATTGGACTACTAGAAGTGCACTCACTGTTTAAGATGTGAGAGTGCTGTGTGTCTATGTAGTGACATGATATTTTCTGCTTTGCTCTTTATTCCTTTCCTAATAATTTTTAACATTTCTTTTCTTGTCTTTTTTTTTTTTTTTTATTGTTGCAAAGGGTAGAGATGATGTTTTCATATAATTGTTATAACTGCAGGATCTTTTTCCTGCATGGTAATGGCTAGTTTATAGCCTATCACTTTCTAGATAGACCCAGAGATGTTTTTTCTCAATTACATAACCTGGCATTCATCAGTATGAATTTCAACTGCCATTTTATTTCCTAGTTACCGTGTTGCGACATCTTCTACAAGACTTCTCAGTGAGTTTTCATTTTAACTAACCCGAATAATTTTCTACCATCAGTTCAATACAAACCCCCCTTCTACTTGGTTGATAAATATCTTGAATAACAAAGTATCTCCACAGTCTGTAAGGAACTCCTCTGTTGAATCCTTTGTGCTGTAAAAATTAACTATTCATTTCTGCTACTTTTTCATGTCTTGGAACCTGTGAGAGTCCAAATTTTTAAAATCCTTTGTTGGAAGATTTTTTTAAAAACTTTGTAAAGTTCCAGGTATGCTAAGAGAATCTGGTCACTTTTATGTATTTGTTCACTAACTCCACTGAAGAAATTTCCTATAGGTCAGTGAGACATGACTTCTCACTGCAAATTTCATATTAAAATTTCCAAATTATATCTAATAATAACATATTGTCTTAGTGGCATCTTAATATACAAGTGTTTTAATCTTAAGAATATCTTAATAATGATACATAACCATTCTTTACTATGGCTTTCCGTCAGCTTGCTCAGTATGGAAGACAGCTACTAGTTTGCAATCTACCAGGACTTTTTCAAAACCTTACATTTAAATAGACATCATGCCTAATAAATTTCTCCTCTGATATGAGTGGTAGGTTCTATATAATAACTAATAACTAATAATATGATAATACTAATAAATTTCATATTTGAGTCCATTCAGAAGTATTGGATAGTTCCTTGCTACTATTAATTTTATTGATTTTCTCTAACTTCTAAGAGATTGTTTTGGCTGTGTGGACGGATTTTGTGCAGCAGAGCCAAGCAACCCAAACTTTTTCGTGACCTGCTGCTGAAGGATTTGACGAAGTGGACAAGCCCAGGGCATTATGAGGGACTCCTGATTCTTCTGGTTGAATAAGTCCAGGTCATAAGTATCACTTCCACTGAAGGAACTAGGATTAATAATTGCATAGCTGCATAGTGTATGCAACCTGTGGTGCAGCATACATATTTGCTATATGGATTAGGCTGGTGCATTGGCTGGTTGCAGTTCATAAAGGCAGTGAGATGCCAGGCTGGAAATGTTTGTCAGTTAAAAAAACTGTACATAACATATACAACGTACACAATTTATACAATGACATTCAAATTTACAGACAGGAAAGAGTGGGAAATGAATTCTGGGAAAATATGACTCCTTATTATTTTATTGTTTATTTTTGTGTGTAGTGTTAAAAGTTCCAGCCTGATTTTTCTTCTGGCTGCAGAACCTGGGTAATACACTAATCAGCTCATCCTCAGCTTTCCGTTTTTCATCTCTTAAGGCAAGACTAAACTGAGCCATAAATGTGAATGTGAGGTTTGAACCCTGATTTATTTTAATTTCTTGCATTAATCCTGTCTTCTAGTACTCTGTGCATATATAGCCAGTACAAAAGTTAAATTCAACTTTAGTAAAAAGTTATTTTATAAGTGAAATTAAGGAAGAGAATGTTTCCAGAGGATCCAAGATTATTGTAAAGTGTCCTTTGAAATAATAAAGTTAAATAATCTTATTTCAGCCACAGAAACCAACGTTAGTTATTTTTAGTATAAGCAAGTCAGCATCTTGGATAACATCATAAAGTTCTCCAACAAATTCTGATTGTTGTGATTTATAACGTTAAGACACAGCAGTACCAGGAAATGCCCTGCTGCAGTATACTGCAGTAAATATAAAACCCCAACAATATTTGGGCTTAAATCTACTACAGTTACTCTTATTTATGTCAAGTAGTATCCAATCACCAAGTATCACGCTGAAAGCATTCATAGAATATTTGTATTATCAAGTACTATTACTTCTCTTGATATTACTCCTATCACTACACAATGGGAGAAAACATGGCAGAAATAGCCCCTGATCAGCCTAGGACATACTCTTCTAAGCCCTAGAAATGTTGTGAAGTGGAAAAAGGGCTGATCATAACTTTTCCCTCATTTGCAGGGCATGGCATTGCACAGATGAGGCACGCCTTCCTTCTGATTTCCTAGGCATGCTACAAAGGGATGACAAGAGATGCAGTGGCTCATAGGATAGGCCTGGCACAGCAGCTACGAGCCAGCTGCATCCATGAGAAAATGTATACAGGAGACCTATGTCTCACAAAGCTGTACTGGGATTTCAGTGGCAACAACATGAAGTCTTCCAACCCAGGAGAAAAGCTGGAATTTCAAAGCATACTACCTTAAGTGAGCTTATTTTATCTTCACCTGTGAGTTTTACACTGGCATGTGCAGCTATTTAAAAGGGTTACTAATTATTTAGACCCTTGGGAGAACTTATGTGATGAGCAGAATACATCCAGGCATATCTATTCATATTTAGTGAAATACAGGCCCTGTTGTTCATGAAGCTAAATGTGGCAGTACTAAAATTTAAAAATCAGTTTATTTCCAATAAAACCTTTTTTTTTTTTTATTCCTTAAGGATTTTTTAATAATTTTTTAACATCTGGGCTGTCTTATATCTGCTTCACCAGTCTAATAGTCTCAGTTTCAAAAGAAAAGAAATTTCACTGAGATTCACTGGTAGATGACAGATGGATTCTCTCGTACTGCCTGAGACATGAAATTGCAGGTGACACCTGATATATGATAATAAAAGAGCACCCATCAAGTAATCAGCCCCTGGCCTTTATTTTGGTGACGTCATGAGAACGCAGGTGGCTTACCTCTGGATCCCAGCACTTTGGAGCAAAATGGTGTGCATTGTTAGGGGCTTACCGAGAAAACTTTTATCTCCCCATCTGTGTGGTCTGTTGTGATAATTTTGGAGTGAAGCCGTCTACACTATTCTGCCTGCTTAGCTGAAAGTTAGGAGCATTTGGCTGCAAGGCTGTTTATCCTGCACTCTCTTCTTGTAAAGGCCATTGTTTGGGGCTTGCTGTTGTTATCAGTACTGGAACATGTCCTGGACCATGATTAAGAAAATATAAGGGGAGAAAATGAATTCTGCTGCATTGTTCAACTCTCAAATACAGGTCAAGCCAGTTTTCAAACTAGTGTTTGAGCAGTCTAAAAACCACATCCTTCTCCTCCACACAGTACTGCTGGCATCATATTTGGTGGTTTGAAGAAGTAACTAATTTTTAATATACTGGTAGACGTTTTCAGAGCTATCAGCTGAGCATTTAATGTAAAATCCACTTTTCATGTTGACAGTCTAACTATTCTTTATCTCAGGAGTCAAGAAGCTATTATGGAAGTATAATACCTCCCCTACAACATTCCTAAAAGCAAGATGTTGTCTGTGGTTTGCAGCCATCTTTTCAATCAGTCCTGGAAAAGCCCATAAGAAAACCCAAATCCTAAATCAAAGAGTCTTTGCCTCAAAGCATGGGGCACCGAATTCAAGTGTGTGAGACACCTGCAGAGTCTTTGTAGTTCTTGGTTATGACCAAAGATCCAGCTGTTAATGAAATCATGTTGCGGGACAGTGCAGAGATATCAAATTCGCTGGCGTGCCACATTTTCAAGGCTGCACCCCCAAAGTGTCCTCTTGCCTCAGAGACCATTTTACGAATAAAGCCCCAGTTGAAAAACAGCAACCCATTGTCATGAACACAGCTAAGCCGCTCTCATCTCTGTGAAGGGATTAGTGGAATTGCTTTGATTACTCAGACTGAGGAAAAGGTGGGACCATGATCAGGATTGCACTGCTAGTCCACCCTCCACAGCATCTTCAAAGAAACCAGAACAGCATGTCCCTTACTTAATGCAAAGTACACAATACCGCTGTGATGGGCTAAAACAGGCTGTGTAAAATGAGTTTTGCAGCTAGTGTAAGCAAAGGTGCCTTTCTGATGGGATGCGTGCTGTGTGAGATGAGCCAGCCTTCTGTAGCACAGTGACACATAAAGAGCTCACAAAAGCAGCAGTAAACATCTGACAGCTGTGCCCGTGGTATAGTCATGTTAAACAAGTCACTAAGAGTGGCCTGAAGGGTAACGGTAGCACAGCTTTGTGACAGTCCCAGTAAGAATGTGTTGTCCAGCTGCCCAGGACAGTAAGCCATGACTTCATTGCTGGCAATAGAAAGGCCTGTATTTCAGGAGTCGAGGAGGAGTCACTTTGGAAAATACACCCAAGGGGAAGATGTATCAGCAATGTCATCAGTCCAAATAAAAGGAAATAGCAAAGCTCAACTCGATGCGTGGATCAGTCCAGCAGACAGTCATTATTGCTCAATCCAAAGTACAGAGAGAGACTGTTCCTAACTTCGTCCCAGGAGCCCTTTCCAAAAGCTAATACCTCATTTTCTCCACCTTATTTCATTAACAAGAACTTGTTAGCTTTTCCCTTTCAAACTGATAGCTTGTATATGTTTCTGTTGGAGTAGGATGTAATTTCTCCTTTGGCCCTCTTCTTGGTTATTACTCTGCCTGCAATTCGCACTTAAAGCTTCTAATATATAGAATATACCTTTATGAGTGTGCATCTTCCATTTTGACTTTCTCTAAGCTCAGTTTCAATAAAATGCTACAAGTAGCCATTCTCTTCCTTTGTTATAACACCTTGAATATCTTCATCTATTTTTTCACTGCTCTACTGTTTTTGTATCTCACTGAGATCAAACTCCTTGTTCTATCTCTCAGAAACACAGCTTTTATTTAAACAGATTCCTTTCTCCCACCCACGTTCTGGCAGCAGTTGGGCTGAGCACAGTTTTCCCATCCACAAAAGTCTTGCTATTTAGAAACATTCCTGTTTTACATCCAAGCCCCCTCAAATAGACAAGCCAGACAGCACTTCATCCATCCCAGAATGGGCAATGGACTAGTGATTCATGAGTTTTCCTGTGATCCAGGCGGAATTTGATTTTCTGCTCTGCCTTAGTCAGAGTTGAACTGCTGGCCTTCCGCAGCTGAGGAGGTAGCCACAGTCACTTGGTGCTTCGCTGCTGTGAGAGAGGTGTTCAGCCAGAAATTCCCTTCTTGTCTGGTATGTATGGCTGTGTGAACACATTTTTGACAAATTAACTCTTCATGGAGAGAGCAAAAATTCGAAGAAAAAACCCTTGATTGCTGGAATCCTGACTTTATTTTCTGTGATCAAGGCACTCCAGCTCTGCTAGCTGGCAGGCTGGATTTGGACTCTCTCCTTTATAGCCTGTCCCAAACCCTGCTGGCAGCAGTCAACCTTATCTTTCCCCATGTTTTCCCAATGGAAACTCCTCCTCCTCCTCTTCAGTCTCAGCTTCCTTCAGTGAAGGAAGCTTTCACCTTTTCCATCTTCCAGCAGTAAAGAGTCACTAAACTCATGCTCTTGCTCTGTTCACAGAAAGCTAGCAAGATCTACAGCCTTGTTTGGGAAAGTTGCCATTGTCCACACTCAGAAGAGCCAGGGTCTTGCTGTTTATGTCACTGCTACAGATAGGAGAGGGGAGAAAGCAGAGGAGTTGATGGGAGAAGCATCTCAATGGTCAGAGCCAGCACACTGTCCTGTCATCCTCCTCCTTTTGGTGATCTCCCACTAGTAGCTTTATTTTTCTGGCTATGGGAAGCCTTATTAAGGATATGTTTGGAGCAGTATTTACAGTCTTTCTTACTGAATCAGACAAAAATGTTCTTCTTCCAAAAGTGTGTGTAGGACTTTGAGAGCCATATTTTGGAGATGTTAAATACAAGAACGTGTCTACCTTTTTATTGGTGCTATTTTAAATGTTCAGCCTGCCTTCACAAGTGTATGCTTTGACATGGTTGATTGTGTCATGATAATCAGGTTTTGACCAATTCCTGTCTTCAAAGTATTGAAATAGTAATATTTTAACAAAAATACCTCTATGGAAGGATTTACTTATGTGTTATTTCTCTCGTTCCCTGAAGAGTAAGGCAAAATATTGTTCGTGTAAGTTCTAGCCCACTGCAGTGAATACTGTTTCCATAAATACTTACACAAAATAAAAAATGATTTGGGGATGTTTTCATATCAGGGTTTTTCTTCCCGTATACTTTCTTGAAGTGTCTTTTCATTACCATGAGCATCTCATAAAACATATTTTAACGTTGCATGCTCAACAGTTGCAGGTATTTATTTTCCAGGAGCTTTCACATCAGAAGCTCTGTATCTGCAATTTCACACATCCAACCAGAGAGTAAGAAACAACTATATGAGTCTCCAGTGACCTATCGTAGCTAAGAAAACAACTGAAATAGGAAAAGATGGAGAAACAAAAATTCACAAAAAATTTGAGTGAACAATTTCAAACACAGATTAAAGGAAAATAAGCTGTTTCCAACAAACAGGTAAAGAGGCAATCAAACTATTGAAAAATTGATAAATAATGAAAATTATTCATTATTTATTGGGAGGATTTTTTCACATAATTGAAGGAGATATACTTGCTGTAAGCAAGCAGATATGATGTCTGTATACCAACACTTCACTGTGCGAAGACTGCTCTGCACATGAAAATTGTGTACATGAAGCAGTCCTGGGGAACTGTTGTTTTATGTAATAGTATCTAGTCATATGTCTCCAAGTTCTGCACTTTAATTCAGCACTATGCTATCAAAGTGGCAGTGGACTATACCAATCACTGCAGATTTTTTGGCCCTTGCTCTATAGGTAGCTAAGTCCGATAAAGTAGAAAGGTATCACTGAACCCTGGAGCTCCTCAGCCTCTGTCTTAATCAAAAAGCTGCCCAATATATGGGACAATTTGTATATTATAACATAGGTCTATAACAGAAGATCATGTCTGAGCTTGGTCTATAAATTAAATGTTAACTTTTCTAACTAATCTACTTATGTATGCTGTATATTCAATCCTGCATTCACTGTCCTTTGAAGTACTTGGTAGACTAAGTCAGGATTGCAGTAGGATAGAGAACTGTCCCTGGGGATCACTACGACAAAGCTGAAAGCTCTTTCTTACATTTTTAGAGGGTTTGTGCTACAGAAGTATTTCTCCAACTTGTTTATATTCTGCCCTGTTATCCGAGGTAAGACTGGTAGTACAGCTTGTGTTGAATGTTGTCTGATGCTTCCCATTTTAAGATTCTGTTTTCACTTGCTGACACATTTTTCAGACTTTAACCTTTGGTTTTGCAACGGAAGTTTTCCTGTTGTGTAGCGCTCTCAGGCTGTGTAAGTTTGGGAAATTTCAGTCAAAAGAGATTCCACTGTCTCTGAGAATGAGCACAGGGAAAAAGTACATGGTGTCTCTGCAAGGGCCCCCAAGCCCCACTAAATTGTTATAGTGACCTTTCCTAAGATCTAGTACCCCCATCTTTGAAATGAGTCTTTCTGTCTTGCTTACAAGAATCAACTTCATTTGGATCAGATCACAGGCCCCTGAGAGGAGCAGTTTTACAGCTGGAGCCAGCAGTGATGCCTGGGCTGCGGGCTCAGGAGACTGGTCTGTCCTGCATGCCCAGCGAAAGGAGCAGCACTCCATGTGTCCTCCGAGGCCTTGGTTTCTACACGTGCTGTCTGTGTACACATGCTTTTTACACAGATAGTATGTGTAGAAATTACAGATGCTACCAATAACATCACAACTGCACATGAGAGCAAGCTGAGCTTTGAACAAAGTGTGCTCTGAGGTGAAGGATGCTGAAGAACTGGATGGGCACCCGAAAACAGTAACACGTATTTGTATCAATCTTTCCATGCCTCCCTATCTACAAAATGAGCATAAATAGTACGTCTTCTCAGAAGAGCAGTGTGAAAATATCACAGTGTCATCACTGGTTATGCAACTGTAGTACAGAACACCATAGCAAAACTCGTGAAGGAATATGTAATTCTGTCTGAAAAATAGGCCAGGGCTTCACCAATGAAGGAATAACAGATTGGATAGCTAATCACCAAATATACAGTGGATAAAGCAGAAGCTATTTAATCAAAATGTCTTTTCACTAAAGATCTGAATTATGGTGAAAGAGGCAATGTTAACATCCTACCAATTTCTGACTACTAAGGGTCTGAGTCTGCCACTTGAGTACATTTGTATAAATATTCATGTGTAATTTACCCATAGAGTAAGATTACTCTGTGTGCTGCATATAGTTTCATATTAGATTTCCTTGGTTCTGTATTTACCTGTGAAGCAAATACCTATTTGATCCATTATATCACCAGTTTCCTCTTGAGGCAGCTATAGAAAAAAATGTTTCTTCAAGTTCAAAGTTAGTTCTACTAGACTAATTCTCTACATGACTATTAGCAATTTTGATTATATTCTACATAATAAAAATCTGTAAAATATTTTATCTGATGCCACAGTTCCACAATAATTGGTTGAGGTACATCATCCATTGAGCCAGCTAGTGCTTTCTCTCCCCATTTTTAAACTGCAAACCAAAGTCTTTTTTCTAGCAAATTCTTGCCTTTTCAAATTACTGGTTAATACTGTAGTAGCAAAGATAAACTTCATAAAATAGATTAAATACTAAAAATGTAATTATGTTTTAAATTAAATGTAAATGTTTAAAAATATAAAACTTTGTAAATGTGTTTTTTGCATTTTGTTCTGAAACCTCCCATATATATGTATAGAGCAATTGACCACACATAAAACTGTCTCACAAATTTCAAAGTAATAGTTTGTGTAATTATATTGAATCAGAGGGGTCCTGTTACTTTGTTCGTAGCTGAGAAAAAAAGCTTATGTAATACTGAAATGAAATGTTATTACAGTCTCACTTACTCATTCTTGGAATTGGCTTAGTGATTACTTCAACATCGACATCAGTGAAAAACATTTGACATCTGGCCTAGAAAATCAGACAGCAGACCACAGAGACTTTGATTAAAAAACTTCATGTAATTTTCTCCAATCAGTAAGCTGGCCTATTCTTTTATTAGAATGAAGATTTCTTTCATCACCTGCAAATTTCTAGGAAGACCTCAGAAAAGAAGAAAAAAAAGGCAGTTCTCCTACTTTTATAATAAATTTCCATTCCTACAAGCAATTGCACAGACTGAAGAGGTGCGTCAGTTCCACTGACAAATTGTTTTCTTCTGTTTGCAAAAGGTCGAACATCTGATTTCCACAACTGTTTTTGCTATTTATTCCTTTATCAAAGTTCACTATTTCATCCTTCTCTGTTTAACGATTCCTCAGGAGTTTTGCACAAGATGCAAACCCATTTTCTGGAGAAAGACAGCAAAATATACAAGGTTTTTCATGCTCCCTGTATGTCACTGAATAATCCAGGCTGGAAATAATATAGGCCACTTATGTGCATGTTTTTATATCCTACTCCAGAGCACAGCCACTCTGTCATGAGAAAGAATGAACCATTAGCACAGTATTACAGCATACATTCAGAAATGAACTGCACTGCAGTATCATCATGAATTAGAGTCTCGGGCTGAGACTCCAGTTCACGACATGAGAGCAAAGCATCAACAAACTCATGCAAGAAATACTGCAGTAATGAACCGTCACATTGCCTTTCCTCTTTGAATCAAATTTATATGATGAAACTGGATAATTAACTTATTTTCAACAACTAATTTCAATGTATCTGTTTTCAGCTCAAAGAAAGTTGCTGAAGCCATTTCAAACACAATACCCCATCTTCCTCTTTGGCAAGGACAAAGTCCTTGCTAATATAATGCCACAGTAGATTTGCTTACCTCTTAAGAACTGTAGCAAGGAGATGGAATAAGCTGGCTCCTGGAAACAGAACAGGAAATCTCTCTGCCGTTGTAAACTGAGGGCTAAATTTAATGATGTACCCTACAGGCCCTGACCAGAATCGGTCATGGTTGGTCCCAATGTTTCAGTGCAGATGAGTTTCTCTTGCTCCTGTTGGGTTTTGTTACAAGCGGCCATGTTGGTTCCTTCATAGCCCTTTAATTATACAACATATTGTTACTTCCAGCTATTGCACTCATATTAGAGGAACAAAAATTTCCCTTATGAAGATGTGCCTAATGGCCCAAACACAACAGCTCAAAACATATATTAACAATATAACATTTAAGGCATAGAGCTTTTTTCCCTGTACATGGGGAAAGAACAACGTGCTTGCTATCAGAGCACAAACGTTGATCACTGCATCCTGGCTGTATTCTGTAATTCCTCCTTTAACTTCAATTACTAATTCTAAAATACCATGCTTAATTTCCCACTAAAGCATTAGCATATAACTATGAATTTCACAGTATACCAAACCTATTTTTATGATGAATATAACTAAATCTCATTGAGAAAGATATTGAATAGGATCTATTACCCTGTTATCCAAAGTCTTGTTACTCTGTTTTATATTCTCAAAATGTTTTGCATTCACGCTACACTCCGTTCCACAGCAGTCATTTTTTTAACAGTTAAAGTGCTGAAGTCCCTCTACCAGTGGCTGGGTCAGTTATTACTTTTGTAATAGTAGCAAGACAGAATAAAATCAGAAAGCTATAACCTCCTCTCCATGTTAGGGAAAATGAGGAGAGAAGTGCACACAATGGAGGTTTTTTTCGTGTGGTATGGAGAACAAGTAGGGTACATATAGGGATATGACGAGCTGTATGTTGTGTTTGCTTTGTTCTGCTGCATGGCTGCATCCCTGCAGTAGACTATTGCAGAATTGGACATTAATAACTTTACTCTCACTAATTGGTTATGGACTTTATAGTACTAATCAATAAACTAATTAAGCTGGGTCAGTTGGTCTCCTGAGCCCTTCTTAAGAACAACAAATAGACAACTGTCAAATTCATGGGTCACAGGCAATGCCAGAAGGAAGTGAGTGATGTACCTGGGGGATGCGTGCAAGCCTGGAGGGCTGTGAGCCCGGGGGGGTCATCGAGACACATCGGGGGAGCTGCTGCTGCTGGGAGCAGGCAGGCAGAGAGGAGGGAAGGACACCTATAGAAATACAGAAGTCACTTGAAGCGTGACCATGAGGGAAAGCCAAAAGGCTTTTTGAGCAGACCGTTGGCTGGAAAGAACTCAGAAATTGTTTCCCCTTCTTGTGCTCAAGCATTTAAAGTCTTTTTTCAAAAAAAGTATAGAACAGCATTAAAAACAAATCTGCCTCTGTCATTGACTTCACCCTCCAAACAGATCTAGCCTATAATATTTCAGCAAATGTCTTAAAGGTTTGGGCAAAGAAAAGCAACAGAATTGGTTTTCTGTATAACAGTGTAGATACATGTACATTAAATTATCATTTTCCTGCTTTTCTCCTGAGCATGTGCATTCCTGCCTCTGGGAACACTGAACTTTATATAAATTTGTTTCTGCCTGAAACTTCAACCACAGCCATTTGTTTTTGCTCCCATGAGTATATTACAGACATTTACGTAAAGGTGAATGACCATAACAGTGTATGATAAACATGATGATCCTTTATGTTCTATCTGCTTAATGCAATGAATACGGTAAAGCTGGAATAAAAGGAATTCTACAATCAGATCATCTCTGATTGTAGTGAAATGAAGTAAGTGACCCAGGATAGTCCTTCCAGGCCTGTGCCACTATCATTCTCTTTCAAGATACCCGAATACGGATTAAGTGACACTAAATGTATTTTGTCTTCAAAGTAAGTAACATCTGTTTGCTGAGCTCTACATGGTACTTGCCAAGGATGTAACAATTCTTCATGTAATTGCAGTAAATGCTTGGCACACTAAGCTCCCTAACTAAGCAAGTGACATATTAAGACTAGACTAAGAGAGAGCTCTCCTGTTCCATAATTCCACACACCGTTACGTGCTATCAAGTGACATGATATTTCTTTTCTTCCTGTAATTCTTTTAAAATAATTGCATCACTAACAAGTGATACCTCATCACAAAGAACTAGAGATTTCATTATTTGTCTCAGATGAATCCTCGAGTATGGCTCGCCTGAACATCTGTTGCTTTGCACTGTCATGAGAGGAAAAAAAATCACCTCCAGTAAAATTTTATATGTAGCATAAACAGTCCGTTTAACTGGTTTGTTTTAAACAATACAGGAATTTAGTTAAGTGTTATTTAACTTCTACCTCAGAATAAAATTAACCCTTCTGCTAACAAAACAGTCTTCATCTTTAATTTTTTTTTCCTTTTCAACAGAACAGTACAAGTAAGTGATTTTTTTTTTTTCAGGTTTGGCCATAATTAAAGATAATTAAAAATTCACTTTGGGTCAGCCTGAAGTATTTTTTTCTTACTTCAACCATTTTTTAAGTTAATCTCAGCTGTAATGAATTTTTTCTTTAACCTACACTTAAGGTATTTTGTTCTGATATTGTTTCAACCATATACATTTTGTAGTGATGCTAAATTTGATTCAAATTTTAAAAGAAATCCTACTTTAAAGCAAAATAAATTTAAGAAACAATGAAATATCTTATTTAAAATTAATATATTATTTTCTAAGCTTTCTTCAAAACTCTGGACTTAATCTACAAAATTCTCTTTTCCTGATTAAGGATCTTTTTTTGTCTATTTTAAATTTCTGGTCTTTAACCTGAGGAAGGTAGTGTGCTAATACAGAGACAATAAGACTAGGATTTTTCCTACCTTTTCTTCATTTTCATCTGTAAGACAGAAGGAAGTCTGTTGTCTGAAGCAGTAGACATTTATTATGGAGACTAAGTATGGTGCAATTTGAAACTGATATATTGGAATGTTTGCTAAGAATGGGCTTGGTACATATTTCTAATACTATGGATAGTATTTCATCACATATGAATCTTTTGGGGGGGGTTTATCTGTGACAATTTCATAATCTGTCACTAAGGGGATTGTATATACAAATGCATTAATTCTTTGTTTGAGGATCTTATGACCATCCTAAACACGGGATCCTGCAGAAGAGTCCTGCCTAATCATGTGTTTACAAAGTTTATGTTTGTTTGCATACTGTATGGTTGCCAAAATGTCTGGATTCAGGACTGTGACTGCACAGCTGAAAGACGGGCTGTGCTTTTTCTGTTCGGTAAAGATATTCTATCATTTGCTGTTCCTTGGAAAGTTTCTCCTAAGCTCATTTTTTGAAGACTATTATTTAAGGTTTTCTCAAGTATCCCTTATAATCTTTTCAAGTGTTTGGGATTATTTTAAGAGCAACCTCAACTTTGCATGACTTAAGTACCTATCAATTTCTTTTGTTTAGCTGGATTTTTTTTTTTAATGATAGCTATCTTGGAAAGTGTTTCAATGTTAGTTTACTTATATGTATTCCAGAACTAAGAACAAGTACAGAAAAAAAATGTTTGCAGATCTAAAGTAATCTTGGTCTTTATTACAGAAATAAAGTTTGATCTTTATCACAATGAAAATAATTTGGCGTGACAAGGCAAAGCGCAAAAAATTGTAATGGGCATTGAATAATACGGTAATAAAGGGAAATGAGAAATAAAGGGATGTGTTTTGCTGTAGAGTTACACAGACTTCAGCTCAGAGATAGCAAGCTGACTTCTTTGCCCTTATTTACCACATAACCCAAGTACATTAAAACACCAGATGATCTCCTCCTACCTTAATGTGAGCTTGCACCTCTATTTAAATTTAGCTGGCATTTATGTAACTTTCAAGTTACAGTGTAAACAATTCTGTGAAATCCGACCACATCATTCTATAAGGAAATAAATGCAATTGTCATGTAGTAGAAATTATTGCAATTAACAACAGATTTTTAACTTTCAGCTCTTACAGCACTGTGAATTCTATTTACATGGCAAAAATAATTTCAGATAATCTTTAGCAGACATGCTTTCATTCTTTTCCAATATTTGTAAACTCTTAGCTACATTGCATAGCCCATCATAATTCTCTCCCAAAATATTATCATGTAGGGTATAAATTCTTCAGCATCCAGCTGACATGGTCTGTAAGTTCATCCAGTAACCAATGTCTTCAAGATCAGGTTGCTGAAGGAGTTTTTATCAACTCTCCAAATTATAATTTGCAACCTCTATTGTTACATGCTTAACGGTCTATCACATATTTTTTTCCTTGTTCATACAGTTATTGTACTTTTATGTAGTGGCTTAGAGGAGTTTCTACCAATACAAGTGTAGGGAATTTATTTTTAGCCATGCATCTAAGAATTTTCTAACTACCTGAAAGCTCAGCCCTCTATTAGCATTCTGATCCAGTGAATCTGTAGCAGTTAGAGGAAAGAATGCCACCTACTGAATTATCAATACCAATTCGGTTAACAACCCATATTTTTCTTACAGGTCTCTCATCTTAATACTGATCAATCTCAATAGCAGATGACCCTGACATTTGACAAGACCACAGACCAAAGAGGTATGGCTTCATGATTTATATGATGGGCAGTTGAATTTTCAGATTGTTGAAAACAAATATAAAAAAGAAGCATTAGTACATTTTTCAATATGTTGTATTTCCAGAAGGACTTAGCAAGGAAAATTTTAGGAGTTTTATGAGGTTAAAAATGCTGAGAATTAAAGTAACACCAATGCAGATTTTTTTTAATTTAGAAAAGCAGATACTGATGGACGACAGACCATGTATACTTTTTAAATTGCATAGTAATCAAAACAGCGATGGTAGAGGTCACTTCTTAGAGCTTTCATCTTCTCATAACTCTATCAGAACAAATGACTAGTGATAAAATTATTTTTACGTGCCTTATAACTGTGGGCAATGCAGCTGAGACAAGCTGCACTGCATCCTACCCCGTGTTCCATCGATAATACTGCTAACCACGTTCTGTTCCAAAATATTTGACTGGCGATAATTCAGCCAAGACAAATACAGTTAAATCTCTGAAACTTTTGGCAAGTATAATTTACTTCAAAGTAAACCTGTAAACTGAGCAGGCTTGATCTTGAAACTACTAGAGTAAAAGAGCATGCAAAAATATGGGCCAGTGCTATTTTGCCCCAACTAAAAAAAAAAATAGGTTATTATTTATAAGGTCAGGCCAGCATATTGGGTGTAACTTCAAATGACCTTTGCTACACTTGATAGTATTTTTTATACAGCAATGACACTCAAAGGAAGAAACAGAGTGGAAATCAGTGCAGCTTTCAAATTAAGTAGATAATGGCATTAACATCTGCTGTGTAAAACAAGGAGAGCACAACTCCCAGTCTCAATTTTTTTGAAATTAGGTCACATCATAGGAGAATGGAAACCCTCTTCTAAATGATACATCTGAATGTAAGAGTCCTTTTTCATATACTGTAGTCATTCGAGATAATTTAGAATAAGTAGAACTTTATTTGTCATTTAAATATGCACATTAGCACTGAATACCACAAAGAAAGCAGTATTCACATTCCACTCAAGAGCAGAAATATTATCCTATAATTCATATGGAAATTTGTACCTGAAAAACAATGGCAAGAATCACTCAGTCCATACCGTTGTTTTGTGTGGCTGTGTATTAAGCATCGAAATAAACTTCCATTAGTTCATTTTTATTTTTCATATACGACTCAACAGCAGCAACCATTTTAAAATGAACATATAAAATGTATAGACGCTGTAAATAATATAAAACATGGACACAAATAATAACGAGAAAATACCTTCTTTTTGAACAAAACTGGTGTGCATTTCAAGGGTACTTAGAGTAATCAATCATCCAAATGAGAAGATGTGCTCGGTAGGGTGCTGGAGTATTGCAGGAGAGGGCACTGATCTGTTAAGCCACATACGATGATGTGTAAAACGGGAAAATCAGCTGGCATATTGATAAGGAAGAAATATTTTTGCACGTGAGCAGGAGAGGACGGAGGGCTCTGGAGCCTGCCTTAGCCATCGTCCCGCACAGTGAAGGCGGGGAGGGACCTCGGAGGGGACAGCAGGACCATGTGTTGCTGCTGTTTCGTGACTGGCAGGTGCAAGCCCCCTTAATCTCACTCACTCACTGATAGGTGAGCTTGTGATGACAGTCCAGCACCTTTCAAAGCTGTAACTACTCAAAAATATGCTCAGATAATATTTTAATGACTTAGAAAAACTTAGAAAACAGCCTGGTCTGAAGGCATGTCCATGGGCAGACAGCAAGTCTTAACATTAAAATTCATTCAATGTTAATTCATTAAAGTAATAAAAATTCCCACGGAATTTGTATTATTTCCTGCGAGGAGATGTACAAACACAACAACAAAATCATAGCACGATTAACTGTTGCTTTTTTTGCTTTAAGTTAATTCACGCTTTGCCATTGGTGCGAGAAATTTTTCTCTGTCTCTGAGTTCACCACCTCTGAAGTGGTGTAAAAATAGCTGTTACTCACAGGGTTGTTGTGACTACAGATGGTTAAATTATTTCTCATGATTTGACAAAGCAGGCTTTGTTTATCTAGGGCAAGTCATTTGCAAACAGAGTTTGCACTTCACAAATATATTCTGTGCTCATAATTGTTTAATGAGCAACATTTACAAACAAAGACCAGTGGTGGGGTTGGTTGTGAACGCTTTCCTCTGCTCAGGGTTTCCACTGGGTTGTTGGTCATTTTAGCCACACCATTTTGTTTCTGCTCTTTTTAACAACTCAAGTGATTTAAAGAGGAAATGACACCTATTAAGTAATGACAGTGAGAAACAGGTATGCTTTTCCATATGATGGATCTTTTTTATTCAAAGCTCATTGTATTTTTCCGTTCCCTCTGAGAACAGGCATAGGTCTTGATGGAGCTCACTGACTAGAGCTAAGGGCCACCCCCAAAAAAACAAAATAGTCCACAGAAATAGCAAAAAACAAACAGGGAGCTAGCAAAACAGAATTGCTGCTGAGAATTTAAGTAGTATTTGTGAACTTGGTCTCGCAACATTCCCTGAACTAACACTGCTCCTGTGAGGGTTAATAGAACATGTAGAAGATGTATATTACCATTATCTTCTTAATATATCTCATTGTTGTTTTTTTAAACCTGATAATACTTGATTCTTTTCCTAGGCTTATTTGTCACAACCTAAAGAAATGCTTCTTATGGATGCTATTAGCATGGTCTTTCTCTGAGTCCTAGCAAAACAGTGAGCACTGCTGTTTGATGACAAGATATGATAACTCCCAGTATTTATTCAGAAGGTAGTCACTACTGCTACCCTTTGCAGGCCAATCTCTGTCTTTTGGCCTTAATCTCCCCCCAAAGGAAATGTTAGGAAAGGCAGAAAATGAAGCAGAACTTTCAAACTTCCATCAAGCAAAAAAGCAACAACCAAAAAAACCCTTCATCCTTCTCTCGTTATGGTTTGTTGAATCTTCCTTTGTCTTGTTGTATAATAGGAATAATGTTCATGGCACTGGAGTATACACACAATAAATAGCTTCTGTGGTTATCAAACACCTCAGCTTCACTTCAGCATTTAATCACCCACAAAAGCCATTTCTTTGCCTTGTATACTTCTCTGCCACAAACATTATCCTGTAGCTAACATACACCCTGGAGTGCCAGACCTTCATTTTGCACTCTGAAAGCTGAATTGGAAGAATGAAAAACTCAACCCTCAGTTTTTAAAATAACAGTTGAAAAGTTAAAAAGGGGGTAATAGTAATCGAAATCCCCAAGCCCCCATTAATGTAGTAGAGAAAAAGGGCTGTCTTAAATGGTCTCTCAAAATTACCTGCTGGAAGGACTCCAAAGAAAAAGAATAGTTATGATAGACATATGCTAAGAGATTATGATAATAACTTTGTTCTGGGAGGAATTACCTTTTCTCCCATGTTAGAAATAACCCTAGCAGAGCCAACAATGCTCTGCATAACACAACTTAGGGAAGTTTCTAACAATAAATTGAAATGACTCTCTCAAGCTGCTTCAACAGACCCAAAATGTTAATGACCTGAAAGGCATAAAGAAACATAATATAAAATTAATATTCCCCTAATTCTTCTTCCCTGCCTTTTCCATGTCCCTCTCTTCACAGCTCCTCAGTTTGCCCCTTTAAGCTGTAGACAGCACTGAAGAGTTCCTGAGACCCTCAAAAATGGTGAACTTATTTTGTTCTCAGGCAGTCCTGTGTTGACAACCTGTATGCTCCTGATCAGTCCAACTGTCCTCTTCATTTATGCTTTAATCTCATCTCGATCAGTCAAACGACCAACAGTGTCTGGTCAACCTACGTTACTCCAGTTCCTGCATGGATATTTGTGGCTTCTAAGTACTTAGAAGTCAAAAAGGGAGAGATGAGAGAGAACTGAGCCTGTGGAAAAGCTAGACAATGAATAAAACTTTCTCCATTAAGGTCAGAAAGGAAATATTCTGGGATAGTAATGCGACAAAGAAAATGCATCTGAAGAGAAAGAAGGAAAAACTGAAGGAAGGGTGGAAGGCAGACAAAAAGAGAAAGATGACAGCATCTTTAGAGAGAAAGAAGTAAAGAATTTGGGTGACCAGAGAAAATAATGGATCAGCAAAAGGAAGAGAGGTAATGTTATAAAGAGAAAAACAGAATATGACACAAGAAGAAGGAAAAACTAAACAAGTTCCACAATGACTGGACGTAGAACTGAAGTTTATTGAGAAGGGAAAGGCATTATAATACTGGAAAGAGGGACAAAGAACTGGAAATGAGAAAGGGGAGGTCAAAAGAAAAAGAAAGGATGAAAGAAAAATACTAGAGGAAAGAACAAAGCAGCTGACGTTGGGCTGGTGGAGGTATTTTTCAGTGCTTTGGCCACTGTGAAATTATAAAAGTGAAAACCCAGGGACTACGGTATTATACATGCTATTGTATAAGCTATAGTTGGATGAGAAACACCATGTACATAAAAGCAGAGACTCCTTGCATTGGAGCTTACCTCTTTTCCTACATCCTTTTGATTTATTCTGAATTTGTTAATGCGAGTTAAATGGAAGGACTATAAGGTGAAGCAACAAGACAAGTGAGTATGCATTGGTGCATGTTATCAACCTTCCCCTGATTCTTTCGGAGGAATTTAAAGAGAAGAGTTAGGGTCTTTTGCCTGCATGAGGAGGGAGGCTGCTCCAGGTCGAAAACACAGCATAGCAAACAGTTCAGGGGCAGACATTGTTTGAGCTGTTTCTTCTAGAAAATGTCCCTTTTAGCAAGAGCAGAGGTTGTTGGAATGTTACTCAAGTAAAGTTTTCAATTTTAATTTCCAGTATCTGAGGTGTCATATTTGGTCTTAATATGAGGCTCACAGAGAAAGACAGGTTATAGGAAGAAGGCTACACATTTACTGTTAGATAACATGATGCATTGCAGCTTTACCAGTCCTTCTTCAGAAGACTACAACGGAGACAGGTAGAGTGAAGTCAGGAACATGCCAATTAAGTTATACTATTAAAAGATTAATTTTAATTAAAAATATCACCAGGTGGAGAGAAAGATTTAAACCAGGTAGTCACCCTGCCCCCTCTCCTGCCTAGCACATATCCAGCTACAGGAAACAAGGAAGGAAGTCATCTCAAGGGGGAAGTGAACAGAGAGATTTATTTGCTGCTGTGTTGAACTTTGTCATGTTAAAGCGTCCTGCCATCTAATGGAGTTCCCAGTCCTGATTTGGTCAGTTCTCAGGGGTCCCCTATAGAGTGAATAGGAAGGGGTGGGTATGAAGAATCACATTCATGAAAGCAGAATGCTGACCTGTTAAGGAGAGGGTTTTATTTATATTCATCTCATTCAAGTGTCTTAAAAAAATTACACTACAAAGTAATTTTCTTGCCTTTATCCATTCACTGGCCCAAATAAATATTGCATTATGTCATATAGATTCACACAATAGGCAGAGGAGGTCCCACAGCAGGTCACGCTGCAGCCAAGGGCTTTCTCTGGGGAACCAAAGGATGTGACTTAAAGGGCCCAACAGGAAGGTGAGTTTTAAAGCTGGACCTTTCACAGTCCAAATAAAAAAAAAGAAAAACAAAAACCCACTGACCTCTGAGGTAAAATGTGGATGGAGTCACTCTCTCTTCCTTTTATTCGGTGCTACCTGAGCCTGCTAGATCCAGCCCCACTGGTGGCATAAGCAGAGGAAGACTAACCTGTGACTATTTAAGGCATGAGTAGTGAGCCTAGGCGCTTCAGCCTCTCTGGATTTAGGAGTTTCTTGCTTTCTCAAGGTGTCAGGGAAGCTGAGGTACAGGATTAGAGATGATGATACAATGTCATTAGATACCAGCGATACCTAAATGCTGGACTTAGGTGCCTAAGGAGGCATTGAGATCCCTAAGTCCCGCTTGTAAATTGAGCCCTGTGTTTCTTCTCCCATAAAACTGTCTCTGTCAGCAGCATTGTTCCTTTCAGAAATGTTCATTTTGATATTTTTTGCCTTTATATAACCTGCTTTACATTCTTTGTTGCTTCTCTAAACTTATAAAATCATTCTATTATATAGAAATGTAAGTCGCTTAAGTCATCTAAAAATATTAGCTCAGTTCAATACACTCAGGATGAAACAGCTGTATAAGCTTTAACCCTTTATGCCAGTCTCTGTTTATTATCCTTACTTATTTAACTCACAAGCTGAAATAACTTCCTTGTCCTGAGCCGTGCACTTCTCTTCTTCTGACTGAGCTGCTAAATGTTCTGGTTGTTGGGCTTACTTTAATAGCTTTCGTTTTGCATTCACACTGGTTTTTCAGCACATTATAAGTGGGACTGGAAACACGGCCTCTCATTTAAGGTTTCCAGACACTCTGCTGATTTCAGTTACTTAGAGCTTAGCCAAATTTCAGCTGTTTGGGATAAAATAATGTTCTATGCCTTGTGTCGGCGCTAGGGTGGATTTTTTGAGAAAATTTCAGCCAAGGTAATTGAGCCCTGTTCGAGAGTAAGGTGAGGGATACTATGCAGTTTTGCTCATATTGAAAAACACTGGTATCACTGCTGTGAAGAATTTCACCTTTTCTTTGCACTGAGGCATGGACTATGGCTTGGACTAAGTGGTCTTTGCATGTAGCCTACAGGCGAAATAAAGACAGCCTACATGGGGCTGCCTGTCATCCCAGCTTGATTTGCTGTTGAAAGTCAGCCCACTTAAGTGGTAATATATGCCAGTGTAGGTGGTGGTGGTGGGGAAGCAGGCTTTAATCTCCGTATTTTCCCCCACAGGATGCTTCTCTACTGGAGTCCCAAAGTCACTGGGATAGGAGGGCAGAGCTGATGTGGGAATAAGTCCTCTTCCTATGAATGTGCAGCCAGTCCAACTTTGCTGATCCCAGTTCTGCACTGGGATGGTGAAAAGCAGTTCTGCTCCTACCAAATTTGCCCCAGTTCTTGCTGTGACCTGCACACACTGCTGCTCTGTGGGATGTAGGCTCCATGGAGCATGTCAGGAAGGTCACAAATAGCTGCATCCAAACTTTGACGTGATCAGCTGAGACGGGGAGTGACAGGGACTTGAGCACAGACCTCAGGATGAAACAGTGGCACCAAGTGACTCACCAGACTGGGGATGGCATAAGAAAGATCAGATGTCTGTGTGCAGAACGGACATGAAATGACATTAGGGCTACAGAGTAAAGGGTTGGACTCCAGCAGAATATATTGCATAAAGTGGCAGGATTGTTGGGTGATGCTGGGCAATAAGTTAAACCAGACTTCCCACAAGACATCAATAACTGTACTTTATTCATTTCCTGGGTCCTGATTTCAGACTGGGATGTTTGATTTGTGGAAGTGATAAACATTCATGTCTGACACAAATGAAAGGGGTTTTGCATGTGTACAGGGATGCCACAAAGTCCTCCCAAGGACTCAAAAAAATCAGATTCCAGATATATCTAGTTGAGAATCCAAAATTAGAGCAAGTTTTCTATTTTCATCAAAACTTGTTTCAGCTTTAGCTTGGAAATAATAACAGAACCACAACTGCCCACTTGATGAAACTTATTGAGAACAATCCCCACTTTTTGAGAAAAATAAATTAGCAAAGCATCCAGCCGCACTGCTGGCAGGGCAGGATTCGTAGGAGGCACTGCATGGCATGCACTTGCAGGTGTTATATCTCCATGTTACACCACTGCAGGAGTTGCACGGCTGTCCCCGCTGCTCTTACAGCTATCCTGCTAGCAATGAGCACCAGAGACGAGCCCAAAAATAACTGCCTCTGCCTTCAGGGAAAGTATGAAAAGCGTGCTATAAATATAGTCTCACAGCACACACTGAGCAATGAGGAGACAACAAAATACAGAATGACAGCTTGTTAAGTGGGGGTTGTCCATCAGGAACGATGGTTGAGGTAGGGCCTTGAGTACAGCTAGACATTAGCTATGCAGTTAAGGGCTGTACCAGAATGAATGCAAAAACTGAGCCAAATCAATGTTGCCCAAGCCATCTTTTCTAGCATTTGAGTGGCTGATTCTGAAAACTTTAATGAAGTTCTTGCAAAGGCTTTCTCTGTGTGTATGTGCATGTATGTATGAAATTATATACTTCACTCAGTCATTTTTATAAGCTACTTTTATTCCTTACTTTTTACATATACTCATTAATCTACATTTCTTGTTTAAAATTAAATGAAAAAAAGTATCCTGATATCAATGATAAAGGTGCTTTATCAAGGAATATCTTCTAAAGATGACACCTGATATTTATAGTGTCTGCATTCCTTGTGGTGGCATCGTAACACTGTAATTATTTGATATAATAAAAGGTATTATTTCTCCGTGTAAATCTTACCGCAATCCAAGTAACCAATTTGGCTCATTGATTCTCCCTACTGGAGTATCCATCCACCAATGATTTCCTGTAAATCTAAACCATAATAATAAGGAGACCAGGCCACGTTCATTATTTGTTACCTTCATCAAAGGCAAAGTATAACGTCAAGGATACATTTGACCTTATTATCTTTAACTCAGTGTTAAATTTATAATAACATTCATGAAGATGTTAAAGTACAACACATGACACCAGACCCAGATTAAAAGCATTACTGACAAAATCAACATATTATTGGCTTAATCCACAGTAAGGACTTCAGACTGTTGCAGAAAGCTTGCAAAATCAGCCTAGAGCTAGAATGAGAAATTTTAAAAATGCAGAGAACAAAAGTGAATGTTAGTGAAAACAAAGGACTGCAGTAAAGCTAGACTGTGTTCAAGTTGCAACTACCGAAATGCTTTCCTTGAGTAAGAAAGATAAGCAAGATTTGGTGCTTCTGTTTATTGGGATTGTGTTGATTAATGCAAAAGGGGTTTTGGAAAAACCATGTAAGATACTACATTTAAACAGGAAACAGATGGCCCTTAACTGGGCATGCAGGTGAGGAAACACTGGCTTCCTAATTTCACTGAGCCAGCAAAACAAGACAAAACGTAATGCCTTGTTTGTTCCCTTCGGTCCAGTATGAACTGGATTTGATATTACTTTTTTTTTTAATGTATTTTAATTTTTTAACTCACACTTATACTTGTAACAAGACTACAGTCTGACCAAGGACTCATTCCTGTTGAGTATCCTTCCTAATCACATATCAGAGATGCAAACCATTCCCACTGTACTACATGTGTGATGGTATTAGGGCAAACAACAGAAATCCATGCAAAGTTAACTATTTGCAAGGCATGATGGGCCTGGGAGAAACCACAATAATTTATAGAATGCATTAAAACCGGATTGCAAGGAAATTTATGATAGGCAGCCACACAATAATAAAAAAACAAAGATTAATTAACATAAAAATTCTAGCTGTCATATTTCTCTAAGTAGAAATAATTGCAAGGCAATTTTATTGCATTGAATGAACCTCCAAATAGGCACAGAGTAAAGTCAACATGAAAATGAAAGTCACCTTTAGACCAGTAAAAGAACAGGCCACAAACTAGCTCGGTGGGCTGGTAGTAGTGTCATTACTTTGTAAAATGCAACTGTACTGGAAACAGTATGAAGTTAAGGACATAAGAAAATTTAAAGGGTTTTTAAAAATCTGTTTTCCTTGCAGTTTTGGAAATTTATGATAAATGTAATACCCTCAAAAAGCAGACTTAAAATAAGATAAAAGGAGTGAATCAAGGAGAGGAAAGAAGATTTTTTTTTTTTTAATGACAGTTACAGGGTAATTCTGTATGAAAACTATAACCCTGATCTGTATAACAGTGTGTGCATATAAACATATATATATATTTAACCCACACAAATATGCAAAAATCAAACACAGAAGGCCATATCTTAGGTGCAAAATGGAATGACACCAGTTTTACAGCCAAAGAAGAACTTTTCCCAGATGTTTGAGTTTGCTCTCTTTTGCATCACTCTGAATTAGGAGGTACCCCACCGAACTCAGTCAAATACCATCTCTGAGACTGCCTAAAGGGAAAGATTAATATATTCCTCTGGCTGACTTGGAAAACAAAACCTGAATATTTTTTTTTAAGTCACTCCGCATCAGCAACCTGTGACTACTGGTGTTGTATCAGATATGGCTAATGCCACTGAAGTGGGAAGTGGAATGTTTTATATAGAAAACTTCTGGTTTTGACCTGTCCTGTCTACTTCAGCAGACTGCCACAGAGCACAGTTTCCACTGGTGTGCAAGCACTGGGGAGGCTGACCTGTTTGCCCTGCTTTCATCCTCTCTAATTAAGCAGAACAGATACATTCCTTGTCGAAATTGATAGCTGGTGGCAGATCCAAATGAATTTTCACATATTTCTGATGATGTACAATACAGTCCTGTTGTTTATGCAGCATTATGCTGTATGCCAACATGATGCACCATACCATGTGAGACTCTGGCAAACTTACAAAGGAGAGCGGGAACAATTTTAATAGCTTTCTTTCAGATTGGATGGTAGGTATCTGATCTAAATGTTAGGTGATTTCTCTTGAAGTGCATATCAGTAAAGGTTGATGATTTAAACGTCTCCAAATACTTTTAATCTTCAGGTATTTTAGTGCCAAGTTCTTTTTAGTGAATATAATGGATTTCAATGTTGAGAACAGTCAAGAGGGTGGGGTTTTCATATACACGCAACTGCAAGCATCTTTAATGCCCTTTGAAATGTAGTAGAACAAAGCTGCTTTCTTCTCTGATTTAGCCAAATTGAAGTGAGGGTTATTTACACTTAGACTCATTTAAAGATGTATTTCTTTCTCGGCATTGTATCTGAATATAACGTTATAGTTAGGAAATACAGATGGACTTTGTCTACTGTTCAAAGTCTACTTTGAACTCATTACATTAACTTTATCATCACATAAATATTCTGATTGGATTCCAGTTTCCAAAAATTTCACCTAAAAATTTGCTTTTCTATTTTATTTTTTTTTATATTTCCTACTTTTTTTCATTAATGTAAATTTGGTTGAAAGCTAATACTTCAAATACATGGAGAAAAGGAGGGTGGTGCTGTGGCTAGACCACAAAGCCAAAAAGAGAAGTGTGTATGAAATAAGCCTCTGGTTTTGTAACTTATGGTTCCCCTTACATATCTGTTCCGTTAGCTTAGTTTCCCTGTCATATCATGAACCTCCAGCTTCCTTCTTCTGGCTCCTTATCCTGTGAGTTACACTTTCTTGGACTCCATTAATGTCACTTAAGTATTTGAGTGGATCATCTCGTATTTCCCCTCTGCATTTTGGACTGCCAATCAGGAGCCAAAGATATTTACTCTTCTTCTATCACAATTGGGTTCTTACTTCAAGTTTTCCAGTCTTTCAGATGAGTGTGTTACTGACTACCTGCTTCACAGGGCTGCTGTGATATTTTAAAAATTCATTTTTGTTATTAAAGCACACATGGGAGCAGTGACTATGCCTTCCGCACCCATGCAAATCTTAAGACCGCACCTTCAGACAACAGATCTGCACAGAAAGATCTCTGACTCCCTGTATGACATTAATGCAGCAACGCACTGATCTCTGTGTAAAGTGCCACATTTTCAAAATCACCTCACCAATCAGCAGTTCCTAAAATTTGGCCTCAATTACACGAACTGAGCTCTTTGGAAGGTCCATCCTGATTTGTGTTGAATATGCACATTAATCAAACATGGAGAGTGTGGCATGCTAACAATACTTTGTTCTGTAAAAATGTATCTGTGCTGATAATGACTGAATTTGTTTTGCTCTGAACCAGCTGTGAACTCACATCGGTGAGTGTGAAGCAGGTATGAGATGATGCCAAATCAGAAGAGCCCTTATTTTATATCCACTTTCAACCAGTGATAAACCTATGCAAGGAACAATAAAATCCATGTGCCATAACTGGACCAAATCTTGCATATGGTTACACGGCTGTGCACGTTCATTTTGCAGAAGGACAAAGCATGGTGGGAGGCTGTGTGGATCTGTGCTACCACTGCTTGGTGCCGGGCTCGGCAACTGAGCAGTTGAACAAAGCCAGCCTGTTCTAAAACAGGAGTAGGAGTGACTACTTAAAATGAAAAAAGATAGATATCATGAACAGGTTACTTAGGGCAAGCTCAGGGTAGCATGGAACAGCCATGTAAATTGTAGTAAATAAAGGAAATGTCATTCATAAGTCTTAAAAATACAATACCATTAATAACTTCAGTAATAAATAAAATGTGCTGTACTATCTGCAATGATTACACACATTGAGAATATTATTTTTGGTGACTAGTTGTAAAGATTCCGGTGCACTGTTGAAATAACAGTATAAAGGGTCTGGGTGGTGATGAGGCTTTTGCTTCTCCAGGCTTCCTTTCGCTGCCTATTGTTCAGCAATTTTTATAGACCTTGTAAAAACTGGAATTCCCTATTCTACTAATGAGACATTAACATGCAAAATGGGGTGATATGAAATGCAATATTTTTATGAAACTAGCTATATTGCTGTAATCCTCACAACAGTAATATTCCTTGATCATATCCACTACAGGATTTTACCTTGCCTAACATTGTATTTGTGATGTGGTAAAATTAATGCATTAAGACAGTAGTTTAGCAAAAACTGTGCAAGAATATGCAAATAAACTCAAACTGAAGTATAAATATTAGTTTATGTTGTATGGTATTTTAAAATTAAAAAAAATCTTTGCCTTGTTTGTGTGTTTTCAAAATATGGTTCTAGGTTTTAGTGTCAGAAATAAGGGGAGATCATAAATGCTGAAAACATATACCCAAGTATACTCAAAAAATTTGATAGGGGAAGAAACAAAGCTTGGTAGTGATTTGTAAATTGCAATGAGCAATTCAAGAAACATTTAAAATAGAAGCAGCACTGCTAGACGCGGTATTTGAACATCCTATCTTTTGTGACTGTGCCATCAAAGTCCAATACAAACACAACGTGCTGTACCTAGAGAATCACTTGGTGCAAAAACACTACATATTTTACAATCTAGATGTTCAGTTATGATGAATGTCAACAAAAGCAGCCACAAGAATGACCCTCCTGACTGCACTTCAAAATCTTGCCAAGAAATGTATTCCCTATACTGTCATAAACAATCTATTTGCCTTCATTGTCTACTGATAAACATTTCCTATCCATTCTTTTGAAGCACGTAATATTGACATACTCTGAGATAACAATAGGTAGTCTAAAATAAAATCCATTTGGGTTAACTCTTATGTTCAAGGTCTACTTTCCTAATAAATAAACCGATTTTTAATTGTCGTAAGCAGTCATCAAGTACTGTGAAGCGCTTTGGGTGTTGCAACTTTAAAAACACCGCTGTGTGTTAGCATTATGATTTTCCAGTTGTGACACAGCTTTCTTGTGCAGAGCTGATACTCCTAAATTGGCAGCATAGTCTGAAAAAACCTGAGGAATATTGTTTCATCAAGCAGCAGTCATGAAGTGGCTTTTTTCTTTAGCTTAACTGTTAGCAATCAAGTCAGAGCATCCTGCCAGTTATCAGTAAGCAACTGATCCATAGTCTCTCAGAGACCTGTATCTCTAAATGTATTTGTCAATCAATTTGCCTACTTTGTATTAACAGCTATACTGCCCATGTTTACAATGTCAGGAATGTTTACTGAATTAAGCATAGTTGTCATGCAGATAATAGTATTAAACCATCGGTATTAATATTGACTCACTATAGTTCCAAGCCATGCTTCTAATGCATAGTATCTTATCGGTAAAAAGTAATTTTAAATATGGAATAATCATATTGTGCTATATTACACTGATGTCTAAGCCAAATGGGTATTTCAGAAAAAAAAAGAAAGAAGTTACACATACATTGACCTTTCATCTCAGGTTAGTGATGAGTCAACAGTCATGGAGCACTTCCTAAATATAATTTCAAGGCTATTTTTCATGTTTTACATTGAAGGTCTCCTGAACACTATCACATCTTGTCCAATGCATAGGAGAGAGGTAACTTTTACCACATCCCTTTTACAGCTTGAAAGAGTTAAAAAACTGGCACATACTTATTAGTCATAATTATAAAGACAATTGTGTAAGCCAGGCACTGGGGCTCTGTGCCTGTATACCTAGTCTATCTACTAGACTACTGTCAATAAGTCTGATAATACATAGAAATACAGGTATGTTTATGACAATTTCCAAGGAGGCAGGAATAACAGTGTTGAGATTCATATTTTTTCCAGACACAGAGAAAGAAAGAAGTGATGAAAGAGAGAAATAAACACAATTTCAGTTTTGTTTTTCTTCACCCTGTAAATTAGATATGAGTATTTCTAAAAACATTCATTTTGCCTGATGCTCTGTACAGTATTCATTCTAAGATACTACATTGCTAAGACATCTATCCGAGTCACAATAGCTGAATTATGCATTGTATTCCCAAATAAATACTCAGAGCCCCAGCATCTGCTGCTTGACATCTGTAAGGAAATGCATTTGTGAGTAAGGTAAGAATTTCTTAGGAAAACTGGCAATATCTCCCAAGAATCTTCAAGATGTAGGGAAAAGTGTGTCATTTTCTCACCAATAATCTGCACTTTTATCTTACATGAAACAATTTTTCACAAAAAAAGTCTGCACTCCTTGTATTTGATAAAGAAGAAGAATTAGAAATAGGTCCAATTTCCTTTTGAAAAGCAGGCTTCTTCTGCTTTTGATTGGCCTTTTCCGTGACCCTTTATACAAGAAGAGAGATAATAAATATAATGATTTGTACTGAAAAGAAAACTGTAAGGATAATGGCCCAAACAGTGTAGTTTTTTATAATGTTACCATAGTAAATAATAGCAGCATGGTTCGCATGGTTATAGCTGTGGCTGTATCAGTGTTTCCATTATAAATCCTGGTTTTTGTAAGTAAGTTTATAATTTCATTTTAATAAGTTTTCTCTTGGATGAACTGTAACATAGAAGGTTTCAACAAGGAACACTTTTCCTTTAATTTAAAAAATAATAATTTTTTTGCCTAGTCATGAGCCATCTGTTAATCAAAAAGAATAATTTACTTGTTTATAACAATGTTTTGCACCATCTAACAGAAAAAAAAAAAAAACAACCTCAAATGAAGTAATGAAACCAGGCAATTGATTAACCTATAGCAAACTGTCATCCGTCTTGATTGTGAAACAAGTTCTTTTGCTCATCTGCTAAATGTACTTTTTGACTACACATACTAATACCTTCTCCAAGCCCCCATTCTGCAGTTAAGCATATGCTTAAGCGCTCTCTTGAATAGGAATGCTTTCCAGAGCTCAGGCCCTAGAAATATATACATATTTAATTAGATGGTAGTGCTTGAAGATAATTCAATCCTCTCCAAAGAGCATGTGGTTTTACTGACTTCTGCATGTCTAACAGCAGTGTATTTTTGCATTTGTGTATTCATGATTAAGTATTGCTTTCTTCCCTCCACACTATTCCTTTATCTTGATGGGCATGTTTGTTAATCAAGGAAAGGTGAGAGTACACCTGAATATCTGCTTAATCCTACAGTGCCTCCACATACAGCACTCACTAATTTCACTAAGTATTTTATGTTGCACAGCCTGAGCAAAATTATAGCTTGTGTACCATGCATTTCCTTGATTGGTCTGTGTCATAGCTCTGGAATTACTGAAACGCAGAGATGTGTGTTAATGGGGAATATTATTCATTAAACATAACGGCAACAGATCTATTTTACTATACATTAATATACTATAGTGTTTCACAGTACTACACTAATCTGTTTTACTTTACAAGGTTAGATATTAGTGACATAATTTATTGCTGACATAATTTAACAATTTAAATATAAAAACAATGCTTCATCATTGCATAACAATATATAAATATCAGAGATGCATGGAGCTGCAACATTTTAAGCAGCCATGCTTAGAGAAGTTCAGGTCAGCGTGTTTGGAAACGACCTCCTCTGAACAAGTCAAAAACCAACCTGGGCAAGCCCCAAGGACTCAAAGGCCCCCAGCAAGAGCTACTGATTATTACTTTGCAACAACCCTTCTTGTTTCTCCTTTTCAGAAAGGGAAATATCTGCTGTCCTACCCAAAGAGAAGCTGAGTATCTTGGCTGCCTGCAGCTGCTGAGACCATCATGGTATTCTGCAAATTGGGGGTGGGTAACTCTGCTGTCTTATTCAGGGGAACTAGCTCTGTAACAGCATTGTGCAAAGACTGCTCAAGTGCTCAGTGGATCATGAGGACTCCGTCTGTGAATATACTTTACATTCAGGGTTCTGGGTGAATTCTGGTCTAAAAATAGGATTCAGCTTTTATTCCTACACCCTGAACACCAGACTCATTCTTGGCCTTTATCCTGCGCTAGAGCATCTGCACTTACTCATATTCAGCAGAGCTGCTGCCTTCCCACTGCTCAAGGACATTCCATGCCAAACAAAGCTGGTTTATGCCAACTGCCTGTGCCTGTAGCTGGGGGCTCGGGGGTGAGCAAAAGGGGTAATGCAAGGTTACGGGGTGGCAATATGGGGGGCATGCCTAGGCCATGGGAATCCCCGAACATGGCCAAGTCCCTCACCAGATCCTTTTCCTCACTGCTTGCTCTGATGTGTAGTCCCGTGTATTGGGAATCCAGTAACTAGAGAGGGCGCTGTACGAGGGACATCACAGCTATAGGCAGAATGCTAATAAAACACAGGAGCCTCCATATTATCACTTGCCTGCATGATAAACAGCTCTACAAATGTTAATTTCTCCAATGTTACTAGAAGTACAAACAGTACATATTGCTTCAACGCTGCTGCGCACGGCTTGTGCATTTAGAGGGAATGTGTTTAGTTTTTATATTTATTTACTAGGGACACAAATTTTAACAACATGAAATATTTTGCTTGTATGGTATGAACACCAATAGTTTAACATAAACTATGGAAGGAATCCAGGCTGTGTTGACATATTTTATGAATGTTATGGGATGCCAGATTGGAGGTGTACATCTGTGTGGGCTGGCCAGTCATCCCACTGCCGTCTGTGTATCTGTATGCTTAAATGAATTAGCTATTATAAAAACACTGCATAAACAAGTTTAATGCTGTACACTTTCCTTTTGCTGATATAAAAGTATCTGAATCACAGGGAAGCAAGCTAACAATGATATTCAATTGCTCTTTCACTACTCTCATGTAAAAAGTTGGAAAGCTGAGCACTCTAAACCATTTAATCTCCAATGCTGAGGACCCTCTCTCTCCCTTTGACTCCATCTCCCTCCATGTCAAAGGCAGCAATCTTCTTGCAGACCCTCATGGCGGGAAGTACCACTGCATAATCCTGCAGTCGAAATCATTACCCAGTGACTGCCATCCACAAGGTCACTCAAGGTCGCTAAAATCCCTTCCAACCAGCCCGGACCCAGAGCAATGACTGCCAGAAAGCGGCACCAGATTGCCCTGCTACCAGTGCCAGGATACCAATATAGAAGTCAGGAGCTGTAGATACCTTAGGGATTCCTCATACCTGAGGCCATCATGCTGGCTATCAAGGCAGACGTGGGAATTGTAAAGACATCTTTTTCCTCCTGTGTATCTGCAAATGCTACTACAATAACTCTTTGTTGCTCCTTTTTTTTTTTACACAGCACATGACAACAATGGCTTTGGGTTCAATTATTGTAACCTTTACGTTTGTCAGAGGATAAACATAGAAACCTTGGTGGTCAACAAACTTGGTAAGAAGTGGGATACTCAGCACTGAGAGAAATCACAGGGGAACAGGGAAATCAAGCTGTTTCTATTTTACTGTATAAATAAACATTTATAAGCTTGGCATTATGCATCTTGTTCTGAATATGCTGGTCAAAGGGAATAAAAAATGGATTAGAAGAAAAGTTTGTGTGTTTACTTACAGTATTTGATCTTTGAGTTAAATTAGAAACAATAAAACATTTTGAACTTTTTTTTCAGCTAACAGTTTGTAGGCTAATTTTGAATTTGAATTCATTCCAAGCATGATAGCTTAGATTTGCCCCAGATGGACTTTCAGTTCTGTTCAAATCGCTTGACAGCACCATCACAGCCATTTGTAACTAAGTCTGCAGAAATGGGCTGGCACTTGCAGCCTACTAGCGTTGCTGATCTTTTTGTATGGGAAAAGCACTCATAAATCACAGTGCATTAAAAAGGCACACACATCCCAAGCAAACATCACGGAGAATCCATTGTCCTGTAGATAAGTATACAAATAAGTGCAAAGCATCACTTAAGTTTTATATAAGGCACATATTTTTTGGAAGGCAACCAATGCAGTTTCACATGCTGTACTTTTTCTAATCTGACTGACTCACAGTCTTGTGATAGTGAGATAAGCTAGGTAGGCAAATTTTTACAGAGTTGCAATTACTGAAATTGTCATTACGCTGCTCACTGTAAAATAAATATAGATAGAAGTGAAATTATGCACAGGCTAGAAGTAGAAAGTGTTTTGCTTCTGTTTGCTAAATTAATCTCTTCCTAAATGGCTGCAGGCCAGGTAGGTTAGCATTTGTGGTTTCAAAGGTTTTCAGCGCTTGCAATGAGCCATGAAATTACTGCATGCTGCTGAAAATGGCAGCTGATGAAAGGAAAAGAGCGAATCCCAAAGGCAGAAAGACAGGAGGAAGCAAAATTACAGGCAGAAAGTCTGATTTTTGATGTTGCTCATTGTGAAATGTACACCCAAACTTTTAATAAAACATAAAACATTAATAAACCTGCTAACAATTCCTTACAATTTCTTTTGAAGTCTCAGTATAATTTCTGAATACTTATTAAAACAGGCAATGATTCAATGGTGGCTGAGCAGTTTCTGTCTGTCGGATATGGTATATTGGTATACTAGTGACTTTTGAAATTAGATTTTTATTGATGTTTTTTAATTGAATTATCCAAAGGATTGATGTTTTCTGTTAATAATGTGACCCTAAACTCTTGAATTGTTGATCAAGTTTAACTAATATTAAATTAGATATTCAGTGGTAAAACACACTGTCTGATCAATGCTGCTTCACCATTCCAAATCTTCTCAACTTGGTTGGGAAAATAAATCTGGCTTCAGCTAGTCATGTTGTTAACAGCTAGTGTATTATACAATGCGTATATGCCACAGGAATGTCGGCATTACTTCTGGGGAGGGATGAAATGATGATTTTAAGCACTACGAAAAAGCAGATGCCAGCAGAAGAATCCTGTACAGCAATAGCTGGAATACTTCAGAACAGTACCATTTTAGTTTTAAAGGAACATACAGATGTACACTTCCTTTGGATCAGTATCATGCCATCAATTTTTTGGCTGAATTGCATACTACTTTCAAAGACTCACAGTGTGGTAGGATTCTCTGTAATTACTTTGTAATTATTAAGACACAAGTTGTCATGGAAGAAACTTGTTGACAAAGAAAAAAAATAATTTTCAAGGGCATAACGTTAAGAAATTGGCTTTCTATTAAAAAAATACTGAACAGATTAATGAATTATCCTAGAATCTGGTTATATTCTTAAGGGCTCTGTGCAGGCAGATACCTTGCTTACTGTGATCAACCATAGTGTAAAATGAGGTACTTCCTGGTAGAAATAAACCTGCATCTAATATCTTTGGGGACTGCAGAAGCTTACACTTTTCTGATATAATTGGTTATGTAAAGTAATGTCTGCTTTTACAGGCCCTTCAAAATAGATCTAAATCGAGCAAGGCAAGCAGGCAAGAACTGAATTCAATACTATGCCTAGAAGGAATCAGGCATGGAAAGTAGGCTCACATCCTAAAATTTCATTGACAGAGTGACTGGCTTTAAAGGTTTCTTTACCTTAACATAGCACTTTTGACCTGAATTTCTTTGAAACATATCAATAAGTACAAGCACACAGAAATGGTCTACAGTTAGAGGTGGCCACTAGGAGTGCGATATAGGATGTGGCAAGAGAAGGTATTTCAGTAAAGGAACCTGGGCAAAAGCACTTCTGGAGTGTCACAGGCTCCTCACGATCTGTGTAGGGAAAAGAGTTCTTTGGCTTTTAAGGTATTGTCCACCTAAGAAGGAAGCACAGAGAAAATTGCAAGGAATGCTGTTATTTACCCAGGGAGGTCAACTGAATCAAGGCAATCACACTGTAATTTAAATGGAGACTTAGAAAAATCATAGCCTTCCTGAACAGGTCCCCAACTGCATCCTGAACAGCAGAGCTGCAGCAGCAAAATCTTTTCCAAACGGAAGAATGCATTGGCCAGGTAAAACTGCAGGAGGAATGCCACAGGTAAGAAGAAAGTAATTGCTGAACTGGAATCACAAGCATGTACATACACACAAATTGGTATTTTGTGTGCATAAGATCAGTATGTGGTAATGCATGTGCAAAATGTCATGCCCTTATCTATTCAGTTGCTCATTCATACTGCACTAATCACTATCTCAGCACCTAATTTTGAAGACTATAAATATTTTATTATCCACACAAAAATCAGAGGTGGTAACTGAGCTCAAGCTGTGCCCCGAGGAAAATAAAGCAAATTGTGCCACATAATGAAAGATAGATATAGAAAACCATTGCATGGACATAATTCATATTCATATTGAGGAGCCCTATATTATATCTAGAGTAATCACATTATTCATTATGTACTGTATGCTATAGAAATAGAAAGAGTGTGCACTACACATATTGTAGCCTAAGAAACATTTTTAATTACGCTTTTATTAAAACTTGTAAAATAAGAAGCAAACACAGAACATGCTTACCTTTCAGTGTGATAGGAAATATTTACTGCTGCGCTACCAAACAAGATAGCACAGCACACGTCCAACATTTAAAAACAAAATTGTGTATACTCAATCTATGGCCTTCCTTACCAGACTGAAAGAATCTTATAAACCTGTAACAGAAGACAAACAATGCCAGCATATACCAAGTCACACATGCACAAAGAATAGCATTGAACTTCATGGAAAAACACAGTAATTTTGAAGCTGACTTATATAACCAGAGATATTTCTGATTCTTTAAATCTTAATAGCCAAGTAACTTCCCCCTCATCCTCCTTAAAAAAAAGAAAGGAAGAAAGAAACAAAGAAAGAAAGAAAGGAAGAAAGAAAGAAAGAAAGGAAGGAAGGAAGCAAGCAAGCAAGCAAGCAGCAGGCAAGCATCCCTAGGAATAAAAGTCTGTTTAAAAATACATGAGAAAAAATTAGTCGAGAATAACAGAAAAAGCTCATGGTATGAATACACCTGAGTTTTGGGCTGAATTCTGTTGAAATGCCCATTTGAAAAATAAAACCAGTGGCAGAAATGAAGATACAGAAATCCACAACTGAAGCAAACTAAATGCTGGCAACGTCACTCTTTCTTCCTAGTCATGTAATAGAGAAGAATTTTTTTGATGGATACTCCATAAGGAAACAATGCTATGTGTGATAAGTAAAGATACAGAGGTATGCATTATTTGATGGATTATTCTGTAATGAATGCATGGGGAATACCTAAGTGAATTTGGGCAGAGAAATAAATGGATTGCATATGTAGTGTGTTATAATTGGCTGCACAGAGAGGAAATTTAATGCAAGCAGGACTTGTGGAGGAAGTTGCAATTTACGTGCAGTTTCTGTGAGGAAGAAAAAGGAAAGAAGGCTCCTAAATCACTCTCTTAGCAGGCTATGTACTATCTCCCTTAATCCAGAGAAAGGAGTTCCAGCTCCCAAAACTGCCCCTCTTTGCTATGGAGGAAGTATTAGTTGAAGTCAGTAACTTCATTAATGTTTGATTTAAAATTGTGTGTGAATATACATTGCATGTGTGGGTTGGAGAGTACATCTTACCCTTGAGTGCTTCGCTACTAAAAGTTTAAGTCTGATAGTATACATTGTTTACTACTACCGATTAGAGAATAAAATATAATGATCACAATGTACACCCTGGGCATATACACTGTACAAAAGTCAATAGGTCTACAGTACTGTAAATCAAGGCAGTCTACAACTCTGCAAAAATCATAGGAAGTATTTTCCTCTTTAGATTGCCACTTTTCTCTGTGGTGCTGTGGGTTCACATGGTCCTTCAGCAGGATCCATTTTGAAGATGGAGAGGTTTGACTAAGTGGTTTGATTAAAAGATTTGATTAAAAGTCATTTAAATCAAAGGTATTCCTTCCTCTGTAGCAGGAGGAGTTTCACAGCAAATGATTTCATAGAAACATGGGTTTGTTTCAATCCATTTGACCTCCTCTCTCTCATCCACTGGATTAGAAATGAAAATGAATCTCAAAACAAATCTCCAAAGAACTGCCATGACCTGTATGGTTTCACCTAGCAGTATACCCAAGAAAGCTTGAAGGTCTCCATTCTGCATTACCTTAGCTGTTATCTTTGAAAACCGTTTCCTTCCTATGGGAAGCAGATTTTATTTATTCCCTTTAGGATTCAACCATCTTTCTTCAGCCATTGTTACTAACACAGCTCAATTTAATTTGTTTAATTACAGGTATTTTGCAGCAGGAATTGTAATTAAAAGTAGGAACCTTGAGTGATATGATACAGCTTTTCCCCACCTGAATAAAAAATTCAGAAGTCTTTAGCATCACTGAATTTGAAGCTGAAGCTGAACCACATTTCTTACTCTGGCACAAGATTGATAGTATGTGCCTAGATGACTTTGTCTACCTATATATGGGAATATTCTTAGAAGTAAGGTGGTGTAGGCTTAGTACAACTATTACTGGAACACTGAACCTTGACAAATTGCAAGGAGTTTGGTAAAGGGCCACAGGAATGACTGACAGTGTAGATCTCACCTTAATGGTAGAGAAGTATAAAGCTTTATTTCTTTAGTTTGTCAAAGATAATGTGAAAGAAGCAACTTGATCAGAGCCTACAAGTAAGTGCTGAGGCAGAAGATTTCTGCTTGCAGAGGGCTCTTTCTACCTTTAGTCAAAGACTGGACAAAATTCAATATATGACAGGTAAAACCAGACAAATTCCAGGTGGAATTGTTACAATGTTCTAAACACTGAAAATCATTAACTATAAGAAGTTTTTACCTAGGGAGGTGATAGACATCACCTGGAACACTACACTTGATGTCTTTCTAACAGCTATGCTTCATCACAAAAGCATTGGAAGCAGTGAATGAAATTATAGCTTCTATTTTATGCAGAAAGTCAAGTTAAATTATCATTATGTCTCTTCTAGTTTTAAAAAACTGCAGATCTACAGGAAAACAAAAGAACAGGTGGCAGTTATAAGAACAGACAAATCAGAGAAAAAAATTAAGCAAGCCAAGCCAAACCTTTGTGAATTCCTCTTGTTGATTATTCAGGCCACATGTTCTCTTTTCAAAATTTGCCAAATCATTTGTGCTCACATAGGAGCCCATCATACTCAAATAGATCACATTTTTCCACTAATAAAGTAGTGGTCTTTTGGACTGTTAAAGTGTTTCCTAGTCAAAAGAAACAAAAAAGACAAAAGTGCCTCCCCAACTGAGAAGCGCATCAGGCTAAAATGTGGGTAAGGCCCCTCAGTTTCTGAAAGCAGTGGCGTGCGAGGGAGTGAGATGGCTAAGGGCACATCCAGCTGCAGCCCAAACAGCCAGCGCTGGCTTCCTGATGCGCCGAATGCAGACAGTCCTCAGCACAAGTCAGAAGCAAAACTTCAGATCACATCTCCACATCTCCTGGTTATACGCCTTAGCTATACTGTTATCTCAGCCTGGCTAGGCTGTACAGGGGAAGAGGGGTGAAACCAGTCTGGAAGTGTTTCAGGTTGCCACCTTACACACTGTTATTCTGCTCCCAATTAAGGCAATTACCTGCACACACTGCCACTGCTGGTTAGCTGTTTGACAAAGTTGCCACTCCAGTAAACTGTAGACACCACTGGAAAATCATTCCTTAAAGACAGCCTGACCTAAAGGTCCACCTTCCTATGAAACACAAGCATGAAGACATTCTTAAGATGCAGGAAGCAAAAAATAACCTGAACTCATGACTCCATGGAGAATGCATCCCCACACACACTAGTGGCAATATTATACCAAAGGGAATATACATATGTATATTTTTTTGATGCATTCCTCCCCCAAAGACTGCCTTTTCTGTTGCTCTCTCCGTGCGGCAGTGTGCAGGAGCACAAGAGGTTAAAGCGCACCCTGCCTGGCTCTGGCAAGCGAGCAGGTGTTGCAGGAGGAGGCTGAGGATGGCTGAAGAGATGGGGAAGGAGACCTCACGCTCGCCCGCCTGCTCGCTCAGGGCTCTGCTGATCGCCAGGTGAGGAATGGTTTTGTTACCTTGCTTGATTTGTGTTTGCAAAGATCCTCTCCTACTGAACAGACCTTACTACCTTTGCTGTATTTATTTCTACTCAGTCATTTTCCCAGCCTCTCTTTTGGCACCTGCCTGTGTCATGGCCAGTGAATGAATGAGTGGAAAGCAACAGATCGATGCATACATTAAACATATGAGAAAAAGAGAAAAACCCCAAGCAGAACTCGGAAAAAAGCATATTCAAAAGGGCATTCAGAATGGTTAAACACAGGAAAATGTGGAAATCTGTACTTGACTTTGTCGAACTAAATAAAGACATGGATAGTATAAATTCTCATCTGCTTTTAGGACCTGATTCTGATTTCCCTAAAATCATAAGTATAAAAAAAGCCAGGCTTTTATACGTATACATATATATATATATAAATCCTCCAAGTGTTCACCCCTCCACATGTTGCAATGTGTCCTTGAGTGTGATACTATGTCCAGGTAAATTAGTGGCCAGACACACATTATTTGTAATGGTGCAAAATTAATGCTTGTTTGCAGAAGATGTCACTATGTGTTCCAAGCTTCCACATCTTTACCAAATGGTTGCATTTAATTGGTACTTTTCTCCAAAATGTTCAAACTAAGAAAATATTAACAATTATGTGGAAATAGAAGATACCAAGGAATAGAAAATATCAAAACTCTGGAACCGAGACAATGTCTCCTTATCAATAGCCTCAGTAGAGATCAATTTGTCAAAATCCAAATAACACATTCAAGGTATTTAGCAAGACTATAAAGATGTTTTATGAAGATGACACAGGGAAAAAAAAATCCCTCTCTTATGAGCAGGGAGTTCAACTTAGAATTTCAAATTAACTTATTGTATGATGCATTATTTAATAAATGTTGGCATTAATTTTTGAACAGTTCAATTTGCATACTATTACTGGGCCAAATGGTTGATGAGGATCACAATTAAAGAAAGATGCACCATTCCTTTGGCTAAAAAAGAAAAATCAAACCAAATCAAACCTTCCTTATTACACAGAATAAAGGTGGCCTATAACTGCCAAAAATAAAGAGCTCTGTGACACATGTATTTAAAGTTCTGCTGATATTTAAATCAAACTTCTTGTAGTCTGACCCTATGCAAAAGCTCAAGATCCTCTCCTAGACTCAGTTAAAATATTTCAAAAACAAAAGCTTCTAGCCTAGGAAAAAGATCCAGTGAAAGAGAAGTAAGTTAGAGTTTCTTTTAGGTTAACATTTGAAATAAGTTTTCATCACCTTATCTATGACGCATTTTCTGATTTTTTTGATGAAAAATAACACTAAAATATTTGAGAAAAAGTGTTAGCATTAACTTACCCTACCAGCTATATATGTTATACCAAAGAATGTTACAGCTACAAATAAACATTGGCATTTAGAAGAAATGAACCATAAAAGATGGTAGCTCTTACAGATTCATGGATTATTATGCTGGAAGAGATGATTGTGACCCTCTAGTCTGACCTCCTGCATAATGCAGGCCACAGGACTTCTCTGAATTAATTCCTGATTGAACTAGGGCATCTCCAATAGACTCAGAGTTCAAAGGCTCCCATCACCTACCCAGAGCAGCCACCTTTTCCATGGTACACAGAGCTCCTCCACACAGATGCTAGTTTACCACATGTCACCTTTGCTTTTGGATTCAGAGAAAAAGATTAAATTAAATATTTTTTAAAATATTTTTCATATCCTTAAAAATCCTTTCATGGGAAAAAAGCTCCACACCAATAAATGAAAAATGTTAAGAGTTTCCAGTCTTTCATCAAAAACTGGAAAATGTAAATCAAAATGTATTTTGGGGAGAGGGGGAAGGGAAGAGTTGTTAGAAATAATGGTTCAGTAAAAGACTTCAGTTATTCTCTTTTAACCTGAACGCAATTGCCTTCAGGGACACAAATTGTAGTTTCTTTTCTGATGTGCTGTTTCGGAAGGGCCCAAATCCTCAGCTGCCCTGGCCTGACTCCACTGCGAGGGACAGAGGGCTCCTCCCTTATCTTCATGCCTCTTGAATCCTACATGTTTTGTCACAGCCATGAAAGGAGACTTCAGGTGCTGTTAAGAGAGATCGATGCTGAGTACAATATTAATGTAGCATCCAGCAGTTCTAGCTTTGGACCAGGATTGTGTTGTACTTAGGACTGCACAAAACAGAGCAAAAGGAAAACTGTGTCACAGAGACAATGTTTGGGAGACAAAAGGAAGGTAATGTGGAACTTCAGTCTCGTTCAGTGTCATCTATCAGTCATGAGGGGGAGTATAGAAGAAAGCACGAAAAAGTGAAAGTTGGCCTACTGGGAGTCAACATCAGCCTTTAGATATTGAATCAGGGCTGAGTGGGGACAACACTGGTTAGGCCTTGTACATGAAGACAAGTAGGGCTTTTTTTGAGGTGATGAAGGGTAGAAAGTCACTGAAGATCTGTGTAGAGAGGATTCTCTTGAAAACCTACCATTCCTGCAAGGATCTACAAAATAGTTGTTATGAAGACCAATATTATCTCATTTTTTTGAGCTTCCCTGGCTGCCTGCACCATCTGTTGTTTTTTAGATACTATGCCATAATATGAAAAGCTGAGCCATGGCTTGGACAAGAAAACTAACAATATCTGAGGCAAAGATTATGCCCATGTTAGTGGTATGAGTAGCAGGCAGAATAGTGCTGCTGCTCATAGCAACAGAGAAAAGTCTGGGGCAGAAAGGAAAGAGCTTCTTCTTAGTGATGTTGCACTCGAGTTGAAAGCCGCATCCATGAAGAGATAGAAAGGTTTAGCTTTTCAACACAAAGATCTGTTTCAGGACAGAGCATTAGAGATACATGTATATGATTCATCTGCACAGAGATGGTAGCTGAAGTTGGGTTATTTAACTAAATTTCCCAGATATCAGATGCTGAGGAAATGTTACAGTGTTAATGTCTTCGAAGAGTGGAGCTGACACACAGCATAACATTGGGAGGCCAATGCCCATGGAAGCTTTATCTGGTATTGAATGTTATGGTTCATTTTATCAGAATAGTACATTGTACTCATACTCCATGCTTTTCCCTGGCTACCCATCTACTGCCAGGTCAAAGTGTTGGTTATAATCTTTAAATCCCTACAAAGCTTTAGGGTCTGCAATTCTAGAGACTGCCTCTCTATTTTATGTTCTCACACAACAGTTAATCCTAGTTATGGCTGTTTCAGGTAAATGGGAAAAAGAAGCAAAGGATGCTGTTTAATTAAGCCACAACTCAATTTATTTGGGAACTATTATCTGCACCATGAAGTCATTTGTAAATCGTTCCCAACTGAAGAAGACTGCCACTAACTCCACCCCACTGAGCTACTGGATTCATTTGCTTGTTAGCTATTAGAAACTCAACTTTATCTCACTATTTCTTTAGCAGACACCTTCCCCTAAAATTATTTCCAATGTGGATTCATGAGGAAAACTTTTCCACCACGGACTGAATAGCTTCACTAGAGAACTCTCTAAGATAAACTTTGGTTAATAGTAAGTAGGTAACCCCATAACTAACTAACTAGCCAGGGCAAAAAAACAAACCCCATACTGAATAGTGTAAAGGTGAGAGGAACAATATTTTGAAAGCATCTAATGTATAATATCCCCATCTGACTATGCTGATCTCAGGACCACCAATCCAGGCATGTGAGCAGGACCAGAATTTGGAAAGAGAGTGGAGTGTTTATCCCTTTCCATATATAGATCTACATCCAGTAGCACAGATGAGCCAAAGGGGAGAGGGGGAGTAGGGTGGGGGAGAAGGACCGTTAAACAACATGTCCTTCTTGTTCTCTCTCAGTACTGAAGAAAATATATTTTCTAGGAACTGTGTCCCCTCTCATAGCAACAAGATCCTAGTATTGGTTCTTGGAATTTCACTTGAAGTTTCTCTGGACTTCAGCAAAGCAGTTGACACTGCTTCCCACAACCTTCTCCTGGAAAAACTGGCAAGATACAAATTGGGTGGGTGGTCTGGAAGATGGGTAGAAAATTGGCTAATGGGTCACATTCAGAGGGTGGTAATCAATGGGTTTTTTACTTAGGCTGGCAGCCTCTCACAAGTGGGGTCCTCCAGCGATCAATACTGGGCCCCACACTGTTCAACATTTTCATAAATGATCTGCATGATGGGATTGTAAGCACCATCGTCAAGTTTGCTGATGACACCAAACTGGGTGGTGAGATGAACACATCAGAAGGAAGAACCATCTTACAGAGAGACCTGGCAAGGCTGGAAGATTGGGCTAGCAAGAACTGTATGAAGTTTAACAAAGACAAGTGCAAATTCCTATAGGCTAGGACCTGTGTGTCTGGGGAGCAGCCTTGCTGAAAAGGACCTGGGGGTCCTGGTGGACAAGAAGCTGAACATGAGTCACCAGTGCGCCACTGCAGCAACAAAGGCAAATTAGATCCTGGCCTGTATCCACAGCGGCATTACTAGCAGAGATAGAGACATGATCATCCCACTCTACTCGGCAATTATCAGACAGCACCTGGAGCACTGTGTCCAGTTCTGGTCCAGACAATTTAAGAAAAATGCAGACAGACTGGAGAGGGTCCAAAGGAGGACCAAGAAGATGATCAAAGGGCTGGAGAACCTGCACTATGAGGAAAGACTGAAGGAATTAGGTCTTTTCTCCTCGGAGAAGAAAAAGTTCAGGGCGGGACCTCATCACAGTATTTCAGTAATTAAAGGGCAGCTACAAAGAGGACAGAGGCTCTCTCTTCCCAAGGAGCCACTGGAGAAGACAAGGGGCAATAGGAGAAAGGTTTCATCTTGACATAAGAAAGAAATTTTTTACAGTAAGAGCAATCCTTCACTGGAACAACCTCCCCAGGGATGTGGTCCCCATCACTGGAGGTTTTCAAGATACAGCTGGACAGGGTGCTAGATAATCTCATCTAGGCTCATCTAGGTTAGACCAGATGACCTTTCAAGGTCCCTTCCAATCTCATAAATTCTGGTTCCATTCAGGGCTAATAACAAGGCTTCTTCTGAAATATCAACTCCAGCCCGTGATCCAGTGAAGCATATATGTGATTTTCAAGGGACAAAAAAAGACTTGGCTGTTCCACCTTATTTTCAGTAACAGTTGTTATAACAGTTATTTTCAGTAATAGTTATAGTTTTCTAGTTTAAATGCATGCACTCTGGTGTCCAAGGCCATGTTAGCATCAAAGCTATCACTTTGAAGTAATCTTCTCTTCTGTCTCCTGGTATGACACTGGCCAGCAACTTGGGTTTTATTTCTATAATGTTTGTCCATTCATAAAATAAGGATGGTGAAACCTTCCCTAACAAAAAACTTTCATATCTAGCTTGAAAAGCGCTACACGGATGTTAAGAATTCCTCTTAATCTATTTGCATTTTGAAGATACAAGCTAAACTAGCAACAGTCTCACCCTAATTTTTTATAGATTGATTTGCAGTTGCTATACCTGCAAAATCTGATAGTCGTCTCATTTCCAGTGAAGAAAATATGGGAATGCATTTAGAAAGTTTTGAGCACATTTAAGCAATATGTACTTGAAAGTGTATTTTATAGAATAACTGTTTTATGACAGATTATGCTAAAGAAGAATCCACATGAATACAACTGTGTTGAGCACCTTTTTCAAGCTCAAATATCTTGGCTATTTAAAATATATATGTATAATGCCAAGAGTAATTAAACCATATTATGAACTAATTCCTTGCCAAATTTTCCTGCTTACACTGCAACACTTTTCAAGTTACACAAATACTAAGAAAAACCCCAAACAGCTGAACTACTATCTTTGAAAATTTTTTTTAAAACCTCACATCACTCCCAAGCTAAATCCTTGAAGCTCTGGATGCCAAGCTTCAGACTATAGTGGGTTTTTTGCTATTGAGCTTTAAAACTCAGAAATGAAAGTTCATAATGCAAGCAATTATACAGTCTAATTATTGTGATGCCACTGGGTGCCGCTATAATTTACAATGTATTCTTAGACTATGAATAAAAAAAATAACAAATAACAACAAATATAAAATAAAGAAACATGAAGGTAAAAAGTGGGCATTATTTCAGGGATTATCCCACTAGGATAATGGAGTCTGATTCTTATCTGTTGAACTGTTACTTTACTGACCCTTTATAGATTGTTCTTCCAATAACCCTTGTTACTTACTGTAATATTAATTCATTTATTCACATTTCATTCCTCAAGAAAAAGCCATTAACTCACAACAGTTCAATGTGATCTAAGGCAATCTAGTTAAAACAGATACTTCGGTAAGGTTAATTTAAGATTTTTTTTCCCTGTCACTAACAGACTAATGGGAATTCTGAAAGGTGTTGCTAAACTGTTAACTATTTGACCCCTGATACCATCTGAAACACTATTTCCTTTGTGCCTGAAGACAACTATTTAGTAGTTTAGAGGAAAATATTATTTTGATTTTCTTCTCTTACAACAATGTCAGGTGGCAGTCCCATTAATAAAAGATATCTGTTGAGAATAAATAATCCAGGTAGGGTGTTGTCAGCTGAAAGGTGTTGTCAGCTGAAAGGTGTTGTCAGCTGAAAGATGTTGTCACCCATTAGCATGGATTGCATTATCCAGTGGTGTTTCAGAGGATTCTGGATCCAGCACTCTTTGGGGACTAACCTCTCACAGCTACAGTGTGAGGGATAAAGTGTATCATTTGTAAGTCAAGTTGAAAATCTCCAGAGTTTAGCTCTGTTTAGCATTTTTATCATCTCAGGTGTATTTAGAAGCTTTAATTATCTATGCATGGTATTGACAGATGAAGTATCAAATGTTTAAAGCATAGGCTGGTATCAAAGCTGCACTTCTTGTTTCAGAGAAGGTATTTAAACGTATGACTATTTCTGTATACTTCATGATGCAGTCCCAGATACCTGGCGAAGTGCTTTGCTCTCATAGGACTGGCGTCCTTCAGAGGGGGTCAGCCACCTGTGCAATGCAGAACACTTGGCTTTGGGGCCAAGGTGTTCCAGGGTCCCCACCTGGTAGCCGGGGATCCTAGGACTTTTTTTCATTGTGATGGTTTTTCAATTGAAAGTGCCTGATATATTGTGAGAGTTGTACCACAGACCACCAGAGTGGTATCTTTAAGAGGACAAAGCTAAAAGCATCTTTTGCATGCCGGGGAGCATGAATGAAGTTTGAAGGTAATGTTGATATAGACAAGAACTTTAAGGCTATTTGAGACATAAAGGATGTTCTTTTATCTGTTTTTAGATCTAGCCTGTACTCTTCATCGTAGGGACTCTGAACTCTCTGGGAAGGACCAAGAGAGAAATACTATCTCAGCTTAAATCACTGACAGCACAGCCATTGCCAACAACACTGCTAGGATATAACCCTATATCTCTATTTCTTATGTGTTTTACATTATTCAGAAACATAATAATCAGGGACAGAAATTAACTGGCAGATGAGATTTCATTACAAATATTGGAAACCAAAAGGGCAAGGTCACTAAACTTTTACCTAACTTAAACATGATTTAATATAATACTAAAGAAAGTGAAACAGTTTGGAGAAACAAACAAGTCTGTTCTACTATTATGTTGGCAGACCCTAACTTGAGGAACAAATTACACATTTTCCAAGAATTTTGGTCGTTTGCCATAGGCAAAGCAAACAGGCCTTGAAAATCCAAGATGTGTATCCTGTCTAAGCATTAACATCTGACTTAAATGAATTTGAATGCCCATCTCCACTATTAGCATTCTGCATTACTGGTTTGATTGTATTCCATGACCTGAGTTCTGCCTTTCAATACTCTGTGCAAATCATTGCATATCTCGGAAAATCTCTGCTGCGCATGTGTAGAAGAAGGAACTTTCTGCTTATGCCGAATGGCAGGATAGAGGAGAAAATCACAACAATTTGCATACTAACAGGGTTGCATGAGTGATGTCTGATATATTTTATTAAAGTAACTCCTATTTTTAACATAAATCCGAAGCAGAGAAAAATATTTATCATCATTTTTTCAGTACATTTTCTTTATTTGAATGATTGCTTAAAACATTTTAGTTACTTGTATTAAACCTTAATAAGATCCTATAGAAATTAAAAACAGGGGTTATAAGTGAGATATCAATTAACATAAGAATCAATTTAATGGTAATTTAAATAGCTAACTTATAATTTTTGCATAATGAAGTGGCCTGTGGGCTTGAAGTCCTAATCATGACTAATTAATTTAAAGGATGTTACTTTTTATTATCATTGAAATGTCTGACAGGTGATAAAACATTTAGGGTTGCAGTCACAAACTTTTTACATCAGCTATAATATAAGGCGACAGGTTATATAAACCCTTTCTCTGAAAAATGAATATTTAAGGAAAGTAGTGTTAACCAATTTGGATCAAATTCAGCCATGGTAGAAGTGAGTGAGAGTCCCATGAAGAAATTATGTCTGCCTACGTGAGGGCTCAGTTTTATCCTGTCTTTCAGTAGGAAATGGATTGTGAAATTCTGGGTTTCTTTGCTATACATACAATATATTGAAATGAACATATGTATCACACAAGGAAGTCTTCACCAGTCAATGTTTTCACAGTCAAATTTTTCTTTTTTTTTCCTTCTGTGAATCTGAATAAAATTAAAATGGGACTTAATTAAATCCAAATATGTAGTATCTTTTAAAGAAAATAATGAGTTGGGGTGAAGATAACCCTAGTTCTCCCCCAAAAAAAGAGCAGTTGCGACCTGCAGTATGTTTGTTGCCACATCAGTTATGCAGGTGGTCTATATGTGCCATGTGCATTCAGCATCATGGCTTTCTGCCGTGCGGTGCCTGTTGGAGCCCGGTCTCTCCTCCACCTCCCATTGGATTCCTGCCCTGATAGCACTGGGGCTAAAAAGGTTCTGCGCGTCCTTTAGTTTTTTTGCTTATAGGTAATCCAGGTTGTAGGAATCTCTAATAGCAGGGAAAGAGGGCAGGTCATAGAGTACATGAGGATAACACATCTCAGAGGACTGTAGTCAGTGTCAGGCAGGTAATGGAGTGAGCCTTCAAAGAGCTGCCTAAGATGTGCCACTTGAGGTGAACTGCGAGCCCTCTCCCTGCGGTCAGGAGGTTGTGCTTATGGGCTTTTCAAATAGTCCACCAAGGCAGCTTTTCCAAAGCAGGTATCAAGTCTCGATGCCTAGAATAAGGGAATAAAGCTATATGGAAATTGAGACTAGTCTATCCCTAGACACTGCAGGAGCAGTGCTGTACTGGGCTGTAAGGAGCAACTGTAATCTGAGGAACTCATGTAACTAGATAAGCCGTCAGAAAATTTTCAAGATTGTTGGCTGTCACACCCAGCTCACAGACCATGCAAGCAGCTTCCAGGAGTTATGGAGATTTTCCCCTCTGTTCTGTAAGGGAAACCCTACGGGGAACCCTATAGGGAACCTGCATGCAATTTTTTGTGAGGCTAAAGGAGGAAAATTATTACCTGACTTAAGTGAAATCCAATGTCCCAGTTAGACCCCTGCATGTAAGACTGAGGAGTTACAGACAGCCTACCATGTTTCACCAGGACTAGGAGGGGAAACCTTGATTTTCCTCTATGGCTTTCAGGTGGCTGAAGAAATTGCTTTTTGCTGGCCTCAGTGGAGAAATTCTGGATGGCTAGACTGTCACTCAATAAAGAATGCAAAACCCCTCATTTTCATACTGATTAGGAAGATAAACATAATTAGAAATCAGATTTTCCAGAAGCACTAGTCATCTTTCTTTAAAATACCCTAACTTCAGCAATCTATATAAAACATTTAAAAAAATTAACAAGATGAGAAAATTTTTCATTGAAAATTTATTTTATATCACAGAATTCAATAGCAATAATAAAGGAGAAATTATATAAACAGGTGAAAAACTGACAAAAAATTTGGGAAGAAAAATAGACAGCAGTAGAGGCAGGATCAATAATGAAGTGTCTTTTGAAATTACTAGTACTACTCAGATGAGGAGAGAAAACTTGTGTAGAGACCCATGAGGATATAACTGAATGTTAGAAAAGAAACACAAGTGTCAGTAGTAGACATACAGGCTATTTGTATATCAGAAAAGGAAGAAAAAGATCTGTATGAAAATCTTTACATCATGCCACATCAAGTTACCTTGTAAACACTTTTAGCACAACAGATTCCAAAAAATAGGATGGCATATATTCACCTACAGTGAAGAGGGAGCACGCCAGACTCTTTTGCATTGCCCTAAATGCAACTAAGACGAGGGAAGAATGCAAATGAAAACCACATTTTGTTTATAGAAAGATATGCAGCTAATCGTGTTCAGTTATTATCATAGAAATTACATGTTTTCTGCTTTAGCTATATTCTGCCACAGTTAATAATTAAAACACAAACACATGAAACACTAATTTAATGGCAGACTTTGTAATTACACAAGTACCGTAAGTGTTTGTTTTGTAAACATATGTGAAATTCTTTTGTACATACTGTAATTAGGAGATCACAAAAATCAGAGACTATCTCAAAAGGAAAAACTACCCGACTTTTTTTTTTCCGAAGCAACTGTAAGTGTACAGGAGCTGTCTTCAAAACAGGTTTTTCACAAATCCTTGAAGTATCTAAGCACGTCAGTTAGCCAATGCATGTCTATCGCTGATTCTACAGTTCATTTTTCACAAAATAAAAGCTGTTGGTTCAGCCTGCCCATAACAGTGGGAAGAAACCCCACACCAGAGTGGCAGTGCTCACGGGCTCCCTGAGGAAAAGGCAGGGCTGCCAAACTCATCCTGAAGTCTGAAGAAAAGTAACGGTGGCTCTGAGGGCAAAGGCCTTTATTTGAACAGTCATGGGGAAGGATTTGGATTTGCATCCTATGGTGGGTTTCTCAGTAAACTAATTCAGCTTTTGGAAATCTTTGTTTCCAAAGAACTTGTCCAGGCTGCACTTTTTTTGTTTTGTTACTTGGCTAGGTGTCTTTTCTGTGCCTATCTCATGGTAAGGAATAATTGGGGAAATGAAGTAGGACAGAAGACAGATCTAAAAGGAAGTAACTTGCAGAAAGAAGGAAAGAAACACGTTTCAGAAAGAAATGAGCTGTGCCACAGGAGAGCAGGACCCAGGCTAAGAAAAGTGCTGAGACCAGAAAGGAGAATGATCCACAAAGACAAGTCGTAAGAAGAGGAGGAAGGAGAAATACCTGAGGATTTGGGATAGAAGGGAAAAGAGAGAAGGTCCTCAGCAAGGCAGGAAGAAAATGAGACAGGCTTCCAGTACCGCTCCAGCCCCTCTTTGCCTTAGTTGCTATAGTCATCCTCCTCAGTTTCCTGCTGAAAAGCTGGCACCTTGGGTGACCAAACAAGCTCCCCTTTGTTCACCCCAGACCCCTTTCTCCTAGGCAACTACTTTCATTTTCCTTTTGTCACTCAGATTTTATTTGGTTTTGAACTTTTGTATTCTTGCAGCTGAACTTCTTTATTTTATTTTAAAACAGGGATGTTGTTTGACAACAATACTTTTTACAAGAAAATGCAAGAGGGAGCAGCTGGACTACCAGCCCCTGGACTCGGTATAATCACTGGTTGTTGTCCACAACTTTTCCATTTCTCATCATGCTCAGCATTTTCTTTTCATCTGAAAGTAAAATTTCTGTAAAGCATAGGGGCTGGGCTGATTTTTCTCTCTTGCCTGTTATACGTCTCCCCAGAGAATGTTACTCCTAACTCTTTCTCTCAGTGGGACTCTCCTGGCTCTAGAAACAGCCTTCTCTGGGTGAAGAAGCTGAATATCCATCCAGGCCTCCAGAGCCCAACCATCACCCACCCTGTGGTTATTTTAAAACATTAGCCTAGTTTTCTATTCAGAAGGGACAACATTTGGACACTGTTCTAATACATAATTAGGCTTGAGTGAACCATTTCAGGTTTTTTTTTTTATGAAATTTTTTTCCTTCAGGTCACCCTGACTTCAACTGAAACCATCACCTCCCCTTCAAAGACTGTTTGAAAGCCATCTCTGTCAACACACTTCTAAAATCAGCATCCGAACAACCAGACAAGCTGCTTCTATTGACTTCTGCTGCTGTTTCAGCACATAAAACATCTTCTCATTTTGTATCCCGTCTTCACCTGCTCTTGTAGTCATGTAGCCTCATTTCAATGTTTCCTTTGAAATCCACTCAATCATCAGCAGCTGAAATCTTTTCTCAAATCCATCCATGCACAGTTCATGTATCCTGGTGAGCCTGCTCATTGATGCTTATCTCAGCATCGCTTTCATTGAACTAGGCTTTTACATTCACACCAAGACTGCTCTAAAGGTATACACATGTACATATAAGCAGTCCTGCAAAGTGAAAAAAATTCAAGAGGAAGTACTGCAAATGCACCCTCTTCTGAATCTCTAAGGTCCAGCCACTGCAACAGAGGATATGTGTTCAGATCTACATAGATAAAAGAAGAACATCAAATGCAGTCAAATCTCTCTATCCTTATTGAGATGGGCATCAAAACTATACGCAGAGGATACTTGTATTTACTTAATGGCAGAATTATACATTTTGTTTGTACCCTGGTCTTTTCCTAATAATTCCCAATTTTCTATTTTGTGTTTGTTTGTTTGTTTGTTTGTTTGTTTGTTTGTTGTTTTTAAAAGCTACTGTGCATTAGGCTATGTTTTCTTAGAATTACCTATTATGACTTTGGGATTTCTTTACCGTGTGGTAACAGCTCAGAGCCCAACACCATGTTTGTAAAATTAGGCTTGTTTTTCTCCATAAATGCATTACTCTGCATTTATTAGTACTGAATTTCATCTTCCATTTTACTGCCCAATTACTCAATACTGTGAGATCCTTCCACAGCTCTTCAGAGCCAGCTTTCATTTTTAGTACGCTGAATAATTGAACATCATCAAGCTTTATCAGTCTCTACCACCTTTTCTAGATCCTGTATGAATATGCTGAATAGGACTGGCCTTAGCATAGGTCTCTGCAGGGTACACTATTTTCCTCCTCTGATAACCATTTACTCCTACCTTTCATTTATTATCTTTTAAGATGACATTTATTTGTGGGAGATATTTATCTGTTCTTTTTACAAGAAATATTGGTGAAGAGCCTTTGGAAATCTCAGAAGACTGTATCTGTTGGCTCATCCTTGTGCACATGCTCAATGACTCTCTCAAATAGATCACTTAATAGACTTGCAAGACGTAAGTTCCCTGTACAAAAGCCATATTAACACTTCTGTCTGTATTTGTCAAATTGTTGGCTGATTAATTTATTTTATGATAATTTCTACAATGCTTCCCAGCCTGGACATCAGACTTGGAGGGCATTCAGGAGCCTGTTTTAAAAATTGGCACCATATTTGCAACCTTCTTTTCCAGAGGCATGGAAGAAGGTCTAAGTGATAAGTCATACTCTGTAAACAGAAGGTCAAGAATTTCATCGCACAGTTTCATCATAATGTGCACCTGCACGCATACAATCCCTGTCTGAAAATTTGTTATTATTCAGAATATCAACACATTTAAAATCTATTTCTCTGACATTTTAGTTTCAGGCAGACTCTCTAAGACATTCCCCATGAAAGCTCTAGCACTTGAGCCTCTTTACCTCCTCCACAGTGAACACAAATGCAATTTCTTTAACTTTCCTGCTGCAACCAGGTTTCCTGTGAATGTTCCTTGCACAGTGTGTTCATCTATTGGTCCTCCAGATCATCAGAAAGGCTGTTTGGTCCTGAAATACTGGAAAAAGTACTGGTGATTAATTTTTATAGCTTTAGCAAACCTCCCTTACTTGCTGTTTTACTGTAACAGCCCTTCCTTGATCTCTTTGGAGTGTTGCCATATGCTATGTGCCCCAGATGCAGTGTTGTTAATTATTCTGTGACATCGGCAAGCATTTTACCTTTTGATTACCTGCTGTCACCTTACAACTGGAACCAAAGGCATTGATGCCGTCCAGATTAGCTGGCAGCTAAGAATGGATGTGAAGATCCCTCCTGGGAGGTTGGGATCAGCTGGGTGACTAAGGCTGACCCATGGGTCTGTGTGCAGAGGGTCCTTCATGCTTAGCTGATGATCTGCTTCTCCCCTTGTCCCCTTTTCTTCCCTAAGCTGTGCCCCCTGCTTATCCCTTACTATCTGTGTTTTCACTAGGCAGTTTCAATCTTTTACAAAGATCAACTACCAAGAGCTTACAGCTCAGGACACCCCTGCCTCACCACATGCTGCAGGCTGAAAGGACGTACAGCAGACCTCGTATGTGCATACACCCTCTGCTGACATCCTCTTCCATGTTTACACTGTATGCCATTGTCAGACCAAGCATCTTTTGCTGAATCATTGACCTATTATGGCTGGGTTTATGTTCTTACCTTTGTGAAAATATCCACTATTATGTTTCTTTAAGTATGAACTTGAGGAGCTCCCTAAAGTCTTCATATCAGGCACTGTGGATAAACATCACTTTTCTCGTCTACCATTTTCTGCATGTGCCCTTCCAGTGTTTGGCAAAATTGGAGCAACTGTATTTAAATTTGGTACAAGTAAGCTCGGTACCATCTTTTTGATTAACTTCTGTTAGACATTTACTGGAGAATCAGCAAGGGGAAAAAAAAAAAAAAAGCAAAAATATTATTAGAAAGGCCTATTTTGATTGTTCTTTTCATTCCTATCTTTTGCCCTGCAGAACATAGCATAGCCTTGGAAATAAAAAGGAAAACATAATAAGGGTTAGAAATACCTGCCAGGAGGAAAAGAAGGAAATGAAACAAAGAATAACAATTTGCCACCTGCATTGTCTGCCTTTGCCAAACAGATAAAAATGTCCTCCTCTGCGGGGCATATTAGGTCAAAGAGGCTAGTAAAAATTCAACGAGAGTCGGTAAGGATTAAGCTATTCAAAAAGAAGATACAAAAATAGAAGGGGGTGTCTGCTTACTGCATATCTCAGCTGTATCACTTGCTTCTTTCACTGGGTCTGCTTACATCTTCTCCTCTACAGTTTTCATCCAGCTACTTTTCCTTCTGCTGTATAGTGCTTTTGCCTTTCCATCTTCTCAGAAACTGGACTTATTGTCCAAGTTTCAAGGCATCAGACATGAGTTTCTCTTTCACTGAATATTTGCTTTCACGTATCTCAACTCCATTTCTACACAAGATGAGATGGCTCAGCACTCTCATATTTTCAGAAGCAATACTCTATGGAATTAAAGTATTTCTTTTACTATCGTGACTTTTTAATCTGTGTTGCACTCATGAAAATTTTCATGGGTAAAAAACCCCACAGTAATCTTAAAAGAATACCTTTTAACTGAATATGCCAGGCATGTCTACAGGGGATTTGTTTAGGAATCAGAGCCTTCTATATCCCTTTATGTCAGATGATACTCAGCTAAGGTGCACTACATGAAACAGGAGTTCAGTTTTTCTCTCATCAGCAACATATATAGTAATTGATAGCTGAGGCAGTTTGTGAACATAATAGAGCCCCAAGAGTGATTTTAAGCTTGTATTCACTACATGGCCATCTGCTGTTATTTCAAATAGAAGTTTTATTAACTTTTACATTTTAACCTTAGTATTTCTCCAAAGGTCACAATTAAATATTAACACTTTAACTTGCAAAAAAATTAATCATTCCTTTTCTACTAATAACACTTGGTCTTTGCTTCTGAACATGTCATAAATGTGATAAAGAAAGTGCGAGAGTGCAAGGGAGGTTTCATCAGCAATCTGGTCAGTGAGGTTAGAAAATTTATTTGTGTATCATTTCTTTCTCTCAAGGGAAGAGTAATTAGGATGTTTTGTGATGAGAAGAAAAATCATGCACATTTTAATCTTCATGTGCACATTCTTTTTTGCAAATACAGAGCAAGGCTCTTTCTGAGCACATTATGAACTGGAATTACGATGTTGGAACTACTTAATGTTAACACATCTAGAAATGGTTCGCTTTAAGCTGAAATGCTAAATAGAATAAACACCTGATGGTTTTGTTAGAATCAGGACTGAAGTACTGTTCACATCTGGAGCACTTAGCAGCTGATGTAATTTAAAGTATGCAATGTTTAGGAATGCAGCGTACCGGATAGGTGACAAGAATCACGAAAGAAGCACTTGTAACTTTGAAGATACCAGTCTTGAATGCTGAGTTTAAGTTCTCTTGCATATGATTTAAACTTCTGAAATGATCGCCTAGGGAATTTTTTTGTTTTTTAGATAGAAATCATCAAGCCTATAAACAGATCCAATTCTGAAAAGGTTGAGTTCAGTATATTATTAAATCGTGTTTTTTATTGTTTCTTAAACTAGTATGCAAAACTAGCATTCTTCAAATAATTTCTGATTTTCAAAACATAGGTTTAGGGATTCCACAAGACAGGGAAGATATTCTAAAAACATGGAGCAAACTAAACAGCGGAGGGGGTGCTGCAATGACTCTTGGACATCAGAAGAGAATTTTATCAGCACAACTCATCTAGGAAAAACAGAAGTCAAGGGCAGAACTTACAGCAATCATATCACCAGAAGGGCAGTATCTCTGATGCTTAAAGTCGTAGCGCGCTAACACATCTTTCAGCACTGAAGACAACAGCAAACTGACAAAAAGAACCCATAATCAGTCTCCCAAAGGCAAACTAAGTGTGAGGAGAAATAAAAGTAGGTAATACTGAGTGGGAAACATGAGTATTGCAGTGCATCTTAGGTTCACTACATAATACTTGGGACTGTGAAAAATCTTTGGAACCGTCTTAGTATTATCCTTATCAAAGAGAGCTAAGTTAAGCCTGTAAAGACTTTTAAAAATCCATCTTCACATGCATGTCTTTTTTAAAAAAAAAATAAATGCCCTAACCATCTTCGAAACATTTAGAAAATGTGAAGCTGGTAGTGACAATTAAGCAAAACAAAACACAGCACTTAATATAGCATAGTGCAATAGATATGGCTTTGTATGGAAGTAAATTCCAGAAAAAATAATCCACTGAAGTTCATTTTATATATTATAGCCACCTGGACTGCAGGATACCATGATACACTACAGAGGCTTAAATCTACTTCAGCTGAATCCTGGTAAGGACCTGGAGGACACAGAAATGAACTGTGGTAGTACATGAAGTCTACTGTTTACCAAAATAGAATATTTTACGCCCAGTGGAAAATCTACAAAACCTAGTCATTTTCTGTGGAATGTTCTGTCATCAATAAAATCTTTTGTTTTCTGAAACAGAAATATCTTGTCAGGAGGTTTTGAGCAGTCTAAACTGTGAACATGTAATCCATTATTTCTCGTTATTTCATAATAACTGGGTCGTACTTCCAAGATACTACTTTTCTGAAGAGGAAGTGAGCCGTGTCAACACGCTGGGGAAAAGAAAAAAAATTCTGGGAAAGGAGATGATTGTCCTACCCTGCTGCTGCAAACAGTCCCTAGCTGTAGCTCTTGTTTTGCTTGGCAAGCAAACAAATCCAGAGCAACGAATGCACTAACTAACCCTATTTCCTGAGCATGAAGAGACTCCCCATTAGCTGTCAGCAGCAACAAGTTTGTCTAAACAGCACCCTGAAGTGCTGAGTCGGGATTCCCATGCAAGGCAGTCGGGATCCCCACGCAGGGCAGCCGTGATCCCCAGTTGGCTCTGGTTGTGTTGTGGCACATGCTTTCCCAGGTTAATTGCCTGGTTGATCTGCCATTTAGACAGGCACAGCACTGCCAAAGTACTGTTTTTCTGCTTCAAATTCTGCAGTTAATTCATCTGATGCTCTCTCAGATGTATCTGTAGATAGGGAAGAGATGTCTTCTTTGCTTTTACGTTTCAAGAGAAAAGAACAATAAGACACAAATAATTTCTAGGCAATTACCAGGATGTGCAGAAAAGATGTTGTGCTGTGGACTACACCTTCATGGAGAAAATATTTTGCAATCTCTATCTCCTGCTGGGATGAATAAAAAACTTTCTGTGGAAAGGTGACACTAGGGAAGTAATGAAACAGACTCCAGAATGAGAGCTCCAACACAGGTTTTAGCCATTATCATTGGATACTCTGTGAGGTCTACAGAAAGGCAAACATGACTGACAGCCATCCTTGTCATGAGGTTTCATATCAACTCATGTGCAGTTTCACTAAAGCTGCTGAAACTAGAATCAATCTAAGGTCTCCTTGCAGTCACTGGAGAAATGCAGGCTCCAAAGTCCTAAATCATCCTCTGGAAACATCTCACTCTCTTCTCTGACTGCACAGAGTATCGAGGCCATCTCTAGCCCTAATTTAGACACCACAGTCAGGTGCTTAATATTAGATAACTGAGTATGAGACCGTATTTGAAGCTAACAAATCACAGATGAGGTGAATAATACATTTAATAAAGGTATTGGAAAAAATACATGGAGTTTTACCATTTAAATATAAGAATTAAGAAGCCAGATTGGTGGAAATATTTTCTTTTGCTTTATAATGCATCTATTCAGTTACTGTGAAGACATGATGTTATTCCACACATAACATCTTTAAGTCCCATATGCAAAACATCATGCTGCTATCATTTAATAGGCACACCTCAAGCATATGTGTATGTCACCGTTGCTACTACACCCTTACTGCATGGGTGCCTGTTATGCAGTGCTCCCAATGTTAAATAGCACATGGTCTCTAAACCCAGAAATTCTTGGACTGACTGTACTATAAATTTTCATATATTATAGTGAATTAAGTATAAATTGTCACATTTTAAAAATATTTTGAGGAATTTTCTATATTTTGAGGAATTTTCTATACAAGGCTTCTAATGTATAAATGAATATATATATTGCTGAATGAATGAATAAAATAAATATTGCTGTCCTTGAAATTCTGAGGTTACTGTAGCTTTGGGATTGGGACCATAATGAAAAGTCTTAAAGGTCTATTTTTGTCAGTTTTGCTTATCTCTGACCATAGCTTCATAGTCATTATAGTCTGATGTAGATTCGCATTGCCATTAAGGTCCTTCCCTCCATCCTCAGCTACTCATTTCTGCTAACTCCACTGTGCTGGCAGTAGCATTTGCACAGCTGGTCAGAGAGCTGGGTACTGTTGAGAACTAAGCTGAAAACTAAGCTGATCAGCTCTGAGTCTCGGTGTCCTGTGCATCCCTTTCACATAGGGCACACATTTATGTCAGATGAAAGTGACAACGTAACCACAACCTGGGCAAACTTATACTTCAACTAAGCTATGCTTTAAAATATCATTACACAGTTCCAGTGTTAGGGAATTCCGGTGGAGCAGGGAAAGGAGCCTTAACACCACCATTAAAACTCTTCCTGCCCCTAAACTTTATTCTTTCCACTTGGAAAAGAACACTAATACTCTAAAAATAAATTACATAAATTGGATAGGGATCCGTAATTGTTGTCAGACCTATTATAGAGACTGACCTGAAAGACTAAATAAGCTTCATTTTCAGATTCACAAGCAACTGTTACCGACATGTAAATATAGATATATAAAAGAAAGATGTAAAATGCAAGGGTTTTCCTTTTGTTCATCACTAATTCCTGCCTTCACAACACAGGCATGCCTCTCCTCCTCTGTTAGACATGCAGCATTTATTCTACTCCTGAATCAAGGATTTGAATGGTGCAGCCTTCTATAATTGGGATTTCCTTAAAAATATTGAACATTTTTTACTATTAACTGCTATCTTCAAAATCCTAGGGCAACATTCCAAGAGCTTTGATTTGCCCCCAAATGATTTGGTTCCCAGAATGTTTCAATTTCTGGATTTAGCAACTCTGAGCTGTGGTGCAGAAAAATATATTTTAAAAAATCTTTGAAGCTAAGTGCAGAGAAGAGCCCAGTAGCCAGCTAGAAATTGCAGCACACTTTATTTTATTTTTTCCGGCATCAGGATTCCAGCCCAGCAGGCATACAAACATCCAGTGTGTGCCAGAAAACACAACGAATGAGGTAGATATCAGGATTTAACTTTTTCTAATAATAAAAAGGCAGAGAAAACGTGGCTGTTGATGTTAGTTTGGTAATTATCAGCTTCAATATTATCTGTCTTTTTTTCTCCCATTGCTAATGTACACAGCCTATTGAACTTTACTTTCAAATTTATAGTCCTAGCCATAGGTAAAAGTGTGCTAGCATTATAAAGCCTTATATAAAGGTAATTTTCTTTCTATCCCCATCTCCTCATCTTCAGCAAAGTGAGTAAACCGTCAAACCAACAGTAGCTGTGTGCCAAGGATCTCAGTTTTCAAGCCTTGCTTTGCTAGTTTATGTGCTGGCAAGAAACTCAAGGGAATGGGAGAGATTATACTAAGTCCTGGAGGAATCTGGATGACTATCCAGGAACTCCCACCAACTAAGTAAAGAGGTGAGGTTGATATTTTCTGAAAAGTCTCTCTGGGAAGAGAGAGAGTGACCATATTATAGAGATTGGAAGCGCTATCTGGTGGATATCTAGGAAGGTACTTTAGGTCCAGTCTTATTTAACATTTTCATTAATGAGTTGCAAGTGAAAGTAACTAGCCTGTAATTACATTTGCTGATACTAAATTGAAAGGAGTTTCAAACTTTGCTGGGGACAGAGAAATAATGTCAGGGGACTTACGGTACAGATATAGGCAGAAAAATCACAAAATGAGTGGGAAGGATGGGAGTAAGGGAAAGAGGAAAGGAAACAGAATACCATTTTAATTATTTTTTTAATTGATTTGTGTTCCTGTCCATTAATTTGCTTTGTATCACATACAGACAAACACTAGTTCCAGGTATTGAGTAACCAGTCAAATACTATAATCAGGTATTTGACAGACATCTAATAAGAATATGAAGGAACTGCAGGGTGGGAATAAGGGGTCTGTGGCTGCAAGGACAGCTGCAGTTTCACTGTATCTGGGAAGCAGCTTCACAAGCAGCAGAGGTGCTTTGCTCTTGATATGGTTTGTGAAGCCCTTGCCTTCAGCCTCTAGGCAGAGGGGTGCTTTGATAAAGGTGTATGGACCTGTACTGGTAAATCTGGGGACCAAGAAGTGACTGGTGGCTCTTTAAAGAGAAGTGAACCCATTTTGTTCACTTGATTAATGCAGGAGTTGAGACAGGGTTTTTTTTAATGTCCCCTTAGTCTTTTCATAATATGACTCTTGTTCAGTGGTAAAATGATGATTTGTCTTTTCTTATTACTTAGGATTTTCTGGTGACTTAAGTGGAAGAAAAATATATGCCTTTATGTGCACATTTGCACATGAAGAAATAAACCAGTTAATAAGAATGGAAAGCAAAAAAGGGGCCTTTTGCTGTTCGCTGCAGAAAGCCTTCACCATGCTACTAATAAAGGCACAAGATGTCAGAAGGCAGAGCAAGTACTGTATGTTAAAATATTAATGTTAGTAAACATTGATTTGTTTAGATTTAATATAGAGGATTAAGGAACGAGGAAAGAAGAAATGGGCATCAGGTAGTGCCCCAAGGTAAAATGCAGCGTCGTAGTTATGAAAATTTAATTTGACTGCATTGGGAATAATTGCTGCTATTTGGTAGCAGGCTTATGCCAGCAAGATAACAGTCACTCAAATGGACATCACCCTGCGTACACTCTTAAGCAGCTGCATAATATTCTCGATTGGAGAATGATGTTGTATCCCATTGTTATAGGAGAACCAGGCAGCTGAAAAAAACACTAAATCAGTCTGAATAATACTCTAGCACAATATTTTTCTGTAATGAAGCTTCCTTTTGTTTTCACATAAAAGTCTGCTTAAAAGCCAGAAATTTTTTCTTCTAAAAATGGAAAATTTATTGGATTGTTAAAAAACCCCACCCTTTGGGGTCTTATTTTCACTGAGATTCCTCTCCTCTCCTCTCCTCTCCTCTCCTCTCCTCTCCTCTCCTCTCCTCTCCTCTCCTCTCCTCTCCTCTCCTCTCCTCTCCTCTCCTCTCCTCTCCTCTCCTCTCCTCTCCTCTCCTCTCCTCTCCTCTCCTCTCCAGTATAACAGCGTAAAAGCTCTTTAAAGGTGTGTTGATTATAACTATATATTAAACAGATAATTTCTATTTACATTCAGTGTAGGATATTTTGACATTTCCAGGTCAGCATAGAAGTGCCTTAACAAAGCAAAAGATCTAAGTCTTTATGCTTAATCTTCCAGATTCTCTGTTTTGAAAATTTACTGCTAGCCGCCCAAAAATGAGAAAAAAAAATAGGCATGATCTGATATTTCTTTCAGACCACTCTGAGATGTAACAGAAAATATGTAAGCAAGGAACTAGCAACCCAGCTGAAGACTTACAGTAGTAAATGTCTGCATTACCTATAACACTTTTTTTCATTCATTCTTTTCCTCTTCTGTTTTCCACAACACTTCATGACTACTGAGAAAACGTCATTAATAACTGATACAAAGAATCACGCATGTGCATATAGATAAACTGAGGATGACAAAATATCAACTTGCAGCTGCTCAATTGAAAGCCGTATCTACACAATGGGTAATTACTTTTAATTTAATTAGGACTCCTGGTATTGTTTCTATCTCATAGATTACATTATAACATGTAATGTGTTAAAGCAGGAAGACGAACTGTGAGAAGACACAGAAAATATTACCTGTTTTGTCTAGGAATACCATACAGCGCCTCTCTAAGCACTTACTGCTCATTGACAATGATCAGTTCTTGCATCCTGCTCTTTTTTAGCACTTTGTTACATTCAATACGCTCAAATAATATGATTTGGCAAGATAAATTTTAGCTTTGTAGAAGTAAAACAAATTGACATATATATTGGGCAAAATTTTCACAGATTTTATGTTCCAGAAAATGCAAATTTTTAAAACAAACTTCGGTTAATTTGCTGCAGACTATAATAATCAAGCTCAAAGAGCAAAATATATGATTTACAGAAATCAGTTTCAAGAATAAAATCATGTTATGTGAAATACAATGGGGCAAACCTCCTACTGGTGTAAATAAGAATAGTTCCTTCATCTTCACTCTCTTATGCCACCAGAAAACATACCAGTTCTTAGGCGAGCAATAAACTGAATGAAACAAAAATAGTCCCTAAAACCTGATAAAATTTTTAACTAGTCATGTAACCAAATTTCAGTGCTGTAGCTCTGTCTTTTACACAGTTTGATAGTCTTTCACTCTATTATGATACAATTTTTTTGATAGAACCTGGTTCTGTACTCAGAATACAGCCTCTTATTTTAACATATAACAGCGTCCATAATTTTTTCTCTGATTCCCTATTATGTGGCCCTTTGCTTTCTATTTATCAGCAAATCTCAATAAAAATATTTATCCAGAAGTGCAAATATTCTTGCTTTATTATTTTATTTTGTTGGACAAACAGATCTAATGAAATCATTCCTGAAGGTTCAAGCTAGCATCTGGCCCATCTCTTCCTCCTCTCCCCATTCCTATCTGCCAGCATTTAACATCCTCCTGGACTGTCAGTGCAGGACAAACAGCGGAGGAGATGCTATGTACATGGTAGATTATCAGCCCAGATTACTGCCCATTTTATATTATATCTCATTTCCACTCTCCCTATGAGTGTGTCATGGAAAAAACTTTTCTTTTTATATTGCTCAATAATTGGTGGCATTGGCTTTCAAAGTCTCTTTGTCTTTACTGCTAATGTTAGAAATGCCTTTGGGGCTGATTTTATCCATATAACGACATGAATTTTCCTCACTTTGTGCAATCAAATAAAAGTGAACCTGGTACCAGTGTTTCAGATGTACAACAGTTAATAATAATAAACATCTTTCATATAATATGGTCAAATTCTGACCTTGAAAAAATTATTTTTTGTATGAGTACAACTGAAAATGAGGGTAACTTGCAATTTAGACCTGAAGAACCATAGCTAAACCACCAGGGTTTCACTGGTGGATCTTTCAGTAAATTGTTCTGTGTATTGAGCAAGTTCATTTCTCCAAGGTTGGTGCATATGTCTAAACCTAAATATAAGCCCTCATACAGCAAACATTATGTGTAACCTGAATAATAAAAATATGAAGACATCAGCCCTTCACACTGAAGTGAATAACTCTACATGAAAATAAACTTTAGAAATGATCAGAACAAAGATTTTGTTTCAAGACATCCATTGCAAATTGAAAAATCCATAAATCCTCACGGCCCCTGCCCAAAAAAAAAGAAAATTCCATATGAAACTAACCATACGAACAAAAAAAAAACCCCAGCTGCCAACGGCTGCACTTCATATACTTTCTACTAAAATGATTAATCCTCTGAGAATTGCTTTGTGAATTTGCTCTGAACTTAAGTGAATGATTCATGCACCTTGGCAACCCTGTCCTGAATCTGAAGTTTTGTTCCTGGAGTCACTCATACCGCTTGCAATGGAACACTTAATAATATTCCTGGTAAAGGAGCAATATTTTTTATACACTAGTAAAAGTATGAGTGATTAATTCTTTTCATTCAGACACTTTAAAAATAACCAAATAGCAGGACACTGAGGGACATGGATTCCAGAACATCCTGATGAAGGATGCTATCTTTCCCTGAGATGAGTGTGTTGGAGGACTGATAAAATCCTGCAAACAGGAGATAGCAATACTAACTGACAAACTTAGACCTTGCAGAGCTGTGCTGGCATCACAAGACATCATAATTCTTCAGAGACTAAGACTAATTAACAGAAAGAGATGAAGACCCAGGGCCTGGGTTTAATGGGAAGTTCAGAGCCACTTTGCTGAGTCTGAACCCGAATGTCATCAGTAAAAGTCTTAAAAGCTGGTCTTGGCAAGAGTTATGGCACACAGAGTTTTGGAGACATTTTCCTTCTCCTGTATTTTAATTCCTGTTTAAAACCTGCCTATCTGAGGTATTCCAGAAGGTGGCAATAGGTCTGTCAGTTTACCCTGACTGTCTTTGCCTACTTATAAACCAAGGTTATCCTTGAAGGGAACATTGAAATTTTAGACTGTTTTGCTTAACAGGGAGAATAATGAAAGGACTGATAATGATACCTCTTTGTAATCCCCTCGGTGATAAGCATTTAGTTATATCAAGGGAGAACACCATACATGTAATAACTGCACAAAATTTCATCTCAGTATGAATCTATGGAAACAGACTGAAACTATTTGCACAGAATCATAGAATCATAGAATATCTAGAGTTGGAAGGGACCCATAATGATCATCAAGTCCAACTCCCTGCTCCTTGCAGGATTACCTAAAACTAAACCGTATATGTTGCATAAGTAGCAACATTTGGTATCTTGGTAGAAACTATACACTCTCCTCTTGGGGAGTGGTCAAAATAGGACTGGACTTGGGGAAAATAAATTTATTGCCAATTAAAATATATTTGGGAAATATTCACTACAGCTTTTACCTTTGCTACTTGGCCACGCTCATTTTGAAAAGTAATGGTGATTCCATTCCTGTGGCATATAATTTCTTCCTATCCATATTTCAAATCTTTCCAGGCAGACTATTGAAATGAATGAGGAAGAGATGTCTCTAGCTGTAATGATAGGTAATCTTATAGCCATGATCAAGGTGTCACGAACATTACTGATCAAAGCAGACATTAATACTGTCTTTTTTATCAATTGCTTTTGCTACCATGGATCACAAAGTTCTGAGGCTTCTCTCTCTGTGAATAAATGAATGCTATACTGACTTTGCCCCAGCTTCTCTGAAAGACTCCAGAGATAACAATAGGTAATTGTTCTTCACACTTGAGGTTTTAATCCTTTAACCTTTCTTATTCAATTCCTGTATAAAACTGGTGGAATGGCCAAACTTCCAGCCTGTGGATTATACCCAAGAACATCTCTTCTTCAACAAAAGGAGTCCAGATAATAGTATTTCTTCAGCAGAGTATCTGAAGGAGAATGACCATAAAAAAAAAAAAATCCAGAGATAAGTTCAGGTAAGATGAAGGTAACATTTGGAGGAAGAAGAAAACCACTAACAAAAAAAAAAACACACCCACATTTCCAGTGAACAAGGTCATTCACAGTCTCAGGAACCAAGTAATTTTTTACCATTTGAGTACATCAAAAAATCTGCAGTGGCCCCAACCCTATCTTTTAGTGTTGCCAAGCCAGAAAAAATATTCTCTTTTTATCTTTATCCGAATTTGTTATACACAGGTTATTATTAATATTTATCATTTATCCAACAGTGAGCAAGTGAGCTATGCCCTCCTTATCTGCAGGCTAAAAGATATGAAAAGATAAAATATCACAAAGGAGGCATGCAGACAGTAAAGCCATTCAACTTCAAACAATAGACTTTATTAGGAGGAATCTGTAGAAACTTTCCAGAGTCCATAAAGTTGTGCAGCAAAATCTGAAACAACCTCATTAAACAGAAAAGCAATACTGGGTGGATTAAAGATGCTGGAACAGAGGTTTAACAACAAATAAAACTAAAATTAGCAGTAGAAATGGTCAAGATATCCCTTAAGAAAAAAAATGGCAGGACCAGATGTTATCCGTAGTTTTTGGCTTCAGTACTTTGTATTTTTGCACCCAAGACTAGCACAAAACTCCAAGCACTTCTCTCAGGAGTAATCATTAAGATGCATGTCAGAGTAGTGTTAATTATGGAAAACAAAAGCACAGGCCGTCAAGTAGTTCCCAACTCCTAAATAATCACGTCTCTCAACCATGTGCAAACTGCTAACATTGATCATATCAGAGCAAATCTACTACGGTGTGATTACCAGTGCAAATTTCACGTGGGAATGAAAAGGATGCAAAAGAAATACTAGTACTTCTGGGGATTGACTTCTGATTGACATGTTGGTTATGAAGACTGCCAAAGCCAGAAAATCTCAGGACAATATGCAAAGACTATGAGGTCTTTGATTTTGTCCCTCATACATGAATAAAGAAAGCATTAAGAATGTCTAGCACTACAATAACATAATTCTTGCAAATTTAAATAAAAACATCTTGAAGACAGATCTTGCCCTCCAAGACTGCAATTTATACCCAGTCCATAACCCCTTGGGAAGTTTTCTGGGGAACTTGTTATCATCCCGATTTTCATAATTTACAACTTGCCATTATTCAGCCTTCAAAGGAAAATTTGAATGGAAATTCAATGCATATTGCAAAACATTACTAATAACCATCCCATGTATAAATAATCTCAGATGATTACTAGGACAAGCAAAATTATCCTAACCTCATGAAGACCATCAAGTCTTTCCAAAAATCATGCAGCTCAGGCAAGTTGCAAGAAATTATTTACCTTTAACACCAGAGGAAGCCATTGAACTGTTATCCCTCAGAGAAAACTGACCCCTTAAATGCTAAATTAGCAGAAACAGCCTGTCTTCAAGGAAAATAATTCCATGCCCTATCCTGACTATATGTTGCAGGGACTGACTTTAATAGAACTGAGGCAGTTTGAAGAATAACCAAAAAAGTGACTTACTCCATAAAGAGCATTACATCCAAAACCAGATGCTGAAATATTAAATATACTTAGAAGGAGAGCTGGAAGAAGTCTGAAAAACTTGTGTTTAGAGAGTTATTTCTCAGACAAGCTTTAAAGTTGTTGGGCAGGGGAGTAATTGTGGAAAACGCAGGAAAGAAATCCAATCGTGGGAAGAAAATCAGTTTTAGAGGCAGGAGGCCCTGATACAGGAAATGGGTGAAGAGACATTAAAATGTCAATAAAGACTCTTCTGGGTAAGACAGCTCAGCTAAAATCATTCACTGCAGTCCTGGCTGCAGTTGCACACTGCCTCTTCACACACAAAGGGAGGAGGGATAACACACGTGAAAGGCTATAAAACATAATGCCATAATACATTTGGCACAATGTATAAACCACAGATAGCATCAACATTGCCCTTCACTATGATCTGTGTGGCCAATATTCCCCTCCTAGACATCACAAACAATGAGATCAGAAGTCTGATCTACTGGCAGATGAAAGAAAGAGGGAAGAACCTTTGGGATCTTGTATCTGGATAGATCAGTAAAAGGCAGAAAAACGGATTCCAGAGACTTCAAGATCATCATCACCATTATCAACCCTGCCTGCCCATAAGCGTAATATAAGACAGAAAGGGAAGTACAATTCCAATATTTCAGCACAACCACTTTGAATATAAGCTTTCAGGAGAGCACTGAAAAGGACAGGCAGGAGAATGATCAGAGAAGTACTGATTTTTACAACTTCTTCTGTGGCTCAGCCTAAAACCCCTAGACAACCTCTCAATGACTTGAACAATGATCTGAACATTTCCATTGGTAACTAGAGTCCCTGGGAACCTGGCTGTTTCTTTCCCTGACATCTTTCACATTTTGGCCACACCCTGACCCTAAAGATTTGTTTTTTAGCTAGAGGTGAAACATTGCCAATTTATAAACAATGACACCAATCCATTAAAATGTGATACAAAAAAATAATAATAATAAAATAAATTTGGCAACTTAATTATTCCAAGAAACTAGAGGATAAACAAAAGAATATCACAAGGATAAAATACATAAACCCAACGACGACTGCAAGCTCTGCAGCATATTGTTCAAAGGTGACACCTTCTTCCTTCCAAAAAAAATCATGTTAAAATTGCTATCTGTTCTCTGTTGGCAAAATCTGCTGCCGTGACCCACCGTCTGTGTGTTGAGAGTTGTGTGAAGCTGAATGCAACTTCACATAGCCCAAGAATAGTTATCATTACATGATGCGGACAATATGCAGAAGAGGGTGGAGTAACCCAGGACAAAATGGGATGAGTTACTCTGAGTATTAACTACTCAAAAAAAACAAATACATTTCTGACTTTGGAGCTCCTTAGCATAGTTCAGATTGAAAAAAAGCCCAACACTGTTATCTATGAAAAAAAAAAAAAAAAGAAAACAAAGTGTGTGGAGAAGACTGTAAATGGTCAATAAAAAAGATAGTCCCATTATCAAGCTGTTGCCCTTACCGACATTCCTTTGGGATTGACTGTTGTGTTGTGTTGCTGTCACAGTGGTGAAATTCATTTGCCCACCGGGCATATGTTGACACATGTACTGCATTTCTAGTAAACAACCAATAAAGAGCTTTCAGTGAAAATCAGTCACCATCTTCATTTCACATGGTGGACTATATGTTTCTTTATAGACATAAAAACAGGATTGGCTTCAGCAGTTAGTCTGGATTTGCACAAACAGACAGGATCTGGCTCACAGAGCTGAGATGCAGCAATGTTAGTGTGGAGCACAGTATAAGAAATCAAATGTGATCCCTGTCCTCGTTCCTGTTTTTTCCAGTTTTGTATCATAATGTTCAGGTCTTTCAGTATATGTCTTCTACAGCTGTTTCGGCACCAGCACACTTAGTCTATGCCATTGCCAGAGGGAATTTTGTTAACACAAGCAGTGATCTCAACAGTACGCTGTATTTGATCAATTGTGGCTACTGTTCTCATTCCTCTTCTCCAGTATCATTATCAGATGGTCCTGTGTCTTACACAACTTGAGAAGAAAGTATTTCATCTAGAAGAAAATGATACAGTTGGTTGTGGTTCTGTGTCTTCCTACATGCTGTTTAGCTAATGCAGATAGAGTTAAAGCTATACACATCTATTGATGCACACACACACGCTGGCTGAGAGCACACTATGGCATAAAGTAGCTGACTGTGAGTCTACTTTGAGAGACATGACCCAGCAATGTAGCACAATATTGTAGAAGTTGCAGACTTCTTGATTGGGTCCAGCTGTGGGAAATCAATACGGATTCAACACTCACTGAATTTTATGATTAACAAAACTTGTGGAAAAGAAAACAGTTAATTTATAATCAGTGATATGTATGACCTGTAATTAACAAACTTTCCATCATCTTTTTCAATTTAAGAAAGATTTAAAAGTGAAGTGCTGCAGTAAAATTTCCTTTTATTAAGAGTTCATTATTATTACAGAACACATTCCATGCAATGTTATAATAAATAATTAAAACTAAATGAGAAAAAAAACCCACATCTTGAAATATAGCATCTTGGACTTCAAATTGTCTTTTTTTGTTTTCGCTTTTTTACTTACTTGCAAAACTCAGTAACTTATAATGAGGCTCCAAGGTCTGTAGTGCAAATCGTAACATTTCTGCTATATTCCTGTACACTAATTCTCTTTCCATCTAACAAATTTCACACAAGATAAATAATACTTTATAGTTAGCATGGTAGATCTCTAAGTGGGAGACTGATGTTATCTAACTTCAGTTGTCTGAAAACTGATGTCTACCTTGAGGGCTCTGATAAAAAAGGAACAACATTTAAAAACTGGACAGCAAAAGGAAAGTCCATTTCGCATCTGTGACATGAATAGTCAACCGAAGGCAGGAACACCTGATCCACACATGAATTTACTCCTGAACCACTGTGTTCTATACAGGTTTGAGAGCTGCAGTGATTCAGGAGCTGATTAATGTGTAGACAAGATGTTTCTTCCTTAAGGACAGACATATTTTTCAGGAATTTGGGTAGATGGCTGTTGGAGAGTAACAAACTCAGCTATCCAATTTTAATATTCTACTTCTCAAAGCTTATGCTTGTCATCTAGGCTCCCTCTGTAGACAATGAACCGAGACTGTTCATTATAGAGTGTGATGAGTCACCCTCTGGAGTTTCCTATGTCTTTATTGACAACAGAAGAAGTCTGTATGACTGGCTTAGATTATATTTCTAACTCTTAGTTAATTTTAAGTGCAATGAATCCCACCTCCCGTGCTTTATATTTGTCACCAGGTTGACTTTTCTTTGGTTTGATACATGGCTGTGTTTCTTACCTTGGTGCTTAATGCTAACTGTGTTTTAACTTGTAACTTTCACCATTTTAAAAGATTGCTAAATTTGATTTGGGACATCACAGAAATCCTAGAAGCCTGGCTGCAATGCAAGTTTAATTGTTTGGATACACAGAATTCATTAACAGCTCTATGCCAATTTTCTTGACTTAATTTTGAACAAATTTTAGTTTAACAAAGCAAAGGGTTGACTTCCTGATTTCAAAGCAGGAAACACATTTATGAAAGAAAAGTATAAAAGCAAGAAAATGAAGACATGCAGCTTCATGGTCTAAACAGTGCATCTTATTGAACATACTTTTCAACATATTTGCTGGGTTTCTTCTTGTTGCTAAATGCTAGCAAAATTTCAGAGTTTTTCTAAAATACTTTATGTTTTCTTTTTTTATTTGGAAGGCCTTATTTTGAGAAGGATTTTTTTTATTATTACTTGTTTGTTTGTCATTTAGGAGGATGCTAATGGAATATTCTTGAGATTCTTTAAGGCTGAATCTTGCTGATAAACAGAGTGAGAGTTTTGACTGATATTCCATGCCTGATTAACTCTTCATTCAAGTAGTAGCTGGATTGCAGTTTCAAATGTATGTCACAATGTTGTTTTTTTTTAAATAACAATGTAAAAGCTTCTTGGCTTGCTGTAATGGTTTACTGGCAACTCAATTTTCTAATATATTTGTTGACTATGTACAATACACTAAAATACGCTGATAGTCTATTGCAGAGACTATGTGTGACTTCATTTTACCTGTGACAGACTGGGCTTTTATAATACTTTACTCAATCTCCTGTTAGTATTGGCAGCTTTGAGGCTTCTGCCATCACAACAGGACTTCAGTTTTTCTGAAGTATTCAATATCCCGATACTGACTTTTTAAAATATTGTCTCTCTGGAAGGCAACAGAAGCACCTGTCATTTGAGTGGCCATGGTTTCACCAGTTTCCACTTCTTTTCTTCTGTGTTGGAGTCACATTTAAACACTTTTGATTCAAAGGACCTGCATAACCATCTTGGGACTCTCCCTATTCTGACATTAATGCTGGCATTCATGGCACTTTACAGCAAGAGCTTACTAGAAGTTCCTTTCATTGACATCTTATTAATTTCAGGTACAATAAAATGCTGTTGGCTCACACTTAAAAGTTCTAATAAAACACTGTCCTTGCTCCCTTTCCCCTTCTAATTCTATCCCTCTATTCTATCTCTGTTTTCTTTTTTCTCTTTTCCTGCCCCCCTATAGTTTGACCTCAGGATGAACAAGCCTATACACATGTATACAGGTGCAATCTCCCTGTAAATAATACCCTATGGCCCCCTTTGGTTTTGACAGATTCCTGCCTGTTTGGTGGCTCCGTCAGCATCACAGCTCCAGTCAGACTTGCTCTTCACAGCAATCCTAATGGGCAATTTCAGGCTCATGATGAAGAGTAAGACAAACAGGCAAATGGCTGTAAGCACGCAGGCTTGAAGGGGTTTCATTGCCAGCTCATTATAGCTCCACTAATGAGATTTCCATCCAATTTGTGGGATAGCAGAGCTCAACTCAAAAAAGGGACAGAGCTACCAATACAGTAGGATTAGTATGCCTTATTAAAAAAAACAAAAAACACAACCTTTTTTAAATCAGGATGCAGTGGTTAGGACAGTGTCCTTATACACTGGCACAATACAAAAACAATTGCTGGATTATTTACATTGCACTCATGAGCTTGGCATAATTGCTGAAGTGATGTAAAACTCATAAAATTCTCTTAGGCAATAACAAATACATACTTTATGCACAATCTTCAGAAAAGTACAGTTAGTAAGGTTTTTGCTAGCAAGTAAAAACCAATGCTGTTTATGAAAATGCTTTTACAATGAATCTTGGGATGCATAAATTAAACGGCAAAAAGAAATGGAGATCCTGTGACACTAAAATAGAAACCTGTAAGGAAATATAAAGGCATTCCCCAATTCTATGGTTGTACGTGAGGGACTGAAATGCTGAAAATGTGAACAGCTTCTAGAAATCTAGCAAAAGTTTCTTTTTAATTCACTCAGAGATCTGCCGTCTGCACTCCATGATTGCGAACCTTCAAGTCTCAAATAAAGTGGTATTTATTATTTGCTTAGGTATAATTATTTCTTTTGATTAACCCAGTGCCTATGTAAACCCCCTTGAAATACAGACCTACCTCTTCAAATTCTGAACTCACTAACAAAAGGTGATCACTTCATTATTCAAATATGCAGTTATTACACATCTCAATAGGCCTCTTATAAGCACAGATCTAGCATGTAGCCTAATTGAAAATAGTTATAAATTCGTGTCGTATCTACCAGAAGTAGATCTTAGTTCCCTAAACTGTATTGTCTTTGCCTTCACCACAAAGGATATAGACGTATTTCGTGTTGTGAGGGCCTTACTCTCCTGAACTTCTGGAAGTAGCAAGAAATATTCAAACGGAGAACTAACATTTGTCCTCTCTGAACATTGCTCTGTCTCCATGGAGGCAGATATTTCTGTCTAAATCCATGTGATTTTTTTTTTAAAACTGCAAAGCACTGTAACAGGATTTTTTTTTCACAGTAACAAAACCTCAGTTCTGTAACCAAATGGAGTCAGCCTGGTTTAATCAGGCTATCAATCACCCTGCAGAAACTAGAGAGGAGGCAAATAATTTTTTTCCATCTCCTGCGAAGGCACAGAATATGCCATCAAAATTTCTCAGTGTTGCTGTGGATCAAATTTGGCATGGGACTTCCACCAGAAGGTAGAAATACCGGGCTCTGTGACTTAACCCACTGCAAGTCATTTGTAAACCTTGCTAGGAAAAAGGCAAAGCTACATTTAGGGACCTTCTCAAAAATGCTGGAGGGTAGAAAGATCATTAGAACATGCTACCAGACTGCTACTCAATCAGCCATCAGCCAATATTTATTGCAACAGGCTGGAGACTCAAAGCGTCTGCCAGTCTTATAAGGCAGGCTCTCAAAGTGGCAAACACATGCCTCAGTCTGTTATTTTTCACTCACTGCACACCAGCAAGACCAGCTGCTAGCTGGAGTGTCCCGATAAGCACCGGACTCAGCAAGGAATCATCCATGCTCTGGGCAACAGGAGAGCTGTGCAGCACTGGCAACTGGACCCAGATTTCCTGAGCTGCATTCTCATATACTAACCATGGTCGTCTTTGCAATAAATTATAGCTTGATCTTAAAGATGTTTTAGAGATGAGCATGCCACACAAGAGATCTAATAACCCCCAGAAAAAGTGAAAACGGAAGACTTTATTAGAACGTCAGTGTTCCCAAGTGCTCTAGTGACACAAACTGAAACAATTCTAGGTTGGTGGCTAAAATAAAACTGCTTAACTGCAGACAAATCTTGCAGGGGCTGCTTGTCTCATTAGCCTTTTCCTCAGGGCAAACCACTATCTGCCTTGTTGTTTAACCCACAGATATGCTGGGAGATCTATTCAATATCATACCTTCTGTATTTTAAAGCCTGATTAGTTGTATTTCTACCCTGGCCTGGGGGCTGCCAGTTTGCCTAAGTCAGACATTACTATGTTCTGGCATAATGATACTCAAAGGAAACTGGAGGAATGTGCTGTTTCTTCAGGAGTCTGAAAGTAACTCTAACATTTTTGTGCAGATAAATGCAACAGTTTTATAGTTTGATGAGGAAAGAAACCACCACAATCTGCTTTGGCAGCATGTTCACTGTGATTTCTGCAGTGTGTGAACACAGCAAGGAGAGTGACAGAGTTGGGGGGATTTCTCAGCCAAGCAGCATAAGTCAGAAACAAGTTCAACTTTGGTGAAAAGTCTTCTTTGTCTTTAATTATAATCTATTTGTATATTTATAAAATCTACTGGCTATAGGGCACAGTGTTAACATATACTTTTTTTTTAAAGTTAGTTCTTTCTCATGTCTTTGTTAATTGTTTTTCATCTCAACATGAATGAGGTGAGGGCCTTGGCATGTTCGTTGTGCAGTCCAAAGAGGAAGGAATGATTTACAATGGCTTTGTGTGTATGTTGCTTTGGAATCACAGTCTAATGACTCTCATGATGAAAATATTCAGACATGGAAATCCTTCTGATTTGACAGCATTTCAGAATATTTCCCAACAAATACTTAGGCCAATAGATACTTCAGGAGTTTGATTGTATTAATAGTCTCAGAACTATTTTGGATCAATGCACATGTCAAACACCATTACTATCCTGTTATTCAATAGTACATTACTGAAGGAAGACATACAGAACTGTAGGTATGGAAATTAAGAAGAACTTTGAGGAAATTAATGTTTTCCAAGGAAATTAGGTGAATATCCACACACTTTCCGGAAAATTAGGTCAATAACTCACTTCAAAAGTTTCCTGTTTCTCACTGAACCTTGTAGTAGCAGACGTAGCCATAGCAGGTGAATATGAAGTAATTTCAGAATAGAACTTTTCTAATAGAGTCCAAAGAAAGAAAGTCTCTTGCTAGGTACCCCTTAATGAACAGGTTACACTTCCCAACTCTTTTTCACCTGAAATAATTTGTGCATGACTTTCCCTGGTCTCAAACCAGAGGTGGTGTGGAATTTAGTGTGCTAATTCGCCTGTATAAGGTACGATTGTCACATTGCTTGATTCATATAAAATGTAAAGGACAAACACGGCAGTGGAAGCCTCTTCTGCCAAAAACATTCTGCTTTGGTTTTCATATAACTGTTCCTGAAGGAAGGGAATTTTCCTAATTAATGAACCAAAGGTGTAGGAATTAGGTTTTAAAGCAAGCGTCTTCCTGCAAACAAAGAATTTGTTCTGTGACTACAAAATTAAGGACAAAAAGTTCTTATGAGTTCTAGTTCACAGCCATGTGGTAAAATAAGCCTATAAACTGCTTGTCAACTTGTCAACAGACTATGAAAAAAGCCTTTAAAATAAGCATAGTTCCCTTCTTTTCTCTACACCTCCTTTATGAACATTTTTTACATTCAGATCTTGGACATAAATACCTTACTTTTTTTTACATTAGCATGGCTTCTGTCATGACTGATTTTGGTTCAACTAGCTGACAGCAAGGTCCCTGTCTCTTTGGGTGTAAGAGTCCTTTAACCCAGGGTTGGAAATCACTCTCGTGGTGCCCAGAGTCCTGGTACAGACCCCTGGAAGTGAGACAAGGAACACCGTCTGCAGCTCGGTCAGGCTGGGGGACTCGGGGCCAGGCAGGGAAGATGCCTGTGCCCAGGCACCAGGCAGCAGACTGGATGTGGGCTGCCAAACTGTCAGAGCCAGGCTCCTCAAAGAGCATGCAGCTGTCTGGTAGTTTAATTAAACACTGGAACTTGAGAGTTAAGGAGTCAGTTCCTTATTCTACCACAGGGTTCCTGTGTGACTGTGCTAATAATACTCATTTTTTTCCTGGAATAAGAACTGTTTTAAGGGTATGTCACACTGCAGACAGCAGTGCATTAGAGACATAACTGAGCTAGCTTTAAACAGGAAGGATAACTAGCACCAGTCATACCGTGAGCCTATACGCTAACATATCTGTACTGCTTCTGGTAGCCAGGCTAGCTTGGTTATCTTTGCATTATACTGCATTTTACACTGAAGGCCTGTCCTTAGTATGGCAACATCTACCACAGATAAATCCCAACCCAAGATGGGGCTTGCAACTACGATCATTGAACAACCACCATACACAATGATGGATTCTTGTGTGTGCAACCAATTCTTCTAATTTAGGCAGCATTGCCTGGACCAGACAGTGACATCTCTACCCATGGCAGAGCCACGCTCCTTCTCACTGGTTTCAGTGGTCCCACTTGTTTCACTGAGCTACTGCTCAGCAGTTGTGATGGTCACAGTTTGGCCAATCAAGGGAAACAGCCAGAAACTTTTGAAAATGTAAACAAAATTTTAAATTTCCCTGCTGTTTTCTTTATTTGCTGTTGGGACATCTCATTTATCTGACTCTAACCAGACATCTTCAGTGTGCTACAGATTTTGGGAGGCATGCACAGAACTGCATTGTGGAAGTTGCCTTGGGCAAAGATAGGAAAAGATGAAAAAATGGGATTTTGAGAGCTCTAAGGAACAAACAAGGATGCAAAAAATGGTAGAGGTCTGGGGCTGTGGAACAGTCACAGAAATATCCTTCCACTTGATCAGCACTTAAGTAGTTAACAGCTGTGGCACTTCTATTATCTTTAAGTTTCACAATGGACAACCCAACTGAATGAACCACTTTGGTTACATCTCTGTTACAGATAAAATTTCAGGCTCCCTGAAGATTCAGAAAACAATATTTTTATCAGCTCATACCTGGTGCGTGTTTTGAAAGATCACATTGATGAACATATAGTAGCTGTTTTTATTTTTAAAAGTTTTTTGATTCAACATCAAGGAGATGATTCTGCAGCCAGTGATAATTATGCAGAGAAAATCCTGGGGTTTTAGTTTTAAAAATAAAACAGTGCAATAATCCCTATAGGCTCGGTGACTGCAAAAATCTAGGTTAAACAGATCCACTCATCCCAGCCAGTACTAATTCTGTGATCTTAAGTTGTAGGCTTTAATGGGTTTTATTTTCCAAAACCTGACATCTCTGCCTGTAGCTATCTCAAGTGGCTGACTCCATTCAAGTGAATGACATGGCCAAAGCTTTATTGCTCTATAAGAAGATGCCTAGAAACCATATATACCATGGTTGAAACACAGCTTCAATTCAGTCACTTTCATTACTGACTTTCAGGGAATGAGCAAGCCCAGAAGCAGAATTGTCTTTCTTTTTACTTGTGAGATTACTGTCAGTGGTGGAAGTGGTAAGGGAATCCAGAGACAAGGCTGGTCGTAATGATACTAAAGGACTTCTCCTAGTGATATTAGATACATTGTCGACCTACTCATGTTCTCTCTTTTCTTGACCTCTTCATGCAGTCATACATGGAGAAGTTGAATCTGGGTGGGCTGTAGAAGTCAAGAGGATTTTTGCAGGCCTTTGCCTATCTCAGCCAACAACATATGCTTCATCCTAGCTCTTGTCATCTAACAGCAAATCTGCCCAGTCATAAGGGTAGACATCCTGGCTCATTTGTAAAGGAAATGTCATCTCATCTAGGCTCCCTTTCCCACAAAAGGCTGGACAAGATGACCTTTTGAAGTCCCTTCCAACCTGGACTGTTCTATGATTTTATGATTCCATGATATTTCTTTTCCATTAGGTTTCAGCTACAGAGTCTCATTTCCCAGGTTTTGCTACTGTTGTTGGGTTTTTGTGCTCAATTTGTAAAGAATCCAGTGTCCTCATGGAGAGCGCTCAGTATAGGTCACCTCTGCTTTCACCTTTCAGCAAACTCTCCTGCTGTGTGTAGCATCCTCTGTCTTCTGGTTGAGAACAATCTTTCTGGACTTAAGAAATGGTCATCGGGCCTTTTTTAGTGTAGTGTCAGCTGAGACTCTCACAATGTCCTTCTGGTATTCAAACACTGCTTTGCAGAAGATGGTAGTTTCAGCTAGTCTGTGGACTTGTCTGATTTCTCTTCATGCTGAACAGCATCTCAGAGTTTACACAGGACTGATGATCCCTGAGCACACTCTACTATTGATGCCTTTATGGTTTTGACGGTTCATCCCCCTTGTGTGCCATATACTGAGGAAGTCCATGCTATGTCATACACATAAAGAGGCAATGCCATTGTAGTCCTCTTATGAATTCCACCACAAATACATTTCTGATATTTATTTGGTATTCTATGATAATGAACAATGCGTGCTCAGACTGAAGTAGTTACTAGATGTAATAATTTCAGCCTCTGAAGTCTTAGCAGCTAATGTTTTCCAAAACATACTTCTCAGTCACAATGAAACAGCGTGATTGTTCCAAGATCCCCATACACTTTCAGGAGAATTCATCTGGCCAACATGTTGAAACTCCACATCTGAGCCAGTCAGACTATCTTCATATTCAGTGGAGTGTAACAGGCAACTAGTTCATGTCATCTAAAGTAGACATCTAAAATAGCCTCCCTAAGACCCTGTTCTTTTCCACTAAATGAAAGATATTCAACTGTGGCCAAGTCAGATGTGGAGTTACTTTTACTGTGCACCCCTCAATAGAAGGGGTTAAGGCAAAATAAAGGCTATGGAGTGACTTTATAAGCATTTGTTGTGTGGAACATAAAAATGCAGAGGATATTAATGGGATAGTTTTATCCTGACGATGGATTAAGATTGGAGAACATAAAGGTTGTAAACTAGAACTGTTTCTTAATATATATGAATGATGGGCAGAAAGGATGAACACAATATAACAAAATGCTCAGCTGACACATCATTCAGAATAACCAGCACATACAAAGATAAGGAATTTAGAGCACCATGCAAGTCTATGTGAATGGACATCCTAAGAAAAGTCAGCTCAGTGTCAACAATGGTGAAAGAAGGAAATAATATATGACTGAATAAAGAACAGGAGAGACAATTACCTAATAAGTTATATCAGGTCATTATATAAACAAGTAGTACATTCTCAGCTGGATCACTGTGTTCAGCTGTGGTTATCCTATCTTAAACCAAAGACAGTAGGTAGAGAAGAGGTTTACTGACAGCTGATTACTATTATTAGAGTCATGAGAGAACTATTATAAAATGATTCTGAAAAAAATGTGCCTGGCTGTTCTAGAATAAGCAAAAAATGACAGTCAAGTCATAAAAATAGTGAGTAATAAGAGACAGTGGGTTTTGCTAGTTTGCTCACATTTCATTCATGTTTCTAGGTAACAGGTACAAAATATTCAGACTAAGGAACTGTGGATAATGGAAAAATAGGGTTGTGAGTAGACCATCTAATCCTTCCCTTGCCCTGACAGAGGACCTAACATGCCTAAACAGTACATAAATATTTGGTTTACTTGATATGAAAAACTATCAACTGGGATTGCATAAATTTCTTCGTTTGTGTGCTCCATTGTTTAAGAATCTCAGTTACAAAGTCATGTCTAATATATAACCCAAATCTTCTTTACAGAAAATGGTTCCAACTATTTCTGAACCTACCTATAATGGACATGAAGAACAAATCATTTTAGTCTTTTTGTAACAAATTTTTACATGTTGAAAGGCTGCTACCATGTCTCTCTCTCAGTCTGTTTTCTCCTAGACTAAACAAACCAAATTCTTTCAACCTTTCTTCATACACCATGCTTTCTAAACCTCTAATCACTCTTGTCACTCTCTCCTGGACTCTCTCCAAGCTCAGTTTTTCTTAAAGCATGGTGCCCAAAACTGGATAAAGTATTCCACCAGTAGTAGATAGACCAGAATAATTACCTCCCAAATCTCCCACCCAACAATCCTTTTTCTGCATCTTGGATTAAGATTTTCTCTTTTTTAAACAACAGCACATTTCTGCTTCACATTCAGTCTGTGGTGCTGAAGATGTTTTCTGCAGTACAGCATTCTTTCTAGTTACTGTCCATTTTGCATGTATATATTTGATTTCTCCTTTCTGTATGTATCACTTTCTACTTTTTTCCCTTGGGTTTAATCTCATTATTTGCAGATTTTAATGTTTTATTTTATTTTATTCTTCAAAGTGTCTGTAATCCTCTTGCTCAGTTTTGACTTTCACCAATTTTGTAACTGTGCTTTCCAGTCCTTAATTCAGGTCGTAAAAAATATTGTATATGGTTCAATTTGACTTCCAGTTTTACAGAGTGCTATTGATATCTTCTCTTGGAGTATTGGTTTTCAACCAGTTGTTCATCTACAATGTAATTATTTAATCTAGTTCATATTTCCTTGATTTTCTTGGAAATGTCATATATGACAGCATAAATATCTTTAAGAATGTCAAGATAAATCACCGTTATCTCTTCCAGCTTATTCTAATTACTCTGACAAAGAAAGAAAATAGATAGGGTTGAGATCATTTTGTCTGGACAAAGCCATGTTTATCTTCTATGTGCTTACAGATTATTGGCTAATAATTAGGTTCAATATAACAAAATTAAGTCTACATTGTCCGATGTCCTTTTTTTTTTTTTTTCATTTTTATAAGTACTCTGTTTTCCATTCCTTGGCCTTGTGAATCCCTTCCATATTGTATGAGTTCCTGAACATAATCACTTACTGGATTGTTTTGACTGGTTTGTTGCAAAGTCTAGGAAAACGCATCTCATTTGTGAAAGTAATATCTGGCCTTTTTTTCCCCTACTCTCAAGTAGATCTCCTCTCCTCTCCTCTCCTCTCCTCTCCTCTCCTCTCCTCTCCTCTCCTCTCCTCTCCTCTCCTCTCCTCTCCTCTCCTCTCCTCTCCTCTCCTCTCCTCTCCTCTCCTCTCCTCTCCTCTCCTCTCCTCTCCTCTCCTCTCCTCTCCTCTCCTCTCCTCTCCTCTCCTCTCCTCTCCTCTCCTCCCTTCCCTTCCCTTCCCTTCCCTTCCCTTCCCTTCCCTTCCCTTCCCTTCCCTTCCCTTCCCTTCCCTTCCCTTCCCTTCCCTTCCCTTCCCTTCCCTTCCCTTCCCTTCCCTTCCCTTCCCTTCCCTTCCCTTCCCTTCCCTTCCCTTCCCTTCCCTTCCCTTCCCTTTAGCATTGTGTCCTTTTCTTTTTTTCATTTTTCATTTTTTGATTGCATTAAAGATTTCCAGATGTAGCAATGTTGGTTCTGCATTGCTTATGCTTCATGATAGTTTACTGCTATGCCTTTAATCTTGTCTCTCTTATGTATGGCCAGCTCTTCTGAACGTCATTTTTCTTCTCAGAATTCTTTCCCAAGGGACTTACCTAGCCACACTTTACTGACATTTTCCTTTTCAGAGTTTATTATGATTACTTTCCTCATCTTCTTCTTTTCACTAGAATCAGGAACTTGCCATTTCATGAGCCTTCTGTCCACAAATTTGTTCAAGTCCCTCCCAAGTAAATCAAATCTATATTGACTGCATCCAATTTCTTTTTTTCTTCCAAAATAAAAGCTCTTGCCCTCAAAACAATCCAGAACAGAAAGAATGATATGAAGAATAGGAACTGACTGATCTATTTAAACTTTTTTTCATACTACAAAAGAAAGAAAAAAATTAGTGATATTGAAATTTAGTAAGTTTCAAGTTAATGAAAAGATGTTTCCCCCCCCCCCCCCAGTAAACATTTTGTCTAACTCATTGCTGATAGGTATTGTAAAAGCAAGGTGTAAAGTTCACACAAGGATTGGATTTTAAAAATATTAGTGATATAAAATTTTATGCTTCAGGGAAGAGTTTCATACAAGGATTGGATTTAAAATATTAGTGATAGAGAATTTTATGCTTCAGGGAAAAATCCAGCCACTGTAATGTCTTAGAGTAGGTCCTCTGAAAACATATACTGTTTCTTTTTTTCCCCTTTTTTGCACTTTTTTTCTGAAATATCTGGGGTTAGCCACTGTCAAGATAAGAAAAGTGGACTCCTAATCTGATCCAGTTCTTCTACTTCCATGGATAATCTTGGCATTTAGCTTGCCTGCAAATTCTTTCAAGTCTAAACACCAGTAAGTTAAATGCAAACCATAAATATAAAACCATTGGCAGGCCAAAAATGGTTTTGAGGAACAACTTGCTAACAGCATAAAAACTAACAGTAAAGCCATCTTCAGACACATTTAGAAACCATAAGTCTGCCAGAGTCTGTAGAGCTGATAGATGATGAAGGTGCAAGAGGGGAGCTCGATGAAAATAAAGCTTTAGCAGTGAAAAAACTCAGAGAATTCCTTGCATTAATGTTCACTCTCGAGGGGCATAGAGAGAGTCCACCTCTGGAGTCTTTCTTTGAAGAGGACAAGTTTGATGAACCGTCTCAAACAAAAGTGTAAATTGAAGAGGTTTTAAAGCCTGTGGATAAAATGAACAGTAACAAGTCTCTAAGACCAGATAGTATTCACCCAAGAGCTCTAAAAGATCTCAGTATGTTGCTGAACTGTGGTCTGATACTCACAGCTTAACTCTCGTTCAGTCCTGGCAGCATGGGAGGAGGCAAACGTGACGTCAGTTTCTAAAAAGGGCTCCAGGGGAGGCTCTTGGCACTACAGATCAGTAAGTCTCATTTCTGTACCAGGAAAGCTGGTAGGAACAAAGAGATAGGTTAACCACTGCATACAAAGGAGGGGAAACTAGGGATACATTGAGAGCGGGCGAAGGTTACAAGAAGGTACCCACACATCTCTGTGCTGGTTCAATTGAATTTCAATGAATCCAAAATAAGGTATATTAGGAAAATAATCCTAAATTTAAATTAAATAACAGTAATAGAATATCAGATAGCTATTACCCTTCAAAAGGAGATTCTGGAGATACTGTGGCTATTTTTTTGGAAATCTCAGGTCAGTGCTGTACTGAAACCACTAAGTGCTGATGGCATGTTAAGGAGCTGTTAAATGGGCAGCCTCTGTCTTGGGAAATCCCTAATCCATGCTGAGTGGCAGGATATGCCAGGAGAAGTACTGTTCTCTCCTTGCCCTGGGTTTCTTTGGTTGTTTGGTTTGTGGTTTTTTTTGAGTTTGCTACTGGCAACTACTGGACACGGGGCAGCAGGCTAGATGGATGTTTCATCATCTCCAGCACAAAGATGCTAACGTTCACATGAATTATTGCTGGATTTACAGGCTAGTCCTGAATTCACACTGAAGAAGCAGCCACCAAATACCCCAAATCATACAGTGATGTACTCACCTCTGGAACCGTTTCTGTTTCTGGTTGAACATTTCTTGAGTTACCTGAGAATTTATGGCCAGATTTTTAAAACTGCACATAAACACATTTTTTTTAATCAGCTAATACAGCAGATAAATCCACGTTTAGGCACCTAGAACTACAGATAAAAACATGCTTAGGTGCCTAAATACCTTTAAAATACAGCCCTACATATCTTTGAAGATGATGCCAAGACTTCTGTGGACATCGTTAACACAGGGCTGAACTTCAAACATATTTAGCAGGATTCAGATAATGTACAGAGCCCATCTTGGCACAAGCTCCTCTTAAAGGTCAAGAACTAAAAAAGGAAATTCTCCTACAAAGATGGAGTGTACTAAGAATCTTTTGGGAAATAGAAAGACAGTTCTGGGCCCCCCTTTATCTTGATGAATAACATAAGGGTAATGAAAAACAAGGAGAGACAGATAAGAAAACAGAGATAAGACAATAGATAAGAAAAGAAAGCCAAAGTTTTTAACATTAAATGCCATTAGAAAGCAATATGCCAACTGGTGAACTGGAAAGAATATAAGAAGTTTCAAAAAGAGCATTTTTGTTTCATGGCGTTTTTTTTAATGATAGAAGCACCTGAAGAACTCCTCACATATATGAAATACATTTAAACTACACAGGAGGGCCCCTACAGAAGAAAACTCAGAATTTTTTCCTTTTTTAGGCAAAAAATAACAGAGAAGACAAGAAATAAAATGTTATCAATAATCTCTTGCAGATTTCAATTGGAACAAACTCTGAGGAAAAAAAAAATTGACATGCCCAAATTCTGCCTTCTTTGTTTCAAGATAGATACCTTTTTGTAACAGGGTATCAACACTAAGCCATATTTCAGTTCATTTGTTTACAGTGAATGCTAATTTATGACAGGAGAAGATCCATTGTCTGCCAGGGACCCAGTTTCACTATGCATTATGAAAAGGGATTACATATCTTACTGCAGACTATGGTATTCTGGCACTAATTTTACTAATTATGACGTTGGTGTTGAGCCAGGATCACTGGTGACCAAATGACTTTTAGAAATCCTTGTGCTCTCTACATCTTGCTGTGAAATTGTTGTGACGGATGTATATGGCATTCAAATAGTTCCACGCCTATGCCCTTAAAATCTGTAGCAAATTTACTTTTTAAAATTTCAGTAATAGCTTTCTACAGATATTAATTATTTTTCCAGTGAACTAAATCTGGCCTGTCTGTGATTGTGTTCTTTCACTTTTGACTTGCACTTTTTGTTGCCATTTATGACTGTGCAAAACACATGTTCTACCATACTGAAGTAGAAACATTCTTCATGTAAACTATGGAGGTCTAAACGAATTCACACAGAGTTCAGCCAATAAAACATTGAGGCTTACGGGTTGTTCAGGATGATGGCCATTTTTCTTATGTTAACAATCAGCAAATACACTTCTTCAGAGAGCATTGTAGTGATGGAGTATATCCTGATAAAATGGACTAAAACAACACCAGGAGGAACAAAGGTGGTAGCAACACTCTGTAAATCATAATTTACTAATAAACCAGAATAACCTGAAGGATTTGTACAAGTCAAGAGCAATCACAATATGCAGTAGTAGCTAACGTAGTCCATCATTTCCACAGCTACACCACTGTATATATTTGACTGACTAAATGCAATCCTGCTGCTATGACTTTCTTGATATCCAAGCTGGTTTTTATTTTGCTCTTTATTGGTGTTAAGGCAGCTACTTAATTGCACTTAAATAATGATTATCAGTTCCATGTTATTATGCTAAGCAAAATATATTATGATAATTGTAATGGACTTTTGATGTTATTTTGCTTATCAGTTGCACCATTTTAGTAGTTTTCCACATCTGTAAATATGACACTAAGTGTTAATTAAAGAGGAAAAGAGAACTTAGAATAATATGTAATCTCTGTAGCATGTACAGCAACAAAATATGTGAACTATCTTTATGTCATATTTCTTTACATAGTGATGACCTTAGTCATATATTCAAATAAAATTTAGTTCATGTTCATTTTAAATTTCTAATAAAAGACTTAATTCCTTTGTCTCCTTGTCAACATTGATTTTATTAACCTCAATTTAAAAAAATGCTTCTTAAATAGTCAGCAGTTATCATAAGGTTATGTAAATGAGAAACAAACACAATGTTTTCTTATATTCCAGACTGGAAAATAGTACAGTATCTCAGAGCCCACCCCTGGTAAATGCTTTCTCTGAGTTCCTCACTTTGGTATTTTTTTCCAATTTTGTTATATAATGTAATTAAGAGGAGTGCTGGAATTAAAATATAGTGTTTATTTGTAAAGACTGACTGGTCTCAAGAGAGTATCTTAACAGATTTGGTACTTCTTTAATACTTGGGCAAAATTCATTCTTGGCTTAGCTCTTGGTAGATACACCCAGGGATGAGTTTGGTCCTTTTATTTTACAGAAATATATTGCACTGATTTATCCCTCTTTTATTCAGTTTGGCAACTTCGAAGACTTAGAAAGATGTAGGAATATTATTGACTATCACTTTAAATCCCATTCCACTCAAAAATCCTTTGAGTAAAGTAAAGCAACTAAATTTAAAGTTTAAAATAAGACAATCCTTGCAGTAAAAATCAGTCACTTTTATCAGTATACTTCCATGCAGCTCATTCGGAATTCAGAATTTGGAACACAAATTTAGAATATTGAACATGGCATTATTCATTACCTGGCACACACTCATTCAAGGCAGTTAGCCAAACAAGCTATCTCTCTACTTACAGGTGAAACAACGTTTTTGAGAATCTTAAAAATTTGAAAACATTCATAAATCAAAATACGAGGGTTTCTAAGAGGGAAGCTAACATCATGCCAATTTTAAGTATACTGGATAGGAAAACAAGTCAGCAGTTTAAAAGGCTTCTCTGACAGGCACTTCCACTTATTCAGACAATATCAATTAGTGTCTATAGAGTGGACTTACTGACGATGATATTTCAATTGGTATGTTTTCCTATTTTTCCCCTCTTTGTTCTAGACTGCATCAAAAAGAACAATTAATATTGAAGGTTAGGACATGAATTGGGGTATAGAATACGTGCTTAAGTAAAAGTTTGAAAACCTATCAGGTCCAGAAACTTTTCCACAGTGGTCATCACCACCCCTCGCAGTGATTTTCTCTGCCAGCAAGCTATTTTTCTTTTTCCATGGCCATACACTGAGAAGCACGTGGCAGGACTGCAATGGTGAGAACGGCTGGTGGGAAGTGGCCCAGGAGAACACAGAGGGGTGGCCCCAGCCACATAACCTGCTCCTGCGGGAATGGGCAGCCTGCCAGCCCACATGCCTGCACCCTGGCCATTGCAGTCTTTTCAGCCCCTTTGCCCTTGTCTTTGCACTTGCAGCTCATGAGCAGTGCTTCCCAAGGTGGTGGGTGGGAGCGAGTGCTTGCTGTGGGTCCAGGAGGGGGAGTGTTCCCATCTCACAAAGCTGCTACAGACCCAGGACCTTCTTTCCTCCCTGTCATCTCCTCACAGCACTACAGGGTTTTGGTAAAAGGAGAAAGACTTGGAAATTCAAGATGAACTTATGTCATGACACTGACTGCTGAGTAAAAGGAATAAAGCCCAAATGGGACTTACATCCAGTAAGCTGTGACTTCCAGGGTGTCCTTGTGCGCATGCAGGCAAGGAAATCCAAAACTAAGCTGCCAAGGAGCCCAGTAACCCTTCCTTAAACTGCCTTAGTTGTCTGCTGTGCAATAAATAGAGGCAGGGTTAAATTAATGGCTCTGAGGCATCTTTCCGTTACGGTGCCTGTGCTCACCTGCATAACCTTACAAGCAGCACAGTCCTGGCTGAGAATGAAGAGAGACCTCTGGGACAATTTGGACAGTTGCTGTGGTTGGACGAACGAATACAAGAAGTGCTGACTAGTTTAAAAAAATAAGCTATTAACACTGTTCAGCTCTTTATTTCTGCCACTCTAGCTAAATCTGTTTTAGGCTATGCTGTAAACTGTCACTTCATTCATAATGTCCATAATTCCCAAGACTTTGAGTAATTTCAGCATGAATATTTATAAATAGTAGGGTGTTTTGGCATTCACCTTTCATGCTTTGGTATTCCTTTTTTGGGGTAGGGGCCTTTAAAAAGTATCAGCCATCCACCAGGAATCCAGAGCAATAGTATAAGGCTTAGATGATCAGTTATGCTCTATGGATAAGTATTAAATATGATTGTCCCCATCAGTGCTTCAAAAATATATCAATTGTAATAACTTTCTGAAAAAGTCAAAAGCAAATACTTGTGACTAAAATATATCTACATTATGTTCAGTTTATGATACAGTTTATGATACAGCAACAACAAGATACAGAAAAAAAAGTCCTAAATTCATGGGAAAAAATCATTCATAACAAAGAATTTAATCACATCTGCAAATATTATTCTGTCTGCTTGGAATCCCCTCGAGTTTCAGCTGGATTAGTTCTCCTTCACTTCCTGTCCTAAACATTTGTTTTATGTGCCTGTCTCCTGTTAAACAGAAATTGCCTTTCACCTCAATGGATGCCAGCATTTCAGTGATGCATGAAAAGTTTCACGTATGTATCCTATACAAAGTTAGACAAAGACATAAAGATAGATAAATGGGCAAGCACATGGTATGTTCATTAATATAAAAGAAAAGTCAACATATAGTACGCAATGCTTATAACCTGGGTTGGATTCGTATCAGTAGAAATGGGTATAGCTGCTGTAATTTCAATAGAGGTAGACTTATGGGTCTTATAGAAGGGTACACCCTTCTATACACAGAACACAATATTTATGTAGATCCTTCAATTCAAAGGGATCCTAAAGTGCTTTGTGTTTTAGTAAAAATCTCTTATCTGTATTATAGCTGGGTGAATAGTACTTAAGGAATCCATTATCTGAGAAATTTTACCATTTTTCATCAAATAATGTGTTCAACAAGTAGTTTTATGAGGTGTTAGAGTAACTCTATGCATAGATGAATATTATACATGCTTGCATAAAGAATTCAGTAAACAATGGTAGTATGTATCAAAAAATGCATTCAATTATTTTAGTCCTTTAAAAATGTGACAAGCTTCAATTAATTTCTATATAAAGAAATACCAGTATCTTTAATACTGGCCACCTTGCAAATTTTGATCAACTTCCCCCCCACAAAAGAATAAACATATGAATGAGGTCTCCTATTCTCATTTTAGAGACCAGGGTACATAGATGTGAAATACAGACCTTGACTTGGATTTTTTTCATGTATACAAAGAGAGAATAAGTCCCTTCTAGGAATGTTTACCTGCTTACAGTTGATAAATGCCAGTAAACAGGATCTACATCTTAGACACCTCAGCAGAACCAGTCAACAAGAAGTGCTGGCAAAGAGTGGGTGCTTCATACGCTCCTGGCCTTTCCCTCACTCAGAGCTCCTCCAGGGTGCCTTTGTCTGCCTGGGGTGCACTGCCCAGCACTCTCTTCCTTTCCTATACCTCATCCCACCTTTTCTTTTAAACTACTGTAGCCTTTACAGGTGCAGCCTACCTGGTGTAAAATATCACGGTGATTAGTCCCTCGAACAAGAAAATACCAGACTTCTTTCAATGCCCAGCTCATTCTGAAGGGACTTAACATGTTTCACACTGACCAAGAGAGTAGACTGGTTGGCTTAGGAAAGGTGGGGTTGAATTTTAGACACTGCTTAAGAACCATTTCTGTATTTAAAAGTGAGCAAAATACAGAAATAATTCTTGAATCAGGTCTCAGAAGACAGTCCTCCCTCTTCTGTGCTCTCCCTCCTTCCCTGTCTTCTCCCTCCCTCTCTCTGTCACCAGAGAAGTCATGTTTTATTTTGTTCATCTGCTGCACCCTCGACAATAGGCTAGAAGGTCAAATCCAGGCCTGTATTTATGTACTAATTTCTGGATCAGCCATCTTCCCCACTTATTGATATAGACAGTGTATATCTAAATAACAATATACCTCTGAAATAGACATAGCTCTTCTATGAGAAGCAGTAATAATTTAATGAAGAACCAGCAGACATAGTTTGTTAACCTCTTTGGGATCCTGCATAATGAAAGGTGCCTTATAAGTTACTGTTAGTGGTACTATGATTGCTACAAAAACCTTCATAGTGTCTTATCCTGGACAGATTCTTACAGCTGAAAAGACAAGGACATATTCAGTATTTTAAAAATTGTGATCTACCATGATCTTACCTAATTTTATCTTATTGGGAGTCTTCTGCATACATTTAAATAGTGATCAGATCTTCCTTCATCTTTATCTTTTCACAGTGCTCATGCAGCCAGAATGATATCAAGGTATTAAAATTCAAGCATTATTCTTTTTAAAACCAATTTTTCTTTTTCTGTAAGTGTATGGTTTAATTCCATGTAAATTAATTTCACTCAGGAAAGTATTTTTTAACGTCAAGTATCTGTTAAATGCTCCTTTTTACACCCAACCTGCTGGCAAAAAAAATTAGAAAGCAAACAAATGAGATGATTTGCAGTGAAGAGATGGGATGCCAAAAGAGCATAGTATATAATTGGAAGAGCACAGGAGAATGTTTAAAATAAGTTCAAGAACAGTGATAAGGCTAAAGATGATGTTATCTGTTGGACAGAAGAAGCCATTAACATACACCAGAGTGTTTTCAATCACTTAATCAGAAAACCCTTTTCCTGAGCACTGTTTCTTGTCCATGTGCCATGAACAAATATAAATATTTTGGATTTCCTGCATCCTTCACTCTGATAATGGGCTCTTAACTGTAAGCCCTTCCCACCTCAAAGAAAGAGCTAAAAACAAATGATAAAACATGAACCATACAGATGATTTCTTGACCAGATGAGTTATGGAATTCAACTGCATGTTCAAAATGGCTTTTGCACCACACTGTTAGTCCTAGTTTAATATGAATGTAATTTAAAATGAGAGACAAGGAGAAAAAGGCTGTGGATGAGGATGAAACTGCTCCCAAGGAGCTAAAATAACTAAATTATCACTGACTGCAGTGGTATATGTTCAGCAACACAGGAACAAGAGCTTAACTGTTCTATTTTTACAGCAAATAGCAAATTTAAGTTTTCAGTGAAATCACATTTGATTTCATAGAAATATATTAGAGAGAGACAATCTTCTTTTTTTTCCCTCTTCGTACACATTTTGTGTGTGTGGGAATGTTCAGGAGCTCAGATGTGTACTTATTCCAAAGGACATCTCTGAGAGGTCTTGAGGATGTCGTTGTGTCTGTTTTTTCCACTGGTTTCTGATGATTCAAGGAGGAAATGTAGGTGACGCTAACTCTTCTGTAGAAACAATGACTGGATGATTTCTATAACAGTAGATCTCCATCAATTCTTCTGGCATATGTGCTGCACATATTCACTCTCCTTCATCACAGCTGAATGGCAGTCAAGTATCCTGCCCCATGCTTACAGCACTGCAATAATGCACCCACATATTGCATCAGGAAAGGGCAGGACAGTATTCACTCTATAATGGTCACAGTATATTATCAGAAACATCCCAAGTTTGGCAACAGCAGTATGGCTTCAGGAGCTGTTTTCAGATAATTCTGACACCGCTGATGCAATGTTTTCCTTAGTCCAAATGAGCTGTATCAGTCATTTGAATAATAATGAACTAGAAACTGCACAGTGTGTTTCAACAAATAAATCAAAGTGGAATACTTGGGCATCAGGTGAAACTAACTTTAAGTGATCATTACATAGAAAAAAAAAATAGATCCGTTTAAAAATGGTTTTGTACTGCTTCAAATGACCAGGAGACAAATTTGTTTGCTATGTTACAACACATAAAAGAAATCACACACCACATAGTAGGCTGATCACTAGTCAAGATTTAACTTCCCAGAAGTTATATAAAAATAAATAGTGCCAAATAGTCAGCTGGTGTAAACAGCAATGCTGCACTGAACAATACCAACTTGCATCAGGTGAGGACCTGGTTGTTGTACTAGTTCAGGAACTTGAAAGCGGTAATTTGCATGGCTTTAAACTACATGCTTTGGGACAAAAGTTGTTTTCAGTTCTGAATTGGATGACAAGAATATAAAATATATATAAATAGTAAAACAAAAAAGGGTTATTCTGGCAGTGAACAAAAGTCACAGAAAATAATTACCCAGTTCAATTAAAATATTTAGAAATGTTATACCATTGAATTAATGTGCAAAATATGCCTTTTCCCACATGGCATGTAATAGTTATCAGTTTTATACTTAGGTATAGGTCATGAGTGACTTTTTTACCATCACAGAATGTATTTATGGGCTCACACTTGTATTCCAAGTAAAAACAAATAAAACCTCCTGAATACATGCAAAACGCAGAATACAGAATTGAGTTGATTCAGTGCTTTTGGTGTACATTCCCTTTGTTTGTGTGTCTGAGCTAGCAACAGGGAAATGTATGCGACTTTCAGATTTATGACATTTTCCACTTGTTTTTCTTACAGGTGAGATGCACTTTTTATAATAAAAAGGTGACAAAATATTTTTTCTGGGAAACTGTTAAGGAAATCTGATGGCTCATTAGAGAGACTTTTTTCTCATCATAAACATTTCCTCTCATTACTGAGAAAACTGCCACTAATCAAACGTATTTCTGAAGTACTACAAAAGGATTTGGCATTAAATTTCAAGATAATGGTTGTTAAGTGCAGCTTGTTTCATTCTTAGTCTTTATTTTTAGTCTGTTATTGCTTTATTCTTTTTCTGTACACTGGAAAATATGCTGCATTGTTTGTTATGGAGTGTGGGACATAAATATGAATCAAACCTGTTTACATATCATTTTGATTTTGGGGGGAGGAATTACTTCTCAGACAATCAGACTTAATAAACGCTACAGAAATGAACAGAATGCAAAGTTGGTTTGTTTTTTCATTTTAAAAAATGTTGGTTGAATCACATCGAAATCTCAAGACAATTCCAAGATGAACCGACTCTGAGAGTAAATGACCTCTTCATCTCAGTGATAAAGTTCCAGCCAAAATATTCTCTCGGCCTGAGACGTGATTCATTAGAAATATGTGCATGGTGTGGAGCTCTACTCTCTATCTGGCAGAGTCCGGCCTGCAGACTGATAAGAAGCAAATGCAAATGTCCTGATAAGAACTGAATGCAAATATTTATGATATGATATTCCCTGGGAATTATGTGCAGATAAAACAAAGTGTATTATTTTCCCGCTTCTCTTTCAGGTTTGCCAAAATGCCCTTTTTCGCTTTCGGAATTTGCATTTCTTCAAAATTGATTCGGCTTGCGTATTATGTTAAGCTATTTGTTTGCTAAGGATGGTAATTAGTTACTGTAATTACAGCAATGACAGTTGCTAAATTGTTTTTAAAGCATTACAGTGAGCCTGTGCCAGAAGATTGCAGTATTTTTTTGGATTTAAGCAGAGGCTGGAAAAACTCCCACTCTAAGGCCAGCATGGGATTTTCAACTACAAAGCTGCTTTTCCTGATTGAAATATTTTTTTTAAGAAATCATTAATTTGCATTGATTGTAAGTACTAACTTTAAATTTTGGTTTATTCACAGATCACAGAAATATTAGTGATAGTGCATCCTGTGGGAAAGGAGATACAAGGGGGACTCCCATCGTAAATAAAAGTGAAAGCTGATAGCAGAGGAAAAATGGTATAACTATTACTCTGAGCCTGTTAATTAAACTCTTTAGCCTGTTTTTAGACAAATTAAAAACAATTTAAAAATGCCTGATTGAAAGTCATTCCTGAACTTTTCTGAGGTACTCAGAGCTAACAAACTCAGAAACAACTATATTCACCAGTTCTTACTGTATAGCACTTTCTGAATCAAGACAGAACAGAAGGAAAGAGACAGCTCTTCCAAATAAACTCACAAAGTCACTTGCAAATAAAGGTTTTTTCTATGGTGGCTTGAAACTGTAGTCACTGTTTTTCTGTTCTTATTTACAGACAAACACTGGACACTTGCATCCAGAGTATGTCCAGGGTGAATATTTGATGATAAACTCAGAAAGCTCCAAGTTTCATCCTTTCCTCCTTCCCCCTAGCATTTCCTCCAAAGGAGGTATTGTCACAGCAGGAAGAGTGTGCAGCTCAGCAGTGGAAGAGCCCCAGGCATCTTAGCATGAGCTCTTCCTCTTCCAAGACATGTGGTCTCGAGAGATTAGCTGGTGTGTGTGTGGGAACCCGAAGGCTTTCACCCATCTCTTCATTCTGTTCCTCCTTCCACTCCACCCCCGTATAATCTCATTCCCCACAGTATATAGGAATAGACATAATCACTGCACTTTTCTTCCTTCAGAGAAAAGGCAGTCTCCTTTGAGGCTAAAGTTCTGCTCTGTAACTAGGAAGCAGAACACCTGCAACCCACCTTGCATCACCTTCATCCCTCTCTTGGATGCCAATTCACCTAGAGCCCTCATGCCTGAAGGGCTGGGATTTATCTGAAGATTCCTCCCACCCCCAAAAACAGCCTTTCTTGGCTGGTCCTCACCATCAATCTTGCTTCATTTTCTTTCCAGTCCCATTTTACCTCTTGATCACTCCTGTCTCTCTGTTGCAGATGGCCATTGTACAACGAGCCATAAGCAGCACACGCTGCTGCGTTTGCATATGCCTGGAGTGCGCACTTCTACTGAGCATGCTGTAACTGTATTTAAATAGACAGCACTGTATGAAAGCAAAATTTGCTTCATGATTTGCAGGCCTATGTTTTCATTTTGACATAGAGTCAGTCTTTCAAAGGTGCATTGTGCTTTGCAGTATCTAGTCTCCAGTTAACAGATGAAGTTAATAGGTGAAGTTAATAGATATTTCCAGCTGATTAACTAAATATCCAGTTCGTGCCCCAGAATACCAGCCTGAATCAGCTATTGTCCTCAAGCTTACACAGAATTCCATTAGTCTGATGATATAGAAGTCTTACATTTGTTTGGAGAAAAAAAAAAAAAAAAGATTTTGTGCTGTATTGTCTTCATGAAGTAGCTAAAGATCCAGAGAAATGCAACTCTCATGATATCACCAGATCATTCAACACAGGAGAATCTTGCCGTTTCTAATCATGAGGGAATAGCATGCTAACAGCTCATGAGAAACACATGGTGTGGCATGTTGAGGTCACTTTTCTATCCCATATATAAACTTACAATAGTGGATTTTGACTGAGCAGTATTGGATCAAAGAACAACTTCAGGAAACATAAGTTAAGATTCAAATATCAGCTAAGTGATTGCTTAGCTACAGAAAGAAAAACATCTCTCCTGAAGTGAGAGAGTTTTCTTGTCCTGAGTTTCAAAGGCTTATTCTTTACAAAGTTTATTGGCTTATATTTGGATTATAGTCTTCACTTTGAAACTCCTACCAAGGATTTACTTCCAAGACCCTACACTGGTTGCATAGACAATATATCAGGATATAACAGCCCCATCTGCCAGTAAGTAGATTTGTATCTAATTTATACTTGTATTTGGATGAAAGTGTTTTTAGAGAAGGATGAGAGAATATCTTTAAGCATTATTTTGGATCAAACTTTATAGGGCATTTTCATTTTAAAATGGAAAATAAGTTGATAGTGTAAGCATGTATGGTATGTCATGGACAATTCTCAGAATCTCTATGAAAGGAGTTGTGAACGATGAATATAAAAAACCCAATTACTCATTAGGATTTGAAACAACTCATAACTATTGATAAATCATTTATTAGCACATCTGGTAAACATTTTGTATTTATTGGCCATTTATAAATCAATATATGAGATCTAATCAAGTGAATGAGAACTGTTCATACTTTATCGTGTTTGTTGCAGGAAGTGAATTGCTATCTATTTTGGATTTCTGAGAGCAACACAATGGCAGAATATATTTATATTTAACTTACATAATAAACTAGTAAATGCATTTGATTACTGCAAGAGTGAGCATGACTGTAAAATGACATTCTAACTCTATAATGACTTTCTTTTGCTTTGTGTGTATATACCTATTTAACGCTATCATTTGGGTTGTGCATGCAGAGCCTTAAACTGTGCTACTTGTGAGTTTGACAGATATGATGATACAGTTAGATGCATAGTTAGATGCATGTGAAAATATGCAATGTAAAGCACACAAGAGTGATATATATATTTGCATAAACACACAAAACATAGCAGTTCACTTGAAATCAGGACCAAGGCCTGTGGAAACACGCATCTATCCAACTCAGAGGTTAGCACAGCAGGTTATAAAGAACATATGCAGGTTATATATTGCCAGCTTCATTTTATAGTAAAGCTAATATTGCAAAACACTGGGGTAACAGATTGGTGTCTGCTTTATTTGTTCCTGGGTTACAGGAGAGTGACTGGGTCAGGGGAGAGTCCTGGAGGGAGGGGAACGTTGCACTTTTTCAGAAGCTGAGGGGCTCTTGGAGAAGCTGCTTCTGAAATCCAGCCTGGGCAGGAATGAAAACCGCAGGGAGTCACAGTGAGGATTTGGGAGACTGCAGCTTAGGAGGGGATGCTGGGAAGAGCAAGGGAGAAATTCACAGCTAGGGTTTTGAGGTGAAGGAAGAAGAAAGAGTTCGGGGATTAAAGAGGGTGCAAAACTGGTGCAATCCAGATGATAGTTTCTGAAGGGCCTGACTCGAGTTGGGAAGCAAAGACAGACCTGGGATGACTCAGATGATTGCAGGAAAGGGCTTTCTTCCCTCCTCCTTACTTCGGTGCACTCTGACCTAATTACTTTGCTTTTTTTCTGTGTAAGAATTTGTTAATTACCCTAGTTTAGATTACAACAAAACCTGGCATTTTGAATTAAAAGTCTTTGTTTTGGGTGGGGGTTGTCAATTGCAGTGTATAAAATGTAGGCAGATGCCTCTCAAAGGCCTGACTAAGTCAGGATTCTGTCACACTCCATTATTGGTTTTTTGTTCTGTTTTGTTTGGTTTTGGTTTTGGTTTTCCTAAAAGCCTCATCTCTTGGAATCAAGAAATAACAGAAATAAATACATTCATTAAAAAGGAGTTCCCAGACCATGCGAAGGCTAAGGAAATCTTGAAATGCACCCAACAGAAACCAAAAAGCTCAGAAAAAAAAAAAATCATAAATGGGAGAAGAAAGCCTAAACTGTATTCTTTTAAAAATCTTGTTATTTTTAAACTAGTCTCAGGATTTTTACAAACTTGAGGTTACTAATGCTTTAACTGTTTTAATTCTGTGCTATCAGGGGACTGTGAATACAGAGCCAGCACAACACCATAAGAAGAAGTTTTACACTCCCTGAATAATAAAGCAAATGATTAAATAGATTCCTCTGATGTGATGCATTGTTTAAGGTGCTGTCTTCCTGTGTGCATCCTGGCAAATGATAGGGATTAAAATCCCACACAGCATTTAATTAACACCAGTGCTCTGGCTACAATAAAAGTTGAACAGATAGATACAGTGCTTAGAAATGGGTGTTTATTTTCTAGCTTGAAACACATGAGAAGGATTAAGTTAATAAATGATTGCAACCCTCTCACTTGACCAAGGCCAATAGACCCTGATTATTGTAACAATTGTTGGTTTTATTCTAAATCAAATATAGAAAAAGATAATATCAACACTTAAGTGTGATGTTCTGTGTTATTATTATATTCTAACATGACAAAGTACGGATGCCTTGACTCTGCCTAGGTGTTCAGAGTCTGCTATGCTTTTGTTAATTATGCCTCTTCTTGCATTTCTGTCACTGCCTAGCTCAGGTTTGCTGGAACTGATGATCTGTCAGAGAGGACTGAAAAAAAAGTTATGAAGTGTGGGTCATTATCAGTGAACAACCCGTCGTCAGTCCCATGGTGAGCCGGTGACTGGATGCAGCTGTGATGGGGAGAAGGTGGGGAGCAGACTGTAGAGACACCATGGGATTGTTTCCCCAACTAGAGCAGGTCATGCTAATGGGATCTGAATGGTAAGTGAAGAGTACAGGTCCCTTTGCACTTTCTCCTGCACCCACAGTACATCCACTACTGACCCTGTTATAAGTCAGAGCATCGTTATGTTACTGCCTGAGGTGCTGTGTAAGTTGTTGGTTCTTAAAATCTGTCATTTCACTCCAAAAAGCTGTTTGCTCTCTGTTTCAGCCTTCTGCATCAAACTTGAAGTACAAATATTAGTTTGAGAGGAATATTCCACCTGAAGTCTTTTTTTTTCCTACTCAGAGAATCTTCCAAATGGTCAATTTAGATGTTTTTGTCTCATACATCATGAGGTCAAACTCAGCTCTAATGTGTGATTGTACTGCCACTCCTCCATCATGTGACATGGAGCAAGCATGCTTCACTGGAAGATGCTAAGAGGGAACTGCTACAGCCTCTTAACCTAAGAAATTCATAATATCTTTTACTTATCTAAATGCTTTGCAGAATTATGCTCAATTTGGCAAGTTCTCATCAATATACAAAAATAATCGCAGTAGACAGGAGCAAGCTGTTAGGACACACTAGTCTTGCCAGATTCAGTGACTCTGGGGCACTACTGCCTTGGACTACCTTGACCACGTGGACTGGAGATCTTCCAGGTTCCCTGCCAGCTGACTGCAACTTAGAACTGCTTACACCACCTGCTTGCGATGAAGCTTGGATCTCTGTCGCAGCCAGGCGAGTGGAAGCTTTGCAGGACTCAGTTTGAATTGTGACTTTCTAGACTTCTGCCCTTCCAGCTTTGAGACAGGGGGCTTCCCTCAATCAAAAGACTTCCCCAGAATGATGCAGACCTTTCAGAGAAGTCAGGTTTCCCCAGTTAAGTCCCATTAGTGAGAGACAGCTTCTGTGTCCTTTGCCTGGGGGCAGCGTGATGAATTCCCAGGAGCTGGAATACCTGGCTGCTTCATTTTTTCCTAGCAACACATAACAGTTTATTAAAAAAAAAAAAGTTTGGGGTCAGATTCAGTGTGAGGTTAAGACAATGCAATTTCAGTGTCTACACATAAACCTCTGTGATAGGTACCTGAGTCAGTGCAGTTCGGTGTACTGCTCTGGGTAGCCTCCTGCCCTTTGAGCTGCCCTGGAGTGCCCCACTGGTCCTCCTGCTGCCACTCCAGAAGGTCTTTGGTCTCCTTTAGGCCCTGTGCCATATTCCTAAGCTTTTGCACATGTCTGAGATACCCTGGGGCATCTCAAACGATATACTAGTTAGCTATCTAAGGGCAATTGAGTCAAGCCCAGTGGAGTCAGCCATGCTCAGATATTCATTTACTGAATACACAGTAGGTATCTGCTTTGGATGAGCTAAATCACTTTTTAGGCTCTATTAATTAGATCCTCAGTAACTATAACAAAAGTTTAGGCACTTAGTGCCCATGTGGGCATCTGCCTGGAGAGTCCTGAATTTAAGTGTCTTAACCTAGAGCTGACCCCACTAAGAATATCGGTAGTGTGTAGATATTTGTCACCAGTACCCCTTAGTGCAACACATATTTCAAATCACATAAAGGGGAACTGACAGTGTAACCCACACGTCACAGCTGCATCTAACAATTTGATATAAAAGAAACTGTGCAATTTGCTTATTTGCAAGATTTTCAATTGTTAGCATAATAATGCCATTTGTGGTAGAAGAGTCATTTACAAATGAATTGGTTAAGGAAAATTCATGATAGATTATTTGATGGCTGTATACAGGTATAAGGCATGTACTTTTATTTTAATTTACATCTATAATCTCAGAGTATTAATTAGAGCAGGGGTCATAATTATCTAATATATTCTGCTTTTCTACAGTCTGTTGGGTAGATACATCCTTATAGTTTTACAATGACTTATAGAATCATAGAATAGTTTGGGTTGGAAGGGACCTTTAAAGGTCATCTAGTCCAATCCCCATGATTAGGATTGTGCTACAAATATAAATACAATTTGTATGTGTGCAAAACACAGCAGAATTTACCAAGGAAGATAACCTTTCTGATCAGATCACTAACAAATGAATGTAGCCAAGTCTAAAACTGGATGAACTCTGAAATATCCATGACGTGCTGAAACAAACCAAGTGCTTGCTGGCACAAATTTGAAGATGGCTCTGTTGTGTTCCATTAAGAGGATGAATGTGTCCTAATCACAAGTCCTAAAATAGTCTCAAACTCCATCAAAAGAAATTCATTCAGCCCAGGTGCACCTCTTTTCCAATAAAGTTTTGATGGTAGATGATAGATGGTAAATATAAATTAGCTGTACTGGATCAAAGACCAGCTGTAATGATGGGGAGAGAAGAATGGCTGCATTCATTATATCATAAAGCAGAGAGAGACACAAAATGGTACTAGTTAAGCTGAGCTGAGAATATGTGAAGGGGAGAAAAAGGAAAGGAAAACTAAGATATAGAAGAGAGTCTATGAATCATCATGCACAATCAGTATCCTTATCTTCAAAAAATGAATACAGAAATGTGAAAAAGCTATTATTTTCCAAAAAAAGACTCTGCAGATCATTTAAGATCATTTCATTATCCTCATACTGAAATGTCTAAATATATTGTGAAAAGAGGTTGTATCCTAGTTTGGTTTTTAAATGTTGCGTGTTTTAATATTAGCATTAATTTTTATCAAAATATAAAATGGAAGTACAAGCTATCAATAATCTTAAAGGTTTTGCTAAGAAAGAAATCTGCCTATAAATGAAAGCAAGACAACTTTTACACAATAAGAAAAACACGTACCACATTTTGGATTTTTCCATATGAAACAGTTTTGATTTGTGAAATCTTATACTAGAAGGCAAAGAAATCAAACAGGGGGTTTCTAATCTGACTTCAGTATTTAACACACCTAAATGATCCCTTTCCCACAAAACTCAAGATTCAGTTGGGAACAGAACATGAATTTTGTCCTGCTCTTTTCCTGGACTTCATTCATCTTTCATCAGTAACCCACTTTCCATAAGAATCTGTCCCTTTACACAAAAGCTTTAGTCCCTCCTGAAATGCTTAATGATTCAAATTTATTATTCAGAACTATCAGCATTTACATACAGTGTCTGAGTTTCATTAAACATATGGCCACAGGCCCCAGAATTTAAAGGACATTGGGAATGAAAAGGGGAATTAAAATTGCTTAAAGTAAAATGCTTGGCCCCTTGTCGGTTACCAAAAGCTGAAAAGAACATAAAAATCTTCTCTAATGCTCAGAACTGACCAGAGAAAGTTGATTTGAATGGGTAGGAATTGCTTATGCTTGCATTGTCTAGTCACAAAAAAAATGTGAATGTATCAAATGTAGCATATCCTAACTACAGTAAATATATATACTGGACATCACATACAGAAAGTCAGTCTCTCCTTTCTTCCTTTTCTGCATACCTGATTATTGCTAGGGTTCATATGTTAACTGACGCGGAACCAGGGAAGACTTTACTAAGTTTGTACTTCATAAGCCTTTGCAGCAGGGACCTTCTGTGTTTATACACCACTTACAGAAGTGGGGTCCTGGCTTATCCTAGAATTAGATCAAATAATTACAATAGCAATAATAGTCATGACAGTGGTAATAACAGCCATCAGGCTCACCTGACAGCTACATGTTAGCATGCCTGATGATATTTCAATTGATACTGTGCTCTTTGAAGCATCTGAAAGCTCCATTGGTGTTATGCGGAATTTCTTTGGCCTTTCTTTAAGAGCTATGCTGAATAAGGACACAATGGGTCTAAAATGAATAGATAATTCATTTCCACACTTATGCAAAACAGTTTAACCTCAACACACAGTAAAGTCATTGAAGGTTTTATTTGTGAATTTCTTTGTGATTATGCCTTCACTGTGAAGAAACTCTGCTGCTGACCTACCTGTACCTAAGAACAGACTGGTTCTTCCCAGGACCTTGGACCTGTGAGCTAGCTCTTGGATCATGCAAGACATAATTTACATATTAAACAAACCAAAAGTATTTTACATTCCTTAATATGAACAAGTGATGACAAAAGATTAAATAGAGCTGTTCATTAGAAACCCTCTCTTTGACAGCAGAGAAGTACTTGAAAGGTTAACTCCACTTCTGATTATCTAGCAAATAAACAAATGTATTTGTCCTTCTGATGAACTATTCAAGCCTACCTGGAAACAGTGCAGAACTAAGTTTATGGCTCAGCATGCTTCTGAGCTGACTGTGTTTCCCAGGTTTATGAAAGGTTTCTACTGTGCTATAGATGTTGTAAGAATTTACTTCAGTTTCCTTCAAAAATTATGGGATAAATTTTGCGATATACCAAATATTTTGTTATATTGATGTGGTTTACTGCACTATGGCTGAAGTAACGAAACACGAAGAGGTTTTTTTATAGCTATAAACCATTTCACAGTACCTAGATGCTAGAGTATTAGACATACTCTAACACAACAGAGATAAACTTTTGTTTGTAATAATGTGATGTGAATTATTTTCCCTATCAAGTGGTTTGGATCCAAGTTAAATCAGTAACAACATTTTGATAATTTTGATGGGAAGACTTAGGGCCTAACTCAAACAAAAAAGTAACAGCATGCCGAGGCTTCATGTGGCTTGTGCTCTACATACATGAGAAGACAATTTCAGTTGTTCATGTCCTGTTTCCTCGTAAAATGAGCCAAGCTGTACCTACCTGGTGATTTTTCATTTCTTTTAACTATTGCCTTTGACAACACTGATGAAACTGCCTCCTTCAAAAATAAATGCTCAAAACTGCCTTGGCACATGAGTGTCCACATTGCTGTTTTGGCCATGGTAGTCTAAAAATTTAAATGAAACAGGATTTGTGAATGACTCAAAGAAGAGGCTGTGCACCTGAATGGATGCCTGTTTTTCCATGTACATATTACCGTTTCTTAAAAGTTTTGTCTTTCATGGGCTAGAATGCATTTATATATATATGCTCATGGACATTGATTCTGATCTCTGTTATCATTCTCTCAGGAACTCTGACTATATTTTCCCATCAACTCTCACACTGATATAAAGTTTTCTTCCTAAGTTGTCTCTTTCACAGCTTCTCCCATAAAAGTGTGGATGAGAAAAAAGGTAGAAATTTTTCTGTGTTTGGCAGTGCTTTGCTTATACGGAAGCATCTTGGAGCTCCAGACAATTGGATGCAATTTAGAGCAGTTTTAAGGCTATCCTAAATTATGCTGTCAGGGCTCCCATAGGAGCCCAGGAATGAATGTTGGCAAAGAATTGTTCCCCTGCTCCTCATCTATATGGGACCTCAATTCATCACCTAGTTATATATTTAGATATATTCTAAGCAATGAAAAAACCACATGTTTATCCTAGAAAATACTACATCAAGTGCATATAAGTGAGACTTGTGATTTTCACCTGATGGCTGGTTTAAGAAAACTCAATGAACTTCTGATTCTAAAAATGTGATGACCACTTTGGATCTGACCAAATAAACATTTCAAAGGTTGTAATTTCTATTCACCACCCTTTAACTGCCTTGGATAAAACAGGTAGTTCAACAGAGTGAAATCTGCCTATATTTCTTACTTTCTTACACTTTGCCAACATTTGCACAGTTGGCTTGCCAAGCTACTCATTTCTATTGAACTGAAATGCACAGCTTGGGAAACACAAGTAATTCGTTTTTTTTCTCAGAAAAACATCATTCTGTTGGTTAATAGTAATCAGAAGTCATTGAAGTGTTTACTAGATGGCTAAGCAATGAGACTTACTAATAGCTCTTCCTTCAGAAAGGGTTATCAGCCTCTGCTTCACTTTCATGTTTTGTGTCTTTTATCTGAAAAGCACTTTTTAGGCCTACAATTCATGACAAACATAATGAAGGTCCATGCAGATTTCAGATTGCTAATCAACTCACTTAATTTGTCAATGAATGCCAACCTATCATATCTACTTAATGTATAGCATGCTTAAAATAAGCAGAACTGCAGTGTATATTAACACAAAAGGGGTATTTCACTGCCAACAAAAAGACTGTTGTACACAAGTTTTTAACAATGTGTTACTGATTCCCAAATGGTGTGTTACTGATAGTAAAACCAGCCTTTATAATCATCCCTAGAATGCGTAAAGCACAGCACTCTTGCATTTGCTGAGCATTACCTAGCTGTTTGTCTTTGAGAAAACAAAGAATTCCAGACCAGGATTCAAAATACTTGGTAGCTAAAACCTCGTGTTGCTGAGTTAGTAGTGGCTAAATCCTTTACCAAAAGATGCACAACTAAACAAGGAATTGCAGACCTCCCAGTGCTGTAAAGAAGATCATGCAGTTATCATAAATGAAGATGAAGCTATGCCATCTATGTCAAACAAATTTGGGACACATGCAGATGTCCTGCTTTTACTTTGGAACTACCACATCTGCTGTTACTAAGAATCAAGTTTTAGCAATGTTTATAAAGGATATGAAGGGCTGTTATTAGGCTTATTGTATTTTCTAAAATTTCAGAATGCTTGTATTTGAGCTGCCGACTGAACAGTCATGTCAAATACAGAGTTAAAATTTTAAAACCATAACTGGACATTCACGTACCCTCTTTGAACACTTGTAAAACTAAATACTGTTACTGCAGGATTACCTTGGTAAAGGAACTATGACAAATGTCCATATGGCATTTTCTACATGTTTTATAAGTGAACACTGTTTAGTATATATGTAATTCTTGCCAAATTGTCATGTACTTCTGCAGCTAGTCAGAATTTCTATAATACCATTTTGCAGTGAAAAATCCACACATCCAGCCTATTTGGTCAGAAATACTAGAACAGTAACATAGGTTGCAGTTTAAGAACACTTTTCATGTAAATATCATTATGATTCTTCACTTGGCAGTGAGAGTTTGAAATTCAAGATGTTTTAGATACAACCTTAATAGTATTATTTCAAACTTATTTAACAAGTTAATGCAAAATCCTTTGTTCATTTAGGAAATTTTCTATTACATGAACTGCCTTACCAATTTTGGACAGGGATGCTCACATAAGAAAATACCCCTGTGAATAAAATTAGTAGGACAGAGGCCTGATTAAGCATTTAAGATCCTTGTGTATAAGGAAAATGCTTAAATCAGGCTCTTTTCACTGTGGGCAATTTAGCCAAGGAGCTAAACTATCCTCTTTTAAAATGCAAGAGCCACAAAAGATACATGGATATGAAGGATTGTGTCAGCACAAGGCTCTGTTTGAAGTCCATACATTTTGGCAATAAACTAAGCTTTGCTATTGGCTGTGACTTGGAATAAATTGTATAGTTTCTCAGTACCTGAGCTTCACTTTCTGTAAATAGAAAAACAACTCTCTCTCTACTGTGTACCGAGATACACAATGTTAATGCTCATAGAACATAATGTTTTGCTAATGCTCATAGAACAATGTGAAAGTCTTAGACAAAAACTAATATGAAAGTACAGCATATTATTTCAAGGACAAAAACTTTCAATAAATTATTCAATACAAATCTTATATTGAGACCACCCACCAACACACTTAATTAATGTATTAATACTTATCATAACTACTCCTTTATCATATTTTAACATCATTACTGAGTTGAAAATGGAGTTGTTTAGGAAGCTACGGTAAGCCAAGCCACACACTAAAACTGCTATTCCCAACACCTGCCCTTTTACAGCTAGTGTTCTTCTTGGGTTTTAAGGCTAGCCAATAAATAAAAAAAAAGAACAAAAGATCAGAAAACTGGGAAAATTAACAGAAATGCAAACCAAGAATATTAAGCCGATATTAGAATTATCTTCAAAGCTTGCCTGTTGGTATTACTGGCCTTTAAGCATACATTTGCAAGTTACATAAAGAAAAAAAAACCCACAAATTAATGTTCCAAACCCTAATTGTTGTAACTTATCCATGCATTCCAGCAAAAATTTTCAGTGCTCTTCAGAAACATTTGTTCACTTGCTGCAAACCATGTCACAAATCTTCAGTGCAGCAGCTAATATTTTACAATTGATCAAATAAACTGGGATATGTATTCTAAATATGTGACTTAATGAAAACAACTTAAAGATTTATGCTCCATTTAATGTACTTAGCTGAAGTCTCATGGGATTGCCAAAGGAGATAAAAACTGCAACATGGGTTAATGCTTAGTTATCTTTTGGTTAACTTATATAGCTTAGTAATCAAAGGACATGAAAGGAAAACCTTTGATAAAAATTAGCCTATTTTAAAATTCCACAAAATACAGCTGCCTTTAAATATAATACAATGTAAACTTTTATACTTCTAAACAAGAGCTAATAGCTAAACTTGATTTGCAATTTGTAGACAAGACAGTATTCTTAGTTGCTTGGTATGCTATTAAATGTAAAAATCAGTTTGGGGAGAAAAATGAAGAATGCAAAATGATAAGTAGTGTTGATATGTCTACATATTTTCCTCTTCCTGTCTTTCACTGGCTTTTGCAAGACAATAGTGGAAAACAAGATTCTGCAATATAGAACATTACTAAAGAGAAAGAAATAAATTATGAGTAAATAGTCATCTAGGTCTCTGTCAAATTCTCAACATTTTGCAAACTGAAATAAAAGCATAAAATGTATTTGCTTAATTAGTCTACTGGAGAACAGTGTTATTGATTTTTATAATTATATCACCTTGTGGGTGAGTATTGCTGTTGAAATAAAATGGTCAAGTGGTATAACACTGCTGTTGTAAATGTTAAGACAAAAATTGCTTCATAAATAAGAATTACATCTGATTGATTCTGTCCTTGAATCCAACATGCCAGCCCTCTCAGGATCCAAAGCAGACCATCTACTCCAGATCCGCTTTCAGTCTTCTTAAATGCAGTGTTTGTGTTCAAATCCAGCAGAACAACCAAATACACATGTTGTTAAGTACCGGTGACTGAAAGACTGTCTTCCTGAGATCGATCAGCCTAGATACTAAGCAACAGAGGTTGGAAGAAAAAGGCTTCACTTGATGCCATTATGCAAAATATAGCGTGAATAAACACAGAGGATCTACCTATAGACTATTATTCCTCCCTCAAGTGTTATGTTACAGGAAGAAAATAACTAACAAGACACTTAAGGTAGAAAAAGAAGAGACAACATTTCATATTTTTCTCTATGGGTGTGTTTTGCTGGTTTGGGGGGAAGGAGGGACAAGCTGGCCTGCTATCTGTGTGTCTGATAAATTTCTTTACTGCTTGTCCATGTATACCCATGAATCCTACCCCATCTTCATTTTTGCATCTCACTTTCACAGAGATGGTATAAAATTATTATTATGCTATTATTCCACAGTTTATTTGCCCTAGTGAGTATGAGGCTGAGCTTGCTGGTTAACAGTGATATGTTACTCCAAAGTATAATAGTGACCACTGAAATCTAGTGGCTGCTGACAAATACATATTTTGTCATTGGGAGATCTGGGAGATCCAAGAGAAGAAAAACCTTTGAAAGAGCTATAGGACTGTGTATCTTGTAATATTCATTGTGAAACTCCATTTTGATGTTTGTGGTTCTAAAAGGATGGAGTTGAGGAAAAAATTTCTTTCTGGCTGTCCAAGCAGACAAGGAGAGACGAGAGGGCATGCTGAGAGGCTGTATCAGTAACACTAGGCTTCCCCCTTGATGGCTTAATGTCAGCAGGGCTGGTCTTGTTGAAATTAATCCAGTCACAATAATGGCATAAAGACATGCGTTTATACCTCTATTGACTTTTCACGTTCACAGGATAATTGTTGTAACATTTTCTTAAAGGCCAAAGACCTTTTGATGATAAATATATCTCATTACATGGAATTTTATATGTAATCATCACATGAATCTCAGTGTAATTCAATGGATGTATTTACCATATGTTAATCCTAGCATAACAAGCCTTTAACCTATTTGACTTAATTATAGGCATATCATCAGATTTACTGTAAAAAAAGCTTTTTTTTTCACATCTGCTTTTAAAAACCCTTTCACTTTTTTTAACTCTTTTGTGAATTACCTATCAAGAGTGCATCTTCTCTGCTCCTCACCTTGCTCGAATGCAAACCCCAGAGATGCATGATATCACTATTTGCTCAGCTGATGTGAAGATAGGCAGAGCTAGAGAAGATCCTGAGTGGAACTTTTGAACAAATCTAGACCTGGCAAAGACTCCTACTTTGAAATACCTCCCAATTTGGCAATGTATAATTGATCATTTCTGATGAGATTTTTCAGTCAGCAGTGATGATTACATTTTCATTGCTTATGAACATGACATGTAAGACAATGTTTAAAGCCTTCCTAAAATAGAGATATATCAATACCAAACTATCTTAGCAATCCAAATCTATGGACAGTTAGAAGCAAACAGCAGATACAATAAAAAATTTAAGGAATCGGGTTTATTTAGATTAGAAGAAACTCATTGCAAAAGCCTGTTTTGTGGATAAATGTGAAAATATTCAGATGTTCTCCTTGACATCTGGAAGAAGGATGAGATCACAGAATCACAGAATGGTTGAGGTAGGAAAGGGCTTCTGGAGGTCATCTGGTCCAACCCAGCTGCTCAAGCAGAGCCATCTAGAGCCAGTTGCCCAGGACCATGTCTAGACAGTTTTTTAATATTTTCAAGGATGGAGACTCCACAGTCTCCCTGGGCAACCTTTAACAGTGTTCAGTCACCCTCACAGTAAAAAAAGTGTTTCCTTATGTTCAGACAGACACTACTGTGTTTCAGTTTGTGTCCATTGCCTCTTGTCCTGTCACTGGGCACCACTGAGAAGAACCTGGCTCCATCTTCTTTGCACACTCCCTTCAGGTATGAGGGTACATGATGAAATTGCCTTAATTTGCAGGAAAAAAATAGATTGGTTGTTAGGAAAAGCATTTAATAGTCAGAACTGTGAAATACTGGGCTTTGATGGAAACTACATAACCAGAGGTTTTAAGAGCTGGGTATAAAATATCTGCTGGAGCTTGTCTATTCCCCCATGATCTTCCTTCTGTGAAAGTGGTTATACTGCACAATCTCCTGAGGTGTCTTTCAGCCTTGCAGTTGAGTAATTCCATTACTTTCCTCCTGTTGCTTTTCCAATTCTATTACTTTTGACCAGTTTTAGATCACTACCTTCACTTGAGCATAGACATACTCCTGGGAGCCAAAGCTTTTCTAAACTAGTGCTTGTACCATATGGCCTCCTTAAAATATAAAGAGATTTTAGATATTCTTTCAAAGATATACTTCGACATGGTGGAAAATAAACCCCATAAAAACAATGTTTCTTTCATGAAAATACCATATTCATATGACAGTATCAGCAATATATTAAGAAGAAAGCCAACAAAATCTTAATTAAATCAGGTTAAAGACCCAGTATTTACATAAGTTACGTGTATTCAAGTTTACAGTGCCAAATAGTATTCAGCCACCAGGCTGTACTGATCTGTATGAACTAATCTCTGGACAATCAGTGATGGTGTCCAAGATTTTATCAAGTATGGGGGAGGTTCCAGGGGACTGAGAAGGGCAAATATAGTAACTGTTTTTAAAAAGCAGAACCTTGGAATTATAGCCAGTTAAAGACAGTCAGAAAGAAACACCAACAAATTATTAAACAATCCAGCTGAAAACACTGAGAAGATAACAAGGTGAAAAGAAACAGCCAGCATAGATTTGTCAATAACAGATCACATCAATCTAATTTCTTTCTTTGACAGGATGACTGGATAACAGCATAGTAGAAGGCAAACAATTTGATAAATCCTGACTTCAGCAGGGCTTTCAACACCGTTCTGAACACCATTCTCATAAGGAAGGAAGAGAAATGTGGTCTGGATGATTTCATTAAAAGATGTTTGACCAAGTGGTTGAAAAACAGTGCACAACATAATAATTAGTACTGATTCTCTGTCAGACTGGAGAGTATTTCAAATAGGATTCTGCAGGAGTCTGTCCCTGTGCCTCTTTGCTCTAGCATGATTTTCACTGACAGTCTCAATGGTGGGATGGAGGACAGAGTTATATTTTTTATATTTGACGTTTGCGGGTAATGTCCAAAAAGTAAGTGGAATGAGACAAGAACTGCAAAGCATTTTGGCAGTTCAGTCAGAATACAAGATGTTCTTCAAGTCCTGGAGAAGTATTCACAAGTGAATACGAAATGCCATCAATATACATGCAAAACACTAAACTTAGAGAAGTTACATGAGCAATTGTTAAATGAAGAATAAATAGACAATATTCATATAAAACAAACAAACATAGTCAGCCACAAACTAAATTATTTCTTGCTGTTGCAAGAAAGTCTGGAGCTCAAGTGGAAGTCAGGAGTGTTGTGTATAAGCTATTGGAGATGATGTTCTGTTCTCCTTGGGTATTGCTCAGAACTCAGCTGGAATAATGTTTCCCATTTTGGTCACCACATTTCAGGAAAGATACAGACAATGTAGAGAGAATCCAGAGGAGAGCAACAGGAATGATAAGAGGTTTGGAAAACATGACCTACAAGGAAAGGTTGAAGGAGTTGGATTTGTTTAGTCTAGAAAAGGGAAGACTGAGGGGAAGCGTGATAATGTCTTCAAATATATAGAGCTTGTTAGAAAGAGTACGGCGATCAATTATTCTCAGGGCCTGAGTGGGATTTCTATAAGAAGAAAGCAGTATAATTTGCAGCAAAGGAGATTCAGGCTACAAGGTTTCCAGTTGAAAGGGCAGTTAAGGGTTGAAATAGTTCACTGAGGCAGGTTGCAGATTCTCTTTCAGTGAAGGTTTTTAAGAACAAGTAAGATATGTCAGGTTTGTTTTATGTACAGTCAGGATAGGGAATGAATTAGCTTATGTCTGTAGATACCTTCCAGCCCTATATATCTGTGATTCCCATGACAATGAAGCATTGATTCCACAGACACACAAAAGGGTACTGTGAGATATATCTATAGACTGCTTCTTGACAGTCATTTGTATGACTGCATTGTGGACTGTCCTGTGTGTCCCAGAAATTAAAGAGCTCAAATGTCCCCAGTAAAGGTCTCTACTATGCTTATTCTTTAAATAATAAATAATGTGAGTTTATACACATGGATTCAATGAGTAAGAAGATCTCCTATTTACTCTTCACATAAGTGAAATGAACACATTTCCCTTGGAAACATGAAATATGGAAGTATTTTTTTTCTTAGAAGAAAAATGACTGCTCGTCAAACCATGAACCAATAAGTGGCTAAAATGAACATAAAGACAATGCCCACTGGGTTGGTAGCCTCCTATCTCATTACAGTGAATTAGATACCCATAAAATTCTGTGATTTTGTAGCTGATAACAATCACCACATAAACTGAGACCAGTATCACTGTCTTTGATCAATGGCAGGAATTCACTGCAGCATCTGAACCTTGGAGACTAACATAACTGTTCTTCCCATGTTCAGATGAATGTCTAAGTATAAACAAAGTCAGCGTGATATGAGCCAGAATGTCAACCAAGTACTGCTTTTCTCTAAGTATGGGTAAGTGGTTTTTTGCATTATCACATGAAATTTGTTAATGGTAGTGAGAGCTGAACTGCTCCCATGAGGATCTCAAAAAGGGAATAGCCCTATTTTGGTAAATCAGCAGACAGGGATGCCTGATGCTGTCTTACCTATGCCATGTACTCAACGCTTACAACTGAGGCCCCTACAAACCATCAAATTGGCTTTAAAATATGGCTTTAAAGTGTCTTACAAGGTATGTTTCATTTGCATTCTGGGTTTGGAGCCTGCAGTGTGCACCCAGTTCACATTTTCAGTCTTTTCTCGACAACTGTTAGAGACTTATTAGCTTTTTAAGCTTTGTAGGAAGGAGGAAAAGAAGTGAGGAAAAATATACATATTTGCAATCAAATCTTAATCAATACCAGTTCTTGAGATAGTTCACTCTTTTTACAGATGTAGGTGAACTGCTTTGCCTTGGTCGATATGGTGATAGCCTAGTTTTGAGCACTACAATACAGACTACGCTGCTTCACTGTCAATGCACTGCCTTGCAAAATTTTTGCTCATGCCGTGTAGCTTTCTCTGCGACAACACCTGGACATGGCTTATGCAACAGCACAGGTCAAGGACCAGCCTCAGGACAAAACAGAAGAGAAGCTGAAATTCTTAAGTAGGACCAACAGTGTGCTTTTTTCTAAGTTTCACTTTCATTGGCCTAAGAAAGAGAAAAGCATACAATGTGGGTGCATCTCCAAACAAAGTTAAGTGACCAGCACACTTCAAAATCCAGATGCTGAGTGCTCCACTTAAACTGCATGTAAATAAACAAGAAGGAAATCCTGCTACCGTTAAACTCCTGCTGGCACTATTTAACCTCTGGATTTTCACACTAAGCTTTATTGAACAGGAGGATTGCTACTGGGAGAAAGAAAGTTAATTCAAAAAGAAAGGAAAAAGTCACTTTGGGCTTCTCCTATGCTACATTATGCTCTGTGATGGAAGACAGGGCAAGCTGGACGCCACAGCCTTCATGCAAAAGATAAGAAAACACAGTGAATAAATGCAAAGGGAGGGATTTATATCACATATAACCATATACGGCATATTAATAAGTAAATGTTGCGCATATAGACCTAGATGAGTGTCACATTTAGATATATATTCACATATAGATACAGACACACACACACAAAAACAAATATGTGAGGTATTTGTAGTCCACAGCCCCTTCCTTATCTCCAGAGCACCCCTCTCAACAACAGCACAGTTGTAGCCTTTTTTGAAACCTGTTTGAACTTCCCCTTTACTGTGAGGACACTAAATTAACTTTAAACTAACCTCTAATTTGGGATTTCATTTCACCAAAGCGAAGTCAAAAGCCAGCAGGTTACTGCTGAAACATTAGAGAACCTGGCATCTCCACTGATACAGTGGGTGGGGAGAGGAAGCTATTAACATGTCTGTAACACTTTGCTTTATACACAACTACCCTGCTTTTAACTCCAGCCTTGGTTGCTAAGGTCAGGCAAGACAGAGCTGACTAATAGTGTCGCTTTCCTACTGCCTTGCAGCGTTCATCCCTGCCACAGCACGACAGCCCAGAGCTGGAAGGGTAGCATAACACCTAGCTGGGGAGGGGGGAGAGAAGAGCTAATCGGGGCTTTTCATTAAATGGTGGATGTTAGGGAAATAAGTGTCATGCTGCCATAGCTATAAAGCTGTTGAAAAGAGAGCTACTTAGCCATTCATGAAACACTGTTATGTTAACACAATAATGAATAGGACAAGGTCCCTTATTGTCAAGCAGGTGGTGGACTTTCACTCTGCATGAAGGCACCTGAGTGCCCAAATTGCTCTAACCAAGTGTAAAGAAGCTCACAAAACATAGCTGCCAGCCCATTATTTCAAGTTTAAAATAAAAGTATATGTGATGAAACGCTCCAACAGAAACTGAATCTTCAGAAGTTCCAGTTCATAAATGCATCCTCTAGACTGCTCTATGCAGTGGGACATTAGTATAAAGGTATAAGCTAGTGGACCATGAAGTATTCATTCAATCCCATCATTTTTGAATATGAAATAATAGCAGATTTTTTTTTCAGAAATTATTTTAAGCATTCCTCATCGCTGTAGTTGTATTTGTACCTGTCATTCAAAAGGAAAATGAGTCACTCTGTAAGGAGCCCTTCTCAAGACCAGTCCACTGGCCCACTAGCAAAGAACAGTGCAGAGGAGTGAGGGCTGCGGGCAATGCCTGCCGCCTCCACTTCTCCCCAGCTTCATAACTTTCATGCTCAGTGCTTCAAAGTGGTTAAGGATCCAGCACTCCCTACAGAAAACTCCTGGGAAGGAGGCAATGTGAATTTGCCCCCCGAAGCTGAGTATTTTGTCCATAGGTACTGCAGTAACTGAAAGACATGACTTGGAGGAATCTAGGCCAAACTTAGTGCCATAGAGCTGAATCCATCTCTTTTAGCCTCAGAAAAATACTTAGACCAAGAAGGGCTATCCTTCTCCAGCAGAAGGGCTTGGCATCCTGAATCCTTGAGGCAAAACCCTTTTTCACCACTCTTCTACGGTATTCAGATTTCAAGAATTGGAAGGTAAGCAGTGTTAATTTTATAGGTGATCTTTCTGATTTATATTATTTTAAATCCTTTCAAGATTTCAAGCAATTCAAGATCCAATTTTCTCTTCCTAATACAGTTTTTTTATCAAATACAGCATTGGGTCATTTCCATTCATAGAGATCTGAATACACTACCCTTAACTAATGGGATAGAATACTTTATGTTAAATGCACTTGATATAACTAAATTTGTTACTCATGCTTATAATGCAATTATTGATGTAATGGATAAAAAATTGGAACCACTGGAAAATGAAACATACATTTGCTCATGGTATATGCAGGATCACTTCTCTACTTTATAGAGAAGGCTAAGACAATAGAATTATAGAATCAAATTATTCAAAACATGACAAAAGCTTCTAAAATACAGAGGAAGGAAAAAAAAATAATTAATAGAACAGCTCAAAAATACTCTGCCAGGTCCAAAATGGTTCTCTTTTAGGCATTCTTCCTGAAGATAAAACTTCTTCTTCCATCATGTGTAAACTTCTGGTATTTTATTTACTCTACAAAAATAACGTAATATATAATGGAATTGGGAAGAAAGATCAGAATGACACTAAAAGGATTTCAGAGGTGTCACAGAGCACCCTGTGCAAAGAACTGGCTAGACAAAACAGAATGGAGAATTAAACCAGAGGACTGAACCTCCCAACAAAACAGATTCTTTCCTCTACAAAGGAACAGGTAATTCCTCTAATGTACCCATGTGGAGCTGATTTTCCAGTTCTTTCCCCTTACAATCTTCTAGCAATTCTTTTCAGTTTGGTGAACTCACAAAAAGGGAAAGGATACAACAACTGGAATGTTAGCTTAGCCTTTGTTAATTAGAAATTTATTTCAAAAAAGTATTCCTAGATTTAAAATCAGGCAAAAGACTTTCCACTTGTCCACAATACCAGATGATTCATGTGCAGTGGGTGAGGAATTGGCTGATGGGCTGCACCCAAAGGGTAGGGGTAAATAGCTCTTTTTGAAACTGGCAACCCGTCACAAGTGGGGTCCCCCAGGGATCAATACTGGGCTCAACACTATTCAATATCTTCATAAGTGATCTGGATAACGGAATCAAGTGTAGCCTGATGAAGTTTGCAGATGACACCAAATTGAGTGGGGAAGTAGACACTCTGGAAGGGAAAGCCACCCTGCAGGAAGATCTGGATAGGCTGGAAGAGTGGGCTAACAAGAACCTTATGAAGTTTAACAAAGAAAGACAAGTGTAAGGTCTTGCACCTGGCAAAACATAATCCAGGAGTGCAGCTCAGACTGGGATCCACCTGGCTGGAGAGCAGCTCTGTGGAAAGGGACCTGGGCGTCCTGGTGGACAGGAAGCTCAACATGAGTGAACAGAGTGCTGCTGCAGTCAAGAAGGCCAATAGGATGCTGGGTTGCATCAACAAGGGCATCACCAGCAGAGATAAAGAAGTCATTATCCCACTCTACTCAGCACTTGTCAGGCCACACCTGGAATACTCTGCTCAGTTCTGGTCCCTGCTATACAAAAAAGATGTGGACGGGCTGGATGGGGTCCCGAGAAGGGTCACCAAGATGATCAAGGGTCTAGGAAGCCTGCTATAGGAGGATAGGCTGAGAGAGATGGGTTTATTCAGCCTTGAGAAAAGGAGGTTTAGAGGTGATCTCATCACCATGTACCAGTACTTAAAGGGGAGCTACAAAGAAGATGGAGGCTCCCTTTTTGCAAGGAGTCACATGGTGAGGACAAGGGGTAATGGGTACAAGTTACTCCCAGGGAGATTCCGATTGGATATGAGAGGTAAATTTTTCACAATGATGAGAACAGTCAACCGCTGGAATAATATCCCCAGGGAAGTGGTCGACTGCGCTACACTGAACACATTTAAGACTCAGCTGGACATGGTACTGGGCCATCTCATCTAAATTGTGCTAGAAAGGTTGGACCAGATGATCCTTGAGGTCCCTTCCAACCTGGTATTCTATGATTCTATGATCTGAAACACTGCATCCAGTTTTGAGACCTCAGTGCAAGGAGGACACTGATAAACTGGGGCCAGTTCAGCGTAGGGCCCCCAGGCTGGGCAGGCTGGAGCACTTGCCCTGTAAAGAGAGGCTGCAGAAGCTTGTCTGCTTCAGCCTGGAGAAGGGGCAGTTTCAGGCACGTAAGAGCATCCTGTCAGTACCTGCTGGGAGGTTGTGCGGTCTCCATCCTTTTTGTTTTTCAAGAACAGTCCGGTTAAAACCCTATATACTAATAACATAATACAGACAATATTATAACCATGTTACCCCAACCATCATTACTTATACTTATGATGATATTTTGTCCAGGCCTAGTCAATAGAAATCTTAAAAGTCAGCATAAACCTAAGGAAATTCAGGCTAAAAAGTTTGTCCCCATTTCATTCACAGTCAATAGAGAGTTACAGGCCATGTCAGAGAGCGATTCAGTGCAGCAGTCTCTGACTTGACCCCTTCAGAATATTTTTTCTCTCTGTGGCTAGAGAGAAGATGGTATAACAGGGAGACTGATTTGATCATGAAAACTGGTCTTGCTTAGTCTCTCATTCCTTCTCCTAGATCTCATATAGTCAACTTAGAGCAAGAGGATTCTGAGTTAACTGAACTTGAATTTTGCTGTCATATTTCCTTTTCTTTTACCAACGGTGTTCTCATAGCATAGCATGCAGATCCTTGGGAGATGCTTCACTACTCCAGTGTAGCAGTGGGAGTTTCAAAGGGACCCCTCCTGCTACACGATTTAAAAAGCTTGGAAGGTCCTGCATAATGTGTCCAGTTGTGCTATTAAAAGAAAGCACTTACTTTTCCTTCATAGAGAGGAACTATTGAATTAGGTCCAAAGCTTCCTATTACTTCTGTGAGTCAACTCTAAATGACGCTAGACCTGCCAGCAAAGGAGAGGAATCAGTCCTCAGTTTGAATATATGGAGAATTTAATAATTCGTATAAATGTAGAAAAATTAAATTTTCATTTTCTTTGTGAACATTTAATTTTCAATGTTGTCTTTGATACTTGCACTCCAGAAATCAATTAATGCGAACACTGTGTCAATTAATGGGAACTGCAGAATTACCGCAATGCACATCTGGATTCACTTAAGTGGAATCAGTCTGAGTTTACAGCTGTGAGGATGAGTTCGAAATCTTTCCTGTGTTTTCTTTTTTCACTAGAAATTTTCAGCTAAAGAATGACACCATGGCCATCTTCATTACTTTAAATTGAAGTCTTTTCTTGCCTGTATCACAGCTCACTAGACAGTATTGCAGTCTGAGTATTAGGCGGGGTTCTTACAGAAAATCAAAGCAGTACTTCTTCTCACTACAGATCTGGCTACTGTTGTGAAGTGCAGAAATACAGGCTGAATACAATGAGAAACATCTGGGCTTCAAACAGCCCCCCATCAGGGGATTTATCTTTCTAGTAAACATTGATCTGCACTCTTTAAATGCCACTTATCAAGATGGGAGAACTGAAAGACCTTTTGTTCCTTCATAGTATTTTCAAGATAATGTAGATACTTGGTGAATCACTTCCGCAGTGGAACAATTATTTTGAAAACAATCGTTTATATTTGGTCATTGTCTCAGAATGCCAGAAAAGGTACATTTTTCTAACTATAAGGTTATTTGTAATGTGAAAAAGAAGCCCACAAAACATATTTTGTAAAACATATTCTTTGAACATGCCAGCATCGTGAACTTGTTCTTTTTTTCCTGCTAGCAGCAAAATAAGGAACTTCTACTCTATGGATAGAGTAAATGCTAATTATCAACCAAATATAGCCCCCACAGTGAAATGACCAGATGAATATATTAATTTTTAAAAGGCTAACCTGCTATACACCTTAAATATTGCAAGCCTTGTAGAAGAAAACAGTCATTATAAAGAGTGGTGGAGAGTTCTCCGTAGAGAAGTCTTCTAAAAAGCTTCAAAAACATTTCAGAGTAGTTTGCATCAGCAATGCAACCTCTCTTAGCTTCAGAAATGTCTGTGTACACATGGGAATACATGTGCATCTGCCCTTGGGTCTTCAACGCACTTAGATTTTCTTGGACTGTGCTTTCAGGGCTTTGCTCCAGGCATGATATTGAGCTGGGGAAGAATCTCTCTCACTGACAGAGTGGTATAGACAGGATTATTTTTTCAATTCAGGTCTCTCTCCCACACCTTGCTTCTTGGGCCAGCACCTTTTTCATGACCTAGGTGTCAATAAGCATTCTGCTGGGGCTTGCTTTGACAAGAAGTCAGAATTCAACGCAGGAACAGGAGAAGCCAGGATCAAAACTGGAAGACGTGTAATGATGTAACATATTGTACTAAAACAAAGCAATCCCTTTTTCCTCATTGTGTCACATGCAGTTTAGTGAGTCTCATAGAGCCTCAGGAGTACTTGCTGGCCATGGGTTAACAAGGTGCACGTGGCTGAAGTGGAGGAAAACTGGGTAGGCAGGAAAAGGAAAGGCCATCAGAAATCCTCCTCAGAACAGAAAGAAGAGTTTTGGCACTGATAGTTGCCCTCGACTAGCCAAAATGGGTAATGAGAAAGATATATGGGATAATATAGGGCCACACAGTCCCACACACATTAGTACAATTATGACCAAGTTACAGCATACCTGTCATGCCTTGTCCTTTCTTTTCTGGTTTTCACGATAACGTATTACAAGACTTTGAGGTAATAGCTAAAAAACTAGAAAGTAATTTTCTAAACCATTATGATTTTGAATACATTACACCATCTCAAACTCATTCCAGCATCACTGCAGAATTAAAGGAAAATAGGAATTTTAACTGCACACTGAGTACAGGACTGGGGAAAAATAAAAATAAGGCAGCTGACCACTGTCATGCGTCTCACGGATAGAAACCTTTCTTAACTTTTGTTATTCCAATTTGCATGCAATAGATTGTGGCTTAAATTTCTTGCTCAACTACTCAGCGTAAATCAGTGAGATTTAGGCATCACTTAGGCATTGTTAAGAATATACATGGTGGATACAGAATCACGTCCCAGATTTTTCTAGAATGACAGTAGACACTTCCTGGGCATGAGATTTAAAAAAATAATTAGAGGATATGTGAATCTATGCCTTACAAGTAGGCAAGTATATCATACAAAATATATGTGAGTCGGGATAAAAGGTCCTGTTGAAATAGATTGCATTCTGGTATGGCAATTCTGTGAATAACTATTTTGAAAGTTGGTTTAGAAAATAATTAAATGTAAAGTCATTTTAATATACAAATGTCTGACAGAAACTTGAATTCCAACCCTTAACCCTGAAAAAAGATAAAATAAATTTAGATTAAAAAAGGATTTGAATTTCTCTAAAACCCACAGAAAATGTTACCATTTAGTAATGACATTCCGTCTCCATTTGACCCCAGCTTGACATGCTGAATTGCTCTGAACATCCGCCACCATGTACAGAAAGTCTTACTTCTTAACTCTTGCTATTCTAATTTGCACACAAAAGTACATTAAAAGGGATGTTAAGGCTGTGACATAGAAAAATAAAAGCAGCAAATTTATACGTAATTAGGAAACATACTATATAAAATGTTCTCCAGTGCAAAAGGGCTGCTAATACATCACAGAGAAGATAGAGTTCTATGAGAAAACAATGGAGTTTTCTGATACATAATGCCATGTCCCTGTTTTACGGGGAAAAAAAAAGAGTAACGGCAGCTGGTAAACAGAGACTGGCATAGCTATGTATGCTTATAAAATATTATGGCTAATTCAGAGATGAGGCCAGCACCATTCATTCAGAGGTGTGGAAAACTAAAGGACTGCCTACAAAATATTTTAGACCCCTATTCTCCTATGTAATTATGTTTATGAAAGCATGAAAGGCACCTTCAATTCTTTCCTTTATCTTTACCTGTAGTTTGCCCCGAATTCCATTGAAATCAGGTGGAGAGAAGCAGGGATCAAACAGTACAGAGGTGAGAGTGCTTGATTCTTCGTATATGTGGGTGACTGTCAGCTTTCATGCAAGGAAGGCTGAATGTGCTAGACTGATGCGAACAAAGACTTAGACACTTTAATCAGGTGAATAGTTCCACCAGCCTCCCACAGGCTTCAGGCACTGCCAGAGTTAAACACTAACATGTCAGAAGGATGGCTCAGTAAGTAGGATGGGATTTGTTATTGGCCCACTAATGTCAGTGAGACATAGGGCTACATTATGGACCTCTGGAAGATGACATTGCAAGCTCTTTGGGAACCTGCTTTGAAGAAGAAGAGCAGGAGTTGTTTTGGATTGGGTTTTTTTACATATCTAAAATACTCAGCACAATTGTAAGAGCTAAATAAGTTATCAGCACTCTTCAGGGACATAGATTTTGCCCCAGGGGGAATAAACTGATGATAGCATTAGCTACTTTTGGTATCATCCCATCTATTTATCAAGAAGGTATGAGGTCCAATTTCCCTGAATATTGTAAGAAACAACAGGCAGCAATTTTTTGCTTATATCTCCAAGCCTCATTTTGCTAGTACCTTTCCCTAGACATCTTTCACAGATACTTTGTCAAGGCCAAGCTGTCAGTGTTTCTGCAGATGCAGCCGTGCCACAGCTTAAGACTGTCCAAATTAGAGCTGCCATAATTACAGCCTGTGCCCCCTCCAGTATCACCTATTTGTACTCCATTCACAATCGTGACTCAGTAAAGGGAGCAGTGATATGAATAAAGACAAAACAGTGATTATTTTTTTAACGGATTAGTTCATTCTCTGAATCAGCAAACAGAGCAATTTCATGACCAGGAATAAGCAGCCAAGAGCTGGTGAAAGCAAGGCCATTACAGATCCTACCTAAACGGGATTATGCCACTGCAGAACTGGGCTCTGAGTCTCCTCCTTCTCCTTTCTTGTGTTACTGCTGTTTCTTGTCCTTGCACAAAATTTTCAGTAGATAAAAGGCAGTGAAACTCTTTCTACTTACACTTTGCAAATATATTCTGGGTAGAGACATGTCTCTGTAGTTGGAAGGCAGGCTACTAGGTCCATAAAGGAGTTAAATGGTTTCTTATGGACTGCATGCCATTAAAGATGGTGGTTACATATTCCTTCTTCAGAGGAATCCATCTCAGACTAAAGCACAATTGTCAGCATTTGTTGATAGTACTTTGTTGGTTTTTTTCTGGGAATTGAGGAACAGTGGAAAACAGATTCATTTTTTTCCTAAATGAACAGATCAACCTTACACTTATTCATAGGGCCACAGTGTTCATTTCTTGCAAGTATTCAGATGATCATCCAGTATTTGTGAAAATGTTTTCAGTTCTGAAATTATTGTACAAGCAGCATTTGTCTGGGAATGAATATCAGAACTGTATTATTTTTTATTCACTATTTTTCCTATATCATTTTTCTATTTTAAAAATGTCTTCCAATGAAAAAGCAGAAAAAGATCATAGTAACTCAGGTGAAAAATGTCAATCCTTCTACCAACTGGAAAAAGCAAGCAGCCAGTTGACTCTAAATGGAAACCCAGTGAAGATTCTCCTAACAGTTTCAATGGGATTTGATGTCAGGGAGCAGGAAGCATGAGGCTGCTCCAAGAGGGAAGACAAGCCAGAAGATGATGACTCCAGCACAGGCAGAGGCAGTGCCCTCACCAATGAGATGCAGACAATTTTCTTAAGAGAATAATAGAGGTAAGAGGTGAAAAAAGCTCTTGAGCCAAATTTTCCCGCTAGGTGTTAATAAAAGAAGTGTTTTACCCTAGCTGATTTTGAATATCTTTAGTTCTGCCAAGGTCCTTTGTAAACACTTTCTAACTGCTCTAAGTTTGGGAGTCAAGATTTTCTTCGTGGTCCCTTCAAATTATCCACATTTAGATTTCTTCATCCCAGTAGCCCCCCTAAATTATTTATTGACATTTTGGCTTTACCAGTAAAACAGTAAAAGCTTTGTTCACCCACCGGCAGCTGAAATACACATACTCAGCTCTATGAACTCTTGCTCTTCATTTAATGCTTCTGGAGTCTTTTTCAGTAACCCAGGTCCCATATGCCTATGTGCGTCTCACTTATCATCCAGTTTGCTTTCTACTATCACTCGTACATCTCTTATTCTATAAACATAAGGTCTCTGATGCTATCACTCCGATATCTCTTCTTCTTTCACTCTAAGGTCTCTCATTCTCTCACCCCTAAATATCTCTTGGTAGAGCAGGTTTCTCTAAGTTTCATCCATTCCTTGAGTCTGTTGTTTTTTGTTCTCTGTTGTCTGTTGTCTTGTTGTGATCTGTTATTGCAAGCATGAAACAACTAGACAATTACGTATTTTGTTTGAAAGACAAAGTAATTTTGTTATTTCCTTGCCCATGTTTCTAACCTCTCTATGATCCTTTGTATAATTTCTTGTTTTTTACAGTATCTCTCAGCCAGCTTAGTATACAATAATATTGTTAACATGCTGGCTGCTGCTTCATCTCGAGATCATTAAGTACACTACTGAAGGCTGGAACTACTATTTAAGAGTACCACTGCCCTCCACAGGAGAGAATGGCAGACATACTCAAGTGTGTCCAAAATCTCTGTAACAGCCACACCTTATGGAGAGTCTTCATCTCATCTGGCAGAAACCATTGATTGTCAGTGCAATGGTCTGAAAGGACAGAAACGTGACAATGGTATGTTCCATATATTGGTGAGATAACCTAGGGAATGAAGATTCTCAGAAGCCCTGCCCATCTATTCTCAACAGCCAGTGCCAACTGGCTGCTGATTTTTTTGCTTCTGGGTAAAATACAATGAATGAATTTTCCCTCCTTGACTTTACCACTTGATCAACAGTAGACAGAAAAGTTAATCCTTTGCTCTTCTGCTTGTGAAAGCCCCCATCATGCAATTTCTTCCTTTGAGCTGCGTCTCTGTCTCTGTTAATCCATATCTCCCCGAACAAACTTCCCTTGTTGTTATGAAATGCTTTCTTTTTGGAAGCTCCTCACTTGCAGAGATGCCTTACTGTCTAGTCAGAAACACTTGAGTCTTAAAGCTGATGAAATAATTTAGTGGATGATTTCTCCTGTAAATCCAATGCAGTAATTATCCTACACTGAGAGTTCTACACCTTCTTCCTCCAGCTTTATCTTTACTGCAGAGACTATGAAGTGTTCCAGTCTCCTGTAAAACTCACTTTCATAGGGTCAGTAGCTGCTACTGAACCAGATCAAACAGAAGAAAGAAGAAAGCCCCCAGTGCTTTCTTAGTGCCACTTAGTCTACTGAACTGCATCCTTAGTTTGCTGTTATACAGTCTTGATTCACCACTACTCCAAGTCAATTATTCTGGAGTATGGCAAATGCTGAATAACTGAGTTTGAAAATAGGAAGTATTTTTCACAAGGTAACATTTCTTTGGGTGCCTGAATATTTTTCTCTTTATCTAAAAGCTACTGATTAACTGCATTACAAAAGATCAGTTCCCAACACAGAGAATTAGGACTGGCCACATCACTCTCATCAACATTAACAGACGTGCTCATCTATAAAGTCAGTCCTTCTTTACCTTTACAAGTAGTGAAGTATTCTGAGATAAGATCACCACAGAGGGAAAGTGAGTATTATTCACTCTTTCACTTCTGGTTTACCCTGGAGTGATTCCACCAACATCAGCAATGAGTTGTCTCTTTTTTTTGTTCCCCTATAAATAAACAAGAGAGTGGCCAGTTTTGCTTCTCATTATTTATAAATAACAATGAGAAGTGTTATCTGAGAAGGGAATTTTGGTAGTGAAGTTACATATCCTTTACAAGAGGGATTTATCATGGGAAATATACAGAAAGAAGCTATACCCTTGGTATTGTAATTAAGCTTTTAAAATATCCGATAATTTGGTGTTATTTGTTTTTCCTTTCTTTGATGAACTGATAAATGTCACTTGAATATTTGCAAGAGCACTCAGTAGACAAGCTGGTTTTCTTCAAAAGAAAATAGCATGCACACTTATTCCTCCTCTACTGTATATAAATTCTAAATAGTACCTTGGCAGAATTATGAAATAAAAATGAATGCTTTTAAAGGCATTTGTGGAGTCTGGGGAATAAATGATAGAATTTTCTTATATTTCTCATATATGCAGATAACAGATACATTTAATGCAAGAAGGAAATAGAATTTTAATAGAATTTTTAACTAAAGATCTTGAAACAAAACTAGACATACATTTTAATTGAATTTCTGGCTCAAATTACAGCAAACCATTATAAATCATTAGGAATCAGTTTTAAAACTGCTTTCACTTTTACCCGTATTACAAACACAGAGGTAAGCTTTTACAGCTACAGATAAGTGTTAATAAATTACCCGAATTTCAAAATTAATGGCTGCCCGGCTGCTTTGGGGAGATATCATTGTGTTTCATGAATATTTTGATTTTGTGATTAGATCAAAATGCACTGAATTCCTAAACAGTCATAACTAAGGTCTGCTGATCATAAACTGTTCTTTTTTAATAAATTATATTCCTCACAAATCTGCTGATATGGAATAATTAGAAATTGGTTGCCTGCATTTACTGTAATATTTGCATGACTTTAGATCTCCACCTACTGATCTAGTGGCTGGCAGGAAATGTACATTTTGTACATTTCTAAATATACCTTGCCTGCAGAGATAATGGTTTATATTGTGATGTTAAGAAGGTTTTTATTTGCAAAAAACAAAGAGGTGTCACTTGCCAGTTCTGGAAGACATTGATTAGGCTGTTTATGTCATTCCTATTCAGAACTTATTATTTACAGCTTTCCTGTTTCCTTTCCTTTGTCGGAGATAATGATCTGTATCTTGTAAACTGCTTAAAGTGTGCCTATTTTCCCTTTTTTTAGGGAATCTTGAAATACATTTTATAGAAGGCAAGCATATTGAAATGGAATGTAAACGGTGTAAAATACAGCATATTAATCGAAAACGATATCTGTCAGTATAATCTTTAAATTAAGTGGTATACAAATATTTATAGTTAGAGAAAATGAAAATTGCAAATCCATTTTTCATTGTGGAAGGCACATGTATCTGAATGTGATCCTGTAAGACATATATACTCCATAATTAAATACACTTACATTTTAGGAACTATTCATTTTAACAGTACTGTACATGCGCATATCTGTTTTTTGCTAAAGATCTTCATTGAGGGAAGGGAGTGTGCATTGGTATCTGGCATTCAGCTCTCAGAATGGCCTAAGCACACAGTGTCCCTATAGATTCTGTATAACCAGGTGCTTTAGGGCACATTTCAAATAGGGAAAGGTGTCTTCACTTTTCTGGCATACCCAGTAAAGATTTAACACATTTGTTAATACTTACTGTACACTCTGCATCAAAGAGGCAGGCTACAGCCTACTATATAACATACTTAGATGGCAGGAGAAGGACGGTATTTGGGATATTCACATGCTAAAATTAGAATAATCCTCCATTTCAAAAAAAGGAAGTAGAAATTGTTAGCATTGCCATGGCTCTGTAATGTGAATGATAGATCAAGGAGAAAATACTGATGACAGAAAAAATCTTCAGCCAGTTCACAAGACTTATAATTTATTCTAATGATACTATCTCTTTTTGAAGAAAAGTTGACCCTGCAGCCTATTTTCTCTCCATGCTACTGTAGTTGTTACCGCAGTCCAGTGAGCAGCTTGTTACTCCCACACTGGACAACTGGTCCTGTAAACTAGAAGATATTTAAAGTGATCAAGGACGAAGCTGTTAATTGCTCACAATGATGCTCTTTTGACATTTCGGCCAGGTCTTTGCGCTGTTTATTTTATGGATATTTATCCCATTCTCCTGGCAGTGTGACCTACTTACATTAAAACTTAATATATTTTCCTTTCTAAGATAAACAAAATGAGTGCTGTAGAACAACTCCAGTGCCTCCATTTGTTGAATCACATGTATTGATTGATGCTTCATCGTTAGCCCTCAAAACTGCCACAGAAACACTAATCTGTACAACAAGTGCTTCTTCAGCCCTGAAAAATCTCATAATTTGGCCAAGCACAGATTAATAAATGTGATGATAAAAAAGGAAATCATATGTGTTACATCCTTTCCACTGGTCATACTGGAAGCCAGATTCCCTGGCAAAGTCCTGGCCTGTCTCACTGGTGGCAAGTCCATCATTCAGAGCCTAGTGGTGTGTTGGCCCTACTTCAGCACGTTGTTTCTAGCCTGTTAGTAACTTCTGGTCAGAAGCAAACCCAAATGGCAGGGTACGTCATGTGGAGGGGCTTTCTCTGTCTGCATAGGTAGGGCACATTGCCTAGACAAGGGGGTATGTGACCCACTGCCATTAGAGACACAGAAAACAACAAAGAAGGAATAGGTTCTCCTAGCACCAAACCTTAGGTACTTTAGGTGCCTAAACTGGAAGTCTTTGATTCTAACAAAGGTTTCTTCAGCAAATGTTTCAGGCAGGAAATTAATTTAGGCAGCCTAAAGTTCCCTCTAGAGGAGACACTCTGTCTTCATTAGCTATATGGGAAGCTGAGAAAAACCATCCTCCTGACTTAGGCATGCAAATTAGGCATCTAAAGTTGGCCAAGGAGAATACTAGTGAAAAGGAAAACTAATTATACAAATAACTAATAACTGTACAAAGACAGAACACAATGCAAATCACAAATAATTGAATTGAGCTTTTTTTTTTTTTTTTTTTTAATCCTAAACTATTAAATTAGAATCTGGGAAATAATCTGGAAAACAAGACTGAAACAGGAACAAATAAATAACCATGCTGATGTATCCTCCAGAAGTCCTGACATCCAACGAAAATTTGGTGCTCTGCAGAACAGAGACCTATAGATAGAAAAAGCACATGGCTTAGAGTCAGAAAGAAATATTTTACTTTGAAAGCTATGTTTGACCAAGATATGCTTAAAAAGTACTATGTAGGACATGAGAGCTGCTATGGTTACACCAGTGAAGATTGTTTTATTTGAACTTAAAGATTTCTGTGAGAATCCTAATTCTACCCTTAGCAGATATTGCTAACTCCCATTGATGTTAGTTCTTCATGGGACAAAGTTTGGGCCGGAGGATTGTTAACTGGTATAATTCTTATGAAAAGAGAATATACATTTCTTCTTGCAAAGAAATAACAAGGGATAATCTGAAGTGCTCTAAGCCACCATCAGGAGGAAGAATTATTATCTTTTCTTTTCACAAGAAAAAAGAACCTACATTTAAGCTAATATTGACAGATCTCTGCAGACCAGAAGAGAAACAATCCCGCAGGCTAAACAAAGCAAAGAGATCAGTCTCCGACATCCATTCAGAGACCAGCTGCTGGTGAAAGAGAACAGAGGAGCCGAGAGCTGGAGGAACAGATGTGTCTGATGAGACGTGTGCAGGGCATATTCCTGGGACCCACTAAGTAGGCCTAGCTATTTAGCAGATTTTGTAAAGTACCTTTTGTATGGAGAATAAATAGACTAAAATATGATCCTGAAGATTTCAGGATCATACATGGCGTAAGAAACTTGGGTAGCATCAGTGTTCTGCTGCTGAATTATTTGTACCTGCACATGTTTGTATTAGCGATAGTGACTTCAAAGCACTGTGGTGACAGTCATTCTGCATAATGCCAAACAGCCGAGCATGTTTTAACAAGGGGGCAGGATTACATTTTCAACAGTTCTGGTGCTATTTGCTTTGTGCAAATGCTTAATTGTATGCTAAATTGACTGTAGACATGATCTATTAAAGCTCGTTTTTTCAAGGGTACCTCAGGGAGTTAGCGTCCACCTCCCCATGACATGCAGTGTGATTTGGGCAGGGAACTCCCTCAGGCTCATGTGAATATCCCAGCCTCATTGTACGTTTCTGGGCAAACATGTGGCAATCACTGTCCTGACTGGGGTGGGCTAATTAGTTAATATTTATATTGTGTTCTGCAGACTGTAAAGTAGGAGAGAAGTGCTAACTGCTGTTATTATTATTACGGAATTGCAACAAGACAAAGCTGGGGAAACCTCTTCTGACCCCTCAAGTGACAGCTACAAGTCACAACCCTGTTTTCATGGGGTTTTGTTCAAACACCCAGCCCCAGGAATAACCTGGGCAATTTTTTAACGTAGTATGTCTACATGTGCTGATGGCTCCTGTCCCTGAGATACAGGGAATTGCACATTTGTGAGGTGAAAAGGCAGCATTATCCCCTACTCCCGAGGAAACAAAGGCCAAATACCTTTGCCTGGGTCACAGTGAAATGCGGTGTCAGAGAGCCCTGATCTCTAGTATTGCCTAGTAGTACCGAAACTGCAGGACTGCTTCAGTATATAGTTAAAAACAGTGCTTAGTCTGAGGTATGCAAACTTTGGGCATTTGGGATTTTGCTTATAACTTTCTGAAGTCCTTCCTCAAGAAGCAGACTGATCCTCTTGGTGTCCTCCGTTCCTACCTGGGCATCCAGAGTCTTCTTTCCTCCATCACTGGCCCGACCCCCTTCTCTGCAGATCTGAGCTCTGTGGACATGGTGATCATGACGAATGACCTGATCTAGAGATTGGGAAGATTGTTTTCCCCTTGCGGGTCTATTTGGCAAGGATCAGAAGGGAAGGACCAGTCAGGATTAAATTAATAGGAAGTTCATGTTAGCAGAAGACATGGAAATATTGAGCATGTTGCTACTGCAGATGAAGACAAAAGAGGCCAGTTGCCAGAGGTAACTGAGACATGGGGCTGGTAACATTTGGCATATCAGAAGTGCTTCTTCATTTGCCTCTATTCCATCAGGGCAGAGGATGGCAGTGTTCAGAAATGAATGGTGTCTTTGGGACAGGATGAGAAAAGCCAGTCTCTACTTAACAAACAGTTATGTGGCATAAAACCTTCCAGCTCTCACTGGAACCAATTTAGTGCCTGATGTGTGTGGGAACATCCCTATCATTATCACGTTGAAATAGTATGCCTTCTGTTCAAATCCATCCTTGTGCCTGATTTTGTGCTTATTAATGCACATATTATTACAATGACACAGCCAAGTAAGATCATTCTGCAGTGTAAAACAAGATCAATTTAGGAAATGAAACCCTAGCCTCTACATACTTGGAGGCTTTGCAACAAATTAAGTGTTCCATTAAGTGGGAGAAACACAACATTGCCTTTCACATGCTTGTATTTTTAGAGTAGCCACTGACAAAGGCTAAAGAAGGGTAAATTATAGTTCTGCTGAAAAAGTCAGATGTGCAAAATACTGATGCATTACCTAGATTCTGCCTCACCAAAATGACAACTGGATATGGTAAAAGGAAAGTCTGGGGGAGCATTACCTATGAATATTTATTAATACGCATATGTGTGATAAATTCCTTCAAACTGCAGTTGCAGTCATGACTGGCATGTGGAAAAGAGCTCACAAATCTGAAATAGACTGAAGTTAGGTAGAGAAAATCAAGGGGAAAAAGTGATATCTTTAAATATGTTCAACTCAGGAGAACAAATAAACCCAAGAGTAGACCCCCCCCAGCACAACAGTGATCATCCTAGAGGCACCTGTGTTAAGTATGAGCTGGGATGTGTACTCACACAGCAAAGAAAGATGATGTAAAGAGATAATGCTTTGGGACTTGGAAGCAATATAGTTGCTGTTGAAGATCATCCCTTCCTATGCCAGGGGTAGTTCCCAGCTGCTAGGTGGGCTCAGTCTATGTTATTGCATAGCATCATGCAGGTGTCCACTAAGGTCCGGTGGATATTGCAGAGGCAAGGACTACCCTACTAATTGTTGCCCTTGCTGCTGCCCTGCCCCATGGAGTTTTTCTGCCTGCTGTATGGGAGCTGGAGCTCACTGTCCCTCTGGCAGGATTCTTTCTCTCTTCGATTAACTGCTTAGCCTGTTTTGGGGCAAGCTCTTTAGACCAACATTTTCAAAATTAAGCACATCAACCAGACACTTGAACCCATGTTAGGCACTTCAAAGAGTGGGCAGATTCCTCATCATGTAAGAGCTATAGCTATCACAAGATTGATTTGGACATATTTGTGCTCAGCAGCTCTAAAAACTAGGCCATTTTTATTTAGAGTCCTAAAGCCAAAATCAAATACTTAGCTTTAAGCAACTTCATCCTGAACCTTGGTCCTAATCTCTTTTTTAATTCTCTGCTAAGTAAAAGGATGCAAATAGTTACTGTGTACATAAATCAGTGTTGTTTCAAAGATTAGTTAGGGCTTGTAAAATGTTATGCAACATGTTAAAGCATATCCATTTTTATTCTGTACAGACAGTGAAAATAAAGGATAATCACCTTTATCTAACTTTTTCTATCACCCACATCACAGTATTATTCAAGTTGCACATTGAACTTATGTTTTCCATGTGGGTTGACTCTAGAGCGAGAATGGATTTGTTGTGGGACAGTTGCTTTAGATCGTGGTTATTTTGTTTTAAGTATAAAAGCTTCTTTGGATTTCTGTTAGAGATTTCAATGAAGAAGTTGTTTTCCATTTGCTAAGAATGAAATTTGATGAAGTTGACGTGAGGAAGATCATGAAAACTTTTACTCGTACAGAGGAAAGTTGGCATTTACTTAATGAATGAATGATACGAGGGCCAAATAAAATAATACTAAGTATGTAATTTGTAGCTGTATCTAAACAAGTTATGGCTAAATCTTTATTATCTTGAAGTGGTGGGAACATATATAAAGATTTTTCCCATCTTCAAGGAGTTTAGAATTAGAGGTATGATAAGAGTTTTGTGTAAAATTTGGATTACAGAGTTTACTCTAAAAATCCTGGAATTTTGCCAGCAAATGATGAGTAGATCCTGGTGGTAAAAGGGTAAAATAATTGAAGATTTTGGAGGAATCTATCTATATGAAATAATCCATTCTTAAATTGCTCCAAGAAGTTAAATGTGTTCACTGGGCAGGCTCACACATAAAATCTGTTGTATGAGTAGACTGAATTTACTTTGAGGAACACTGCACACCCACAAGTGTGGTGATCCAACTGGAACTACTTTTAGAAGTGATTACTTGCGAACAAGGAGCATATAATCAGGCTCACAGTCTTCTTGTAACAGTGATTGCCTCTGATTCTGCATACCACCGCTGATCCAAAATTGGAAACTCCCAGTATCTCATAGTTATATTATTCCAAAAAAGTAAGTTTTTGCTAGTGTCAAGTAACCAACAAGGGTGATGCAGCTTTCTCCCTAGTCATGAATATTCATTGTTATTCATGCACATTAATTAGCCCTTTTCAAAAAATAGAATTATTTAAAGAAAGTAAAGAAAATTATGGATTTGAGGAAATCATTCAAAGTAACATTGTCCAACAGAGGGTCAAGTATTAACTGTTGCTCAAGCTGTTTTCCAGTTGATTTGTGGTCTAAAAAGTGTATTTTATACAAAACTCTCCATTTGTCCTAATGGCTAAAAAACCTTTAGCATCTCCAGGATATAATCATAACCTTTCAGTGTGCTGTGGAGTAATTGCTGGATGGTGTGAGGTCTTGGTAGAGCTGGGCAGCTCTGACAGTTGGAAACACCTCTTTCACTTAAACGTGTCTGAAGGTCATATGTTTTAGCCCAGGAATCTAACAAGATAATAAAAAAAAGGAAGATATATCCTATAACTTTATTAACCATAATGGAAAATTTGTCATAAGAGGTATTTGTGTTTGAAAGTTTGCCTATCAATTTTATATGCCCAAAGTAAAAACTATGGTGTATGTTTAAGGTACTCAACAGAACAATCACTCTCATAACATGCAATATTCAAGTAGAAAATAGTGCTTAGAGAATACACACTTAATCACATACTAAGCTAAGAAATCTGTCTTCTCATACCTGAGAACACAGGTCTCTTCAAATGTATATACCAATAAGATCAATTGTATTCACAGCACTGCATGTTGTAATGGAAATACTATAGACTATTGATTGAAATTAAATATTAATTTTCAAAGTAAATTAAGTATTGAAACCTTTTCAGCATCCTTCTAAATCTAAAAAGTTATTTTAATTTGGTGGCTAATTCATGCATTCCCAGGCTGTAATATTAGAAAAAAATCACGTTGGTAATGTCATCTGACCTCCCACATGAGGCAGATATATAGAAGTTAATATTCTTTACAAGTAGGCAAGATTGTGGCAAAAAAAAATTACCCAAATTCTATAATTATTTTCTCTTAATTGAAACATTCTGCAAGACCCCTAATTTCAGGCAGTCAGAGGAGATGGTAATAAATATTTTTTGTATTACACCATGGAAACAATCAATCTTTGTGGAAATTCTCTGTATTGAGACAATGCTGGGGGTAGTGATTTTGCTAAAAAGTTGTACCATTTCTGCCAGAGGATTAAAGGACCACAATTATAGACTGAGAGAAATATCTGCTCTAATAATCCTTTCATGCACCTGAAGAGGAGGAACACCAAGTGACCTTTCCAGCTCTTTAAAAAATTATTTCAGCAGTGCTACCCAAGCAGCCTCCTGCTTCTGTTAGAAATCTTTTGGCTTTTTGGCCTGCATATGAAAACTTATATCAGGGTATCACATTTGGAACAGAAAAGAACCTCCCCCACTGCTCCCCACCTGTCATTCCCTCCTTGCCTCAACAGGCGGCTTTGGGGTATGTCTGAACAGAAATTGCATATCACTCCAAAATTTCTCTACTGTAGAGAAATCCCCAGCGATCCTATTATGGCAGTGTCAAAGAACTGGATGCCCACTTGTTGAAAAATGGACTTATCAGTGACTTAAGTTGGGTTCTTAAATCCTCTGAAGGAGGAGCTGCAGTGTCTTGAGAATATATTAAAACTAGATCCATTTTTGAGGCCTGAAATTTTCAAATGAAGACAGAATTGGTCATAAGAAATATGACAAAGTTTTCCTGTGTCAGATGCTCAGTTGACTAAAAATATTTAATGAAAAAAAGTTGGTGAAAAATGCTTTAAAAATATCTAAGAATCCCATTCTGATTTTTTCAGTATGAATGTTTTACTTGTAATTATTTATAAATTTATATTAATCTCAAAATACAAATATGCTTTAAAGATACCTAAATATTTTCAGTTTATTGAAAAAAGGATTCAAGTGGCCATTAATGAAATTTTAGAAAATGGCTTCTTCATTGAAGACTTGTTTTTCTTTTATGTGTACCCCCAGGAGCTGCCTTCATGTTCCTCCATACCCAGCTCTGCATTTTCCCTTGCTGGTGCCCTGTAGCATGTAAACTCTATCCTCTCCTCCTTGAAAGCAGTGATTAGTGCCTGCAGGCAGCAGCACAATACAAATAATCAATACTCAGTAATGTTTTCTGAGGGACGGAAGGTGAATAATCTACGATCTAGGGTTTTTTTCCCCACATTCAATATGAGCCTCTCCCCTCTCTTCCTATTCACTCCCTGCTTTCCTTTACCACACCTATTAGAGCAACATCATTCTCCTGCACTCCTGACTTCCCAGCTGGTAAACACTTAGTGAAGAGATCGTTATATTAAAAGCCAGGTAAAGTGAAGAGAATAAATTTTGAATAGGCCAGAATGTCTCAATATAGGACTGGGATGCTGCTTTTTTTGATCATTTAAAATCATTCCTCTGTCTTCGCAAAGTATGTCTCTGCCCCATAGAAAATTTTGGGGGGATGAACAGTCTTCAGAGCATGACATATTTAGAGTTTATCAAAGGACCTACTGAATATTTCACAAAAACTGATGATGCCAAAACTAGCCAGTAGCTGTTTGCACTTGCAGTCATGTATACAGAACTCATCAAAAGGAAATGATGGTGTTCAGATGTCGATAAACACAAGCAGAGCATGGGGCTGACTGAGGAAACCACTGGCTAAGATTGTACCGCAGTATGTCATATCCCAGGTAGATACCATTACACTGACCTCAAAAGTAGCCACAAAGTCATAAAGCAACAACTATTTTGAAGTACATTATGGTCCAGTCGTTCTCTGGTATTGAAGCTGTTCTGAACACCTGGCTTCTAGTCCTCTGCAATGGGAGCTTCAAGGTGAAGCAGCACCTGCCAAATGATGAGTCTTAAAAAATTCTACTTCTCTAAAGCTTTTCAGAAATATGCCTTTTAAAATACATATCTTACGGGCAGCACAAAAACATTTTAATGAATGCTAACATGTTTGTAAACACAATGAAAATGGTATTTCCTACTGAGCAGTATAAGATCATTTAAATAAAATATCTGCCTTTGGACATCAGACCCTGCTGGTGATCCCAATAGGATTTGTGTTTCATATTCCTATTGGAAAACACAGCATATATGGACATATTTTATGAGAACTGATAAAAAAAGAAATCTCTAACACATGACATCTGTACAGATTTCTCCTTTTTAAATCTATGCATCTTAATAGACTTCCAAAATTCATCTCTGAAAATGTGTTGACTTGTTCTAAATGCCTCATGCTAAGAGGCGAATATCAGTATGAGAATTCATTATTTTAATAGAACTAAAGTTTGACAGAGGTAGGAGAGCAGAATGCAAATGTCAACATTGCTGGAGGTACCAGCAAACTGATAAAGCCCATTTATTTATATGACTGTATTTTCAGTACAACAGTGTCACTTCAATATCTTCAGTCACTTTATGTTTATTCTAGTTTCTTTATAAAGTGACTTCCATCTAACACCAGAACCTGACATCCTAACTCAGTAAATACTGAGTTCTCACTCAATAAAATATTATTTGGACTAAATCCTGAAACCAATTAAAACTGTGAATAAAGGTAGGCTTGCAAGGTGCTGAGCCCTTCTGCACAGTTTGAACACCCTTCACTCTGTCAGTGAGAGCTACAAGCGAGAGAGCATGAGCACATGAAGGTGACCACAGACCCTTCCAAGGTTCGGGCTCCTGGTTTCAGTGGGGAACCTAAGCCTGAGGGCCCTGCTGGGTGACCAAGCCCAGCCACCTGCTGCCACCAGCTTTTTCACCCATCTGCTCTCATAGACCTGCTTGTTCTTGTGCAGTCAGTGGCTTTTAGATTGCATGGCTCCTCTCTCTGACCCTATTTATAGGCAGTAGTCATATCGTTCCTAAATACTGTAGACAAAGCAAACGAAGCTTTTTCTCTTCTGAAAGAATTTCTTTTCCCTACACCCTACTTGTAGTCCTTTTTACACCTCTTCCAGTTCAGATTAATTTTTTTTTAGATACCAATGCCAGAATTTTGTACAGGACAACAAAGGAGACCTTATTAGCATAGTGTGTGATGGCCCTAATACCTTTTATCTCTCATAAGTTCTCTTCTGTATTTGTCTTCTTCATGGCTGCAGCATTCCAGCAGCCTGCAGCCATCCTGGGAAGATCTGGTGCACCAGGCCCTCCTCTGTTACAGGCATTTCCAGCTGGTGACCTCTCAGCTCTCAGGAGGGGTTTCTGATGATATTTTTCCTAATGAAGATCGAGCTCATACTGATGCATCACTTTAGAAATGGCCTTGTGGGATATGAACTGTAGGTAGCTATCAAGTAGCTGTGCTTCAAACAACTTTACTTTCATGTGTTATAAACTGCCCAATCTGTTCAACTCACTATGCACTTTAATGTATCTTTCTTAAATAAAACATATTTAGAACTGATTTTTTTTTTACTTTACAAATATTATTTTTCTGTCCTATCGAGAAGAGCAGGAAGACTTAAGTATATGTACCCACAGCAACCATATCTACTAGTATTTGTATAAGCCATTACTGAGGCTAACGAAGGACTATTCACATTAATTTCAGTGATATATATTCAGTAGCATAATTTATGGCATTTGCAACACTGGATGGCTACTGACTAGGAAATTCTAGCTATGTGAGATACAGCGCTGAAAAAAATCTGAGGGAACACATTTTTAAACGCAAGGTCTGAGTGCTGATTGACATGCTTTGTACGATAGTAAAATCTGGCAGGTGCATTAACTTGCATTCCTCTGATCTGTACACATCCACACTTGTCTTCTTAGGGTACTTGGTAATAAGCTTCTTTAAAGATCCCTGAGTAAGCACTGAAGATAATATCTGGAGTATGTAGCACTCAGTCCTTTTAGAATGGCTTTTTCCTGCTCCTTTCGTTTTCTTAAGAAAATGTCAGTTTAATCATATCTTAATGCTTTGATAATGCGTTTCTTTACATAGCTGTAGAACACTCACTTCAGTGTTTTAAAAGAATTAATGTAGATGTAAAAATGCCTGTTAAATGAGATTTCTTCCAACAGGCTAACAAAACTGAAGTGCAAGGCTTCAAAACTTGCAAGACATTTGCACAGCAACACAAATATGCCATAACAGAGGCCACTCTGCATTTATCATTGCAGAAGAAACTTGTGTTCCCATTTAGAAACTTTAGAGAATCTATATACAAGCTCACCTATTGTCAAATACTGCAGCTAGCCTTTTCATAAAAGTTCACTTCCAATTTCTGCCTAGGAGTCCACAAATGTCACCAACCCAGGAACCCCAACGGCAGTTCTTTGGGACTAAATATTAGTTGCCAGAACTGGCCAAATTCATAACGGTGTACCCTTCTGTTGCTGAACAAAGTAAAGAATTGTACCATGTTTTTCACTGGCTCATTCCGTACCAATAAGTATGCTATGAAATAAAAATATATTCTCTTAGAAGACAACACAATGAAGCCCCAGTATAGGTTGCCATCAAAGAGCAGGCGCACCATAGACTGGGTTGAGGGAAGAGCTTTCAGAGGCAGGCCCACATTCCTCAGCTGAGTTCTGCTTGGTTCACAGGCTTCCAACAGATACATCTCAAACTGCTTGTATATGTTAGCAAAATTAGCCATGATTTTACCTTTTACTGAATTTCTTCTTACAATACACGCTCAAATACAAACCCAAAACTTTCTTATTCACTTACAGTATAAAATTAAATATTACAAAATGTGTTGCAATGGCATGCTTAGAAAACTATAGCATATTCATTTATACATACATAACAAAAATCAACAGGAAAAATAAAAACACAACATTTTTTTCCTGTTCCCCAGCCCAGGGAGGATTCATGCTGTTTGACATTTAACTTATGGAATCTGCATACTTAGGAGATTCTACAAAATCCTTTTTTCACCATTACATTTGACTATCACTAGAAATCCACTTTTCATTATTGATTTGTAGACTCAGCTCCTCTAATAGGTATAATTGAAAGGTTTTGTGAGTCTCGTACATTAGTTTCTAAGATTAAAAGAGGCACTTTCCTCCAAAAAGAGCATAATTTATGATGTACTGCAATATACATTTCATGAGGTAAATTGACAGCTTGTATGTCTTCACCTGTAGTCACTTTCTATAAGTAGAAAATACTTCTAATTCCATGTGTGTCTTGTAAAAAGTAAATATCTACTCCGAAATCCAAATGCAATTTGGCAGAATACAACATCAAGTAAGATGATCCTATCATCGGTATTTTGCTTGAAATGTCAGCCAAGACTCTCCAGTGTTTCAGTAGGTGTAGAACAAAACTAAGGAAAATCCTCATCCACACCCATATGAATTTAATGAAATTAATTTAATGGATGAATGAATACATGGATCTGGAATATTTGTGGTCTGATTTTTTTAAAATACTCTTAACTGCAAATTGCTTTCATATGAATAAATGTTTGGCGGATGTGTTCTTCTTTTTATGCCCTATGTCAGAAGCAGCATGATCAAGGCTGTTATTGTAATAGAAATAATGAAGCACAATGATTCACAGAATTCATCTTTCATTTATGCCCTTATCTAAAGCCTTTGGAAATTAATCAAAATTTTTCCAATGATACAGTAGTCTTTGGATGAAGCCCTTACGTGGGCACGAATAAAAAAGAACAACCATGAAATCTAGGAAGTTACATGGTTGTGTAACCAGTGAAAATGGGATAGAATCAAGCCCTCCTTAGCTGTTGAAGAACCATTGTTCTTTACCCAGGAGGCTTAAAAAAATCACATATTATACAAAAAATATATTTAATATCATTGTTTCAAATGCATTTTGTAAAGCAGTGATTGCAGCCTTGAGCTATTGAAGAGGCACTTTAGGAGAAACTATGAGCAGATTACTATTTGAGCAAATCACATCTTTTCTTTTTGCTCCAAGCGGCTGTTTTACTCCTGTACTGATGAAATCTTCCACTGTTTTATTTTGTGATATGTCACCTTGATTCCAGCTCCATTGTTTAACGTCTATTCTCTTGGACTGTTTCTAGTAACTATACAGGCAAGTCTGTTCTTGTTCGCCCCCATCACACCCAAGACAGCGCAGGCTGGATCCATCCTTACCATGCTTGGCTTACATTAGGGAAAGGCAAGGCCACCTAACATCAAGAAGAGCCGTTACTTCTTGGTGAACACTAGGTGGGTCACTGCAAAGACTATTTTGAGGACTAATAATTGGACTTCTTAAGTAATAAGTCAAGATGCACATAGCTTTTTGAAACTGAGAACTGAGAAATGGTAGCAGCATTTCAGAATTCAGAATAGAAATTAGAGTAATGGGGCTTTTGTCTTTGAACTCCAATATAGGTATTCTGACAAAAAATTCTTTGCCTGAAGAAGACATGCTTTATTGGCAATCCCAGAAATACAATTTCATTTAGATGAGAGAGAACAAAGCTTGGATGCCTAATGTAGAGTAGCAGAAGAAAGGAAATAGAAAGAACTGCTACTGTTGAAACAAAGAAAGTACAGAATTTGACACAAAGTCTTTCTAATAATTAACTTACAGGTGCTCTTTCTTTAAGCTAATTTTCAGCTGTTCTCCCCACCCTTCTCACCCCTTTAAAACTCAGTAGAACTGAGCCTGTGATTGTGTTTAAGTAGGTAAAAAATATGAGCCCAAAGATATCTAGATTTAGTATTCTTGTTTCTCTCTGTCTCCAAATGTTATGGGTGGTTCTCATTTATAAAGCAGGATGAATTAAGACTACAGACTTTAAAGGTATGTCTCAATAAATTTGTAGGACTTAAGATGCTTAGAAGTAGACTTAAAAACTTTGCATTTTTTTCTCCCAAGTGATGATCAAGGGCTATACTTGGTAGGCAGATCTCTAACTAGGGTTATTAAGTTCAATAATATGTACTTATAATATCTAAGAGAAAATACTTCATCTGGCTGTCTCACATAAAGACGATGTCACAGTTTTGACAAAAAAGAGAAATCTCTTTTCCATCAAGTTTAAGGAATGTAAAGTCCAGCCTTCCGAACTTTACCTGTACCTTCTTCACAAGCTCTTTTTGTCCTCCACTGAGCCAAAAGTTGTAAATAATTCTGAATCAGCAAATGATCCATCAGATTAAGGATGTGACCTCTTTATCATTATGCGCATCCAACATTAATTTTCTCCTATTGCGTATTACATTGGCCTTACAATGAACAGCAAGTTCGTAGGTCATGGACCACAGAATTTGGACTAGTGCATTCTTCCAATGAAAATCCAGTCCTGACAGGACTTACCATTGAATATATCAAGCAATCTTAAAAACTCAGTAAACTATTATGTTAGTCTATCTGATTAGCCAAGATTGCCTCCAGCTGTTTTAGCTTGTACTCTTTCATGCTGCATAAATCTGTCATTATATTTGAATGCTGGGTGTGGATTTGTCACTATAAAACTACCAAAAAGGAATGAAGACACCAGATAATTCAATTAACTCACTTTTACCCTGTTTCAGTTAGAGGTCCTAGATACTCTAAGAAAAATTTCTTGAGCACTTCACAGATGAGAAGTATGTTTCCCATGGTGAAAATTAGGAGAAAATACCTACTATTGGTAATTTTTCCTTAAGAAAAGGCAGACTGCCAGAAGCATTCAAGCATGCATTTATTGGGTCCTTACTCAATAAATCCTCTCCTGACATTAATTTTCTTGCCAACTATTGTCTGATTGCTAAACCTCCGGTTTCTGGGCAAGATTATTGAAGAGATGATAGATAGCAAATAGTGTCTAGCAGCATCTGCTCTTAATTTTTAGACACCAATCAGTCAGTCTTCAGACCTTGACATGGCATCTGAAGGGCATCAGTTTCAGTGACTGAAAATCTCCCTAGGGCAATGGGACAATGTTCAGTGTCCTTACTAATAACTCCAGGTCTTAGTGACCTTCTGTCTTTGATTCCAGAGACTGTCAGGTTCTGTTTATTTGACTGTGGAACCTAATGAGGACTAAAAAAATTAGTTTATCCTTTCTTATGCTGGAGAGGATCCTGATGGGTTATGATTATTTACTTTTTCTCTGTAGGGGTTTTGCTGGGGCTACCTCTGAAGTACAGTGCTGACAGCCTTAATCCTCTTTTTCTGTGCTAACGGGAAGACAAGCTAGGAAGCAGGAAAGTCATTTGAGCAAAACTGGGCAGATTTGCAAGTATAGAGCTGATGATATTCCATTTGGCCTCCTATTTTTCCACATACTGGCCCTGAATTAAATTCTGCCAGGTAAAGGTCTTGTTGGCATGGAGGCAATGCTGGCAAAGGAAAGCCTAGTAGTGAACCACTAAAACTTAAAACCACTCCATTTAGGAAGAGTATCTTCCTGCACATTTATAAGGTGATGTGTAGATATGTCGTCATGCTAAATTCATTCTGCTTCTGGTTTCCCAAATAAAAAGGGTCCATATACATTTTTCTGTTCTGCACTTATGACCGACACAGATGTCACCATTCTCAGCCATACTCTTTTGCCTAGGCTACAGCACAACGTGCCTCACATACGACCTGCTGTGAAATGTTAGTGGCATTCACATACAAAACTCAACAGTCAAAGCCCACCTGACTGGGAGAAAGTTCCTTTCCCTCTTTCTTCCAAACCCATCCACCTACTACTGTGCTGAGTGGAGCCAACCAAAGAAAGGGTGGTTTCAGCAGTTCAGAGAGCTTGTTCTCTCATAGTCTTATGTGTAAATCGAGTTTCAAAAATCCAGGATGCAATACAGTGAATACATGAGCAAAGGGTTGCATCCAGGTGCTGGCAGTGGTGTTTAACTTGTGTTTTCGATGTTTCCTCCGCTCTGCCTGGGGGAAAGCAGACCTATATGTGCCTTCTTCTGGGAAATAGTTGCTTGTTTACTCAGATGCAGTAGTGATGGATGTCGATGTCTTGATTTGAGGGGGGGGAGAGAAAAACAGAGAGAAGCTTAAAATAAGGATTAATGTCAACCAATGAGATCAAAGTAAGAGGCCATAGATTTAAAACCTTAATGAGAAAAACAGATTCTGAAACGACCTCTGAAAAAAAACCTTGCTTGTGTTGAGGGAAGCATCAAAAAATAGCTTGCTGCTGTCTCTAGGATGTATTTTATGCACATTAAGCATTCGTGTAGCATTGTGAACCCTGAATCCCAGAATGACCTTCCATTTGCTTCTCCCTTCCCCCAGTGAGGGTGTCCTGTGTGATGAACATTCCCCAGTTCCAGGTAGTTATGATGCAATGTGGCTGTCAGTGACACGGCTCACCAGTCCTGGTCAGAGCCTCCCTCCTTTCACATCTGGGACATATTAAGGTTTTGGAAATCTAAACCCCACTGGAATCGGTGAATATGCAGCCTTCCCCTTCCGGCTGCACAGATTCAAGTGGTTACAGGAGATAGTTTATATGTAATCAGAGGGAGATCTAATAATATATGTTTAAATGTAATTATGAGCCAATTCCAATACATTCTTCAGAGTCTGCATAAGGCGTTTCTTGCAGTACATCAGTGGCTGCAGTGCACTACCCTGAGAGATTTAAGGCATGTCGTATAACGAGAAGGGAGCAGGGGAGTAGGTGAATTTGCGAATAAATAAGGAACACAGTGCATATAGATATTGAAACATTATGGATTCTGAACAACATAAACCAAATTTTAGTGAATTTGAATCTTGCTTTCCTCTATTACTACCCCTGTTTGTATTATATCCCAAAATGCCCAGGAATTTACTTGAAGAGAAATCTGAGAACCTGAAGAGAACGGCACAGAAAAACAGACCCAATAGCACAGGGGCACACAACCTGCAAATTCACATAAGGTATTTGCGCCCATAATTCAACTTGAGACAAATCTTAAATTCATCTCCAGATAGAATAAAGTAAAAACACTCTCCTTAGATATTCTGACCAAAATTTTGTTTTGCAGACACATTTTAGTAGCATTAAATTGTTCTAAAATCATTGGACATATGTCAGTAAGAATAATTAAGGGAGGCTAGCATAACTGGCTGGAAATATTAATAGCATATATTTTTCCAGCATAATGTGGGGTTCTTACAAATAAGAGATTGTATATCAGATTTATAGGATTCACATAAAAAGCTAAACATTACCAGAATGTCATGAAAAATATTGAACCGTGGTGTGTATTATACTTCGCAATGCTCTCTGAAGGGAAGTGTAGAAAGATCCATCACTTCAGTCTCTTAAGGCTGGATTAAGGAAAACACAAATACACTTTGGGAGAAGAAAATTGCAATTGGTAGATGTGGAAGACTAAACATTCCTAGCAACAGATCTTGTCTGTCTCCAGTTCTTTTTGTTTTATTAACATGAGAAATACAAAGATGCAAAAATATGCCTCACAGTGTAGTGTTACTTTCCACAAATAGAATTTCTCTGATGAGATTTAAAAAATCCTGGTGCTACACTGGAGAAAACTGAAGCTCTCAGAAACCAAGCTGAAAGCTGAACAGCACGTACCCAATTTCCAGTCTGATGATTCAGTTCCACACAGTTGTGAGAAACTGAATAAGGACTTGTCTATTGAAAAGTCCTTGATTGCTGCAAACAACTGCAGGGCCACAGCCCCATTTATCTGTTTCTCTTAAAAAATTTGTTGAGCTTTTGAACTGCTAATATTAACCTGTATTTTTTGCCTTCTGCAACAATTAGTCAGTATTCTTATTGTGGAGAATGTATAATAAATACCTCGATAATGTGAAAAACTATAGTTTCAAGCGAGCACTCAATACTCTAAGTAAAATTTTTTATGGGTGGTTGTCAGATACAGGTTTCTTTTAACAACAAGCTACTGATGAAACAAATTATTTTACAAGACACTTCACTGCAGAATCTTTTTTCTCTGTTGCCACTGCTGCTGTTGTTGTTATTTGGTAAAAAATCAATCCTAATGATCAAACTGTAACTGGAATATGTATCTTTATTCACAAATCCAATATTTAATAATCTTTTGTACCCAGCAAATCATGTAATCACATCTCACTTCATTCCCCTACAAAATGGGTGATGTCCTCTGCCCTGCCTCATATAGCTCAGCATCAAGCTTTCAGACTTAATTAGTTAGAGTCAGCTGAGTGTATTAAAATTCCCAGACAAAATATGTAGAGACAAACTGAAAGCATCCTCAGTTTTTTCCAGGTGCTTTCAATTGCCCTAAATATACACAAAACATTTATTTGGTTCTTTTTTATTATTATTTTCTGATTCTGTCAAGGTTTTTTCCTTCTGCTGTTTTAATATCTCAGGTTTAGGGCTGGGAGAATAAAAAGCCCCTATGGATGTGGACAGTGTGTAGCAGCAGCTGAGATACCACAAAATAAAGGTAGAGTCAAAGAAACATACTTACCTAAATAAAGAGGTGCTGGCAGGGAAAGTCAGTGAAAACCTTTACCCGTCTTTCCTTGGAAATAATAAGAAAAGTATGAAAAGATTTCAACATTTCAGGATTTCAAAATAACTGGAATTCATAAGTCTTAAGAAAAAGGACTTTCCTAAAGTGAAGTAAGTTCAGTCTTTGCAATGTAATTCAAATTGCACTTGTAATTCAGGTCCTGGAATTAACCCACTGAAGCAAAGCTTGAAAAGATTTAGATTTACTAAGGCTACCAACAATACAATAATGTCTTACAATTTCACAACTCCCTGTCTATTGGTGATACTGCCAAACCACGGTAATCTGTCAGTCTGAGGCTCAGAGTTGCTAATTGTTAAAAAATGAACCTGGACATCATTGCTGAGTTTCTCTGGCTGAAAACTTATACAGACTAAAGCACTTTTTAATCAGGATGAGATAACAACTGAGCTCTTCATTGAGACACTTGGGGAATGATTTTTACTGATTCTTATGGTGTTTAAGTCTCATTTTTTATGAGAGAAGAGGTGTGCTCAGGAGAGAATTTCTGCACTGCCCAACCACTGACTGATGAAAAAGGGCTCTTTCACAGCATTGTCCTGCTTGTGGTACAATTCATGTCACCTCAGCTACCACTTTAGTTCCTGGAGATGAACCCCTTGGGTATTGAGCATGGGGACATTATTTTATATTATTATTTAATTATATTATTTCATTATATTATTTAATTATTTTATTATTATTACTTATTATTGAGAGGAGAATGGTGGGGACCAGGGAAGGAGACGAAAGAGGGAGGAAAGGGCTGGGAGAAGGACCTGGTTGAGGGTACTGGCGTGCAGCAGGGCCCAGCCAGGCAGCTTTCCTTTTGCAGGGCTGTCTGTGCACTTTCCATACAAGCAATTTAGGCTAACTCTGCCGTTGCACCTTTATCAAATTTGACAACAGTTCAGACAGTAAAATAAATCCGGTTTAAAGTTTCATTTCTAATTAATAGTTATGCTCTTTGCCTGCCTACCAAATAATGCTACAAAATGAGTAAAACTATTGTGATGAGGAACTTAAAATTTTGACAACATATCCAGGTATTTTTAGAAGTGTTTGTGGTTATTTGGAAACCTATCTGAATCTCCAGGGACCACTGAAGCCAACTCTTCATGGTCTTAACCTCCATCCCCAATGGCAAGTCAACTTCAGCTAACAGGGGCCCTCCACTGATTTCGGTGGGCTTTGGATCCAGCTCTCTGAGAGTAAGAGAAAGCTGCAGTAATGTACTAAAATTGGTGCTATGTAAACAGCTAAAATAATAGGAAACCATAATGATTTCAAAATTAAACACACAGAGAGATAATAAACAAAATGCTTTGTGCAGATGCTGTTCCCACAAAAAAAAGAAATGTTACTAGGAGTAGCGCAAGGAAAGTATTGCTGGTGAAATCAGAATTCTTTCCAGCATTTTATATGATACCGCTACAGGGATGATATTTGTTATCACAAAATATGTGTACTTTTTGTCTCATAAATAAGATATAATTTAGTATTAGAATATTGTATTTTCTGCTAAAAACACCCTATGTAAAGCAGTGCAGTTTTACATATATTTAGCTTCCTGCTTTCTCTCTTTTAAAACATTTATTAACCAGAAAGACCTCACTGACATGTAAATTTCATTTTCTATGCCCAGCAGATTAAAATACATCTGTTTCAGACATCATTCAGTAAAGAAATAATTTGAATAGTTCATTTTATTAGAAAAAGATTTATGTCAGCATTCAACTATGACAAGAGAGGGGATAGTGGCATGTGCACAATACTGGAAACAGATTTTCCATGAAAAGTATCTGTATTGAACAGAATTGTGCCAGAAATAACGTGGGCTTTCTATGAATAGGTTAACCTAGTAGGTTGTGGACAACACTAGCCCTTCCAGGTAGAGATATTCTGTTCCCTCCCTGGACAAAGCACTCAGACTCCTGAATTAGCAGCTGACTGAATCAATGTACGTTTAACACACAGTATGAGAATGTCCATGACGAGGTAGATGGGAGTCAGTCCTGACTGGCTATATGGAGCTCCATGTGTCAAGGAGAGAAATTTTGTTCTCTTTTGGGTTTAATTGTACTGTCCCAGGAAAAGTCCCTTTTATTTTAATTTTTCTTATAGTTTGCAACAAGACCAGTAGGCTAGACATCTCTTTCATAAAGGCATACTAAATATAAAGCATAATAACTACAGGAATAACACCTGAGCCTGCAGTATCCTGTGCTATATGATCTAGGAGCATATTATAACACACTGGGATATGAAAGGTGATAAAGTGCCATGCATGACTAGGTAGTTTAGGGAGTGATAACGGAATACAGATCCCATCTTATCTAGGTCACTAGTCTGAAGGCAACCTGTTTTTTTGTGATTGAAAGTCATTGCTATCCAATGGATTTTTAATACTCTACATGGGTTGAGACCATGCTAACCTCATATTTTTAAGAGAAAGTATTCCCCCTAACATCAGTTGAACTCTGGTTTCTTCCAGGGCTGGACAAAAATTACTACTGTGTTTGTAAATATTTGATGCTTTTAAATGTCATGATAGTATGCATGCTGTCATGCATTCATAATGTAAATATTAAATAATTATTCAATTCCTGGGAATATTCACACCAAGTTCAGAACAATGCTTGAGCCTGTCAAAATTAAAGTATGCTTTTCAGAACTTGCCTAAATACAGAAAGTGGGAAGCTTTCTTGAACTGGAGCACACAAGGAAAAGATGAAGTGGAAAAAAGGATGTATCTGTTGAACAATGTCTCTGGAAAAAAAAATAATCACAGCATTCAATGAGCTGTTAGGATTGTTATTAAAACATACTGGCAGGTGGATTCAGAAGGGAGGGGTGTCTCTGCACCACTAATGCAGTCATACCGTGTTAGTAAATCTCAGCTGCAGGTCTAGAGACTGAATTACCACAAAACCTCAGATGCAAGATGCAAAATAAATATATGTCACACTGGTTGAGCATATTGCAGCATTGTAATGTGTTCCTGTTCATACAAGTATTTGATAATAGTGAATAGCCAATGCAGGCTGATACAGAAAAACAGAGTACCAAAACAGAGGCAGAAAGAGATGAACTTCAATACAGCCATCATTAAAGCTTGATAAAAAAGCACACAAAAAAATTTTTGCCTAAGTTGCTTACGGAAGATAACTTTTAAAACATACACAAGATTAAAATACAGTTGCTTTACATACCTAAAAGATAATTAAATAAATTTCAAGAATTTTTTTTTTAAATTATATATATATATCAGATTGAGAAATTGAACTAATAAAATATAGATAGAATAGGAGCAAATTTCAAGGAGAATGGTAAGGCCTTTTTAAGTACTAGTTATGGTATTCAGTAATCACCGTTTGTGTTCTTTACAGCCAAAGGCATATATAAATTTGCCCCATGGAATCTCAAAAGATGTAAATCTCTGCATTGCTGTGGTTCCACTCTGCTAAAAACAACTGGTAAGAAACTGAAAATTTAGTTTGCTTCAAAACCCTCAGACTCAGCTTTGAATTTGGTTTACTATAACTACAGATTTAGAAAACAGTTCCTCACATTGCAATACAGTTATAAATATGACCACTATTACTCATGAAGGAAATCTTGATTTTGTACAACAATTAATATCTAGGTGCATTGAAATTCTCTCTTAAATAAGTTTGTTGCCTTGTCCTTTAAATATTTACATAATGTATTTGCCATATGTATCAATATTCAATTCCGTGTAATTATGTTCAGTACATATATAAGCTAGTGTGAATAGTGAGCTTGTGTTTACATATATATTATGTTCTGTGTATAAATACACAAACACAAATCAGAAAGTTTTACAGACTGGGATTAATTTTACCCCAATTTTATGTTCATATTTGGAAGCCATTACAATATGTTACTATGGTATATGAATACTTCCCTATTTTCACATTAAAAAACTGGAGTAATAAATGAGCTTTTGACCACATTTTCCTGTCTGCAGTGTACTGCAACACTTGATTAGAGATCTCCTGAGAAGGACATTTGTGATAAGAAGGTACTATATGTCTCAATTTAAGGATCATTTCCCAGTTAAATAAACCAAATTAAACTGGCCATAACAAAACACCAAATAGGAAAGTCTTTTGTACGATGTCAAACATCTGCATTCCTCCTTTTGTCATGGACATGATTCCCAACCGTTTGTACCTCCTGAAGGATTTACAGTAAATAAGAAATAAAGGAGATGGCCACTTCATTGTGCGGGAACAGCCTAGGACCCGTACTCCATTTATTTCGTGAATGAAATCAGGTATGGCAAGCCTTGGTTAACCCATTCCTGCTCCAGGCAATCCCTGTTTCATTCAATATAAAACAGCCTTAAAGAAAGCAGGCTAAAGAAAATCCTTCTAAGAACTGTGTATCTAAAGCTGTTTCCCTTAATTAAATTCTTGGCAATAAAAAAATACTTATTATTGTATCTCTGAATTAGATGCAGTGTCATTCGTCCTAAAGGACCATAAACTGTCTTACAAAGCATGTGTACGTGTTTGTCATGCCCACAGTTTCACAAGGATGTGAAATTATCTGTCAGAATAATTTTTGGAACAATCAGGAGAGTTGCTTTTTAACACCGGAATGAAAAAGGGTGCACAAAGATGCTGCTTGGCATGTTTATATTTTTCTTTTACAAGAAGGAAATTCAGGGATTTCCCCTTGCACGGAGTATGGAGAGAAAAACCCAGATCCAAACCACTGGTGCAGGCAGGTGGAGCACCATGACCGAGCTCACAGGATTGGGCCCAAGCGTGCTGCTGCTCTTGCAGAGTGCCGTGGGGATAAATTTGCTCTCAATGGTTTCATCACCCACACTTCTAGTTAAATATCGTTCAGTTATTAAGGCCTGTAAAAGTCAGAGAGACTAAAAGAAAGAAGAGATCTTGGAAAGATCTGAGGGGAAAATGGCATTTTTTAGTAGTATAAAGATTATTTAACTTTGGAGCTCTACTAATGATAATTTCTGTGACCAAAAATGTCCCCTTATGATTAATCAATTATGCAAACCATCCCCATTTCAAGGCTAGTAAAGACTTACTTAATGACATTTTTCATGCATCTCATGTCTTTAATATATTATTTTTTCCCTTTGCTCTGACAGAGCAATCTGCTCTGCAGAAGCAGCACTGTGTGCCATCAAATAAAATCATTCCCCATATCAAGAAACAATTGTTTATTTATAATACATTGTAAAAATTGATCCTTTTAAAAGAACTGATCCGGTGTTCGGCTTGTTTCTCTGCAGCACGAATTATTCCTCCACCGGCATGTTTCAGTACAGTGTTCCAACATTAATGGCATGAGACACTGAGAACAACAGGCCCACTGCAGGGTTGTTTTTTTTACTGTCTCTCCTTTCTGCTGCCCGAGGAATGATCCCATCTCACCTTGGATATACCTTGTCTCTAGAGATGCAGCAAGTCATTCAGTCCTTTCACTAATTCGTTTCTGGGTATCTTCTGGGCAGAGACTGGCAATAATCCCAAACTGCATGTTATATGATGTGGACTAGCGTGTCCCTACGAAATGAGCTGAGACAGCCAAGCTCATTTTAGTTAAGGCCAGTCCGTAGCGGTGTCCGAAGGCTTGAGGTCAATGCCTTATGTGCTGCTCTGCAAAGCAATTTGCAAGAGCCTAGTTTACTGAAGGGAGAAGAAAGAATTCATCAAGAAAGGAACTATGTAAGACAATGGCTCAAAATATGATTCACATTTTATGGCTGAGCTTGACATTGCATGAAAGAAAGAGGTACTTATTAAACAAACAACAACATGTTAACAAGAGAGATTAATTTATTATCGTGTGTAAACGTCATACGGAGATTTGGGGAAGATTGAAGGAAAGCAGCTTTCACAGTTGTATTGCTCAGGTTTAGTTAGCACACAAAGATCCCATTTATGGAAATAACAATGCTTGGGTCATTAGTACTGCCGCAAGTGAGCGACTCTGCCATCTTTCCCCTTGTCATAATCTGTGCTACACAGCGGTAAGACAATTGTCACTGTAAACCGCATCCCGCACTGAAAAGTGAGAAAACAATTGCAATGTGCCATTGGAATTAAACAAATAATTAGGACGAAGAAGAACATGTGCTCTACAGTTCCAGATGCATTCCCTTCTCTCTTGAAAGATGCAGTGTAACTGTAATTAAACTTGTATGTTTAAATGTAAATATTTATTTACTGTAGATTACCCTTCCCCCAAAAAAAAAACCTTAGTAAAAATATAAATGCCTGAAGAGTAAACTTGCGTTGCATGTACTCTGTCCATGATAAAACAGATTAAAATAAAGAAAAAGCAGGATAAAGGAGTCTCTTGCATGGCTGACTCAAGATCCCCATCTAGCGTCCACAAGAAGATTAACAGAACCTTTTAAAAACTGGTATTTTAAATAAAAAATAAAAAAAAAAAAAAAACCACAAACAAAACCAGAAGATTTCTTTCCCTGAGGTTTTAGGTCTCTTCATTATATGGTACACCATGATAAATAAATTGCCGTATTTCATTTTATGGCCACTGGTTGGTTTTCTTCACTTCATGAGTCACTTTGCTTCTATTCTTTTCTATTCTGTTTTACTTTATTCTATTCATGTCCTTATACTGCCTTCCTCACCACTGCTTATGAGAGTCTTCAAGGAGTATACTAAGTGATATGACTAATATATGCCATGTATTTTTCTCCTTTCTTCTCTTTAGTAGCGAATTATATTTAGGGACATATTTAGCTAGGCTATATTGTGGGGAAGAGTGGCTTGTAAGTCCAACTGGGTTCCTGTTAATTGCTTTCTGTTGTTGTCACTGCATATGCACATATTGGTCTGAATTTTTACCATAAAAAGCAAGATCAGAATAAAGTGCTGTGTGCTCACAGCAGCAGGTACCATGGTTTGAGAAGCTCTTGGGTTCTGTCACTACCACTCGGACCTGCCATATTCCCCTCCCATAGAAATAACCAGCCTGACGCAGGATGCAGTGGTCACGGGATGCTCCCACACCTGATCTGGCAATGGACAGCAACACAGTAACAATAATCAGGCAAATAAAAACCCCTAATATTTAATCCAAACTTATACACACTAAAAACAGTCTTCAGAAAGACTGTTTAAAGTTGAAGGAAGGGATTTCTTCCTTTTTTCCTCATTCTTGTTCTACTCCTCTATGCTTCCTATAGTTTGGGTAGAAAAACAGATTGGATTTTAAAAATCTTTTCACAGTACGCAGCACGTACCTCTCAGCCAGTGTCCTCTAGCTACCAATGCAGGAAGAAACAGGAGCGTGGACTTCAGCACAGCTGTGCACAGGAAAGAGGCACTCTCCCCTCAGCCGCTCGAGCCCGGTGCTAGCTCAGCTGGACTCAAAAGTGCTGGCCCACATCTCCCAACTGCCGTGTAGATTCCTACAAAGGCTTGTTTATCAAGGGACACACAGGGTTGTTACCCTTCCATTTTATGGTCCTGGATGAAGGGGTCTTAGGTCACATGGTGCCTTGATGGCTATGTGGTTCAGAGTCCCTCTCAGGTGTGAAGTTATGGATGTACCTATCTTCAGTGCTGGCTGCAAGCAACTCAGGAGGAGGAAGAGCATTATGGGAATGCCAGCTGTACTTAAAAACAAACCAGAAAAGGCTGAGCTGCTGAGAAAGGTTGTTTTTTAATATTGATTCCAACAGGTTTGTAACAAGTATACACAAATTTGTAAGAAAATTTCTTCTGAGATATTGCTGGACTAGAGCAGTCTGGATGAAATGAGCCTGCAGATACCCGGGGCTTGTGCTCTTTCCCTTCACATGAACTAGAACACTTGACGAGCACATTTATAAAGCTGACCATGGTTTTCATGATTTCATAGAATCACAGAAATATTTAGGTTGGAAAGGACACTTAAGATCATCGAAGTTCCCAGGTTTTTGCAATATTCCTTCTATTTACAGTGGTGAATGCCCCTAGAATCAGTAATATTTCTGAAAGTGGAATCAATTTTTCAAGAGCAGGACTGTAACTAAGCACATTACAGCCATGCTGAACTCAGCGAGTGAACAAGGCTCTCTGAGCTGGCTCCTAAATCCAAGTGGATATTCTGTAAGGCAAGAATAAAACACTCTGTTTTTTCTATATTTAAACTTTCTTACACAAAAAGACCACATACTTCTGCTGCAATATACAGACTACTGAGGTAGTGCCTCCCAGCTCCGGTCAGAGGCTTGTCCCAGGAGCTCCATGAATGCAAAAGAATTAATAAGAGTGAAGCCCACAAACCCTATGAGTCAGAAGGATATAAACAGGCATGAAAGAAGATGACAATTACTGCAGGTGATGGACAAAGTTATCCACGTACCAGTCATCTCAACAGTGTCAGATTGTCCTGTAGACACCAAGGCAAAGGGGTTTTAAGGATGGAGGTGAAGGAGGGCATTCTCTCAGACATCTCCTAAGTCTGGGGGCAGCATAGGAGAAAGAAGAAAGATGCTTCTGGCAAAAGGTAAAAGGAGGCAGCAATGGCTGGCACTCACAGGATGGATGGAGGTGGGAATCCACCATGTCACAACCAAAGCAAGACATGGAGGATGAGAGAGAGGATGAGTACCTGACAGCTGAAATGAGAAAAACACAGGGGCAAAAGGAGGTGAGAGGGCTAAAGTCCCATCAGCCTGGTGCAGCCAATGCATTTTATGGAGCAGAGTAGTGCCTTTCTTCCTCTATGGGATCACTAAAACACCAAGGGCTGAGGATCAGAGACATGCTTTTGGCTATTATTAATACTGTTATTTCTTTCTCAAAGTAAGCATCAACTACACCGTTCAAAAAGTAACCAGAAAATTATAAATTCATATATGATTATATTCTATATGTCAATATTCTTGGATTGTTAGAAACATAAATATCTCCAAAACTTTCTAATTTCTTTTATTTTTAAACAAAACCTGTTGACTTTTCCCATTGGTCTGCCTCAGGGTAAAGTACTGTATTGCCTATTAGTATATACAGAGTATGCGTGCTTCCTTTAATTCACAAATCCTTAGCTTTTCTTTGTCTGCACTTACATAAACTGTTAAATATTTTGTTTAACATAAATGATGGGGAAATGGCAAATTGACAAATAAAATTAATATTAACAAATTTCTCATGATCTTCTATGTACCAGTGAAATAATCACTTTGTCTCTGGTCACTACATGTCTTCCACCCATAGTCATCAAGCCTTGTTATCCATGCTCCTGGTGCTTTTAAGAGGAGCCTTCATATCCAAATTTCTTTCCTCTTCAGGTCAGGTCTGGAATTCCTTCTCCACCACACTTTGCTTCCCTCGTTTCCTATGATTACCCAAATCAGGTCTCATAGCTTCCCATCTAGTATGTAAACATCTCCCCATTAGTAGTTCGGCTGGGGTACATTTTGTAGGACTATGTGGTGCTGTTTGATAAGATAGCAGGAAAGAAGCTATTTTCTGATTTAAAGATAGGGTATCTCTCCTGATAGTTTGTGTGGCAGTTAAAAAGTTCTAAAAACATTTGTATTCCCATTAGTACTCTGATGGCAGGGCACAGATAAAACATGCCAAATTTTATCAACGTGCAAAAATTTCCTCAGTTCTTAAGGCGTAAACCAGGCCCTACTATATCAAGCATTAATTCTTTAGGTAAACCAAAAGTCACAGAAACGAAGGGACCTGTAGGGTGGAGGAGACTGTATGACTAAAAGACATGGGCAAACTCTGGCCTCATTTGCAAAGTTTTTGCCCAAGAAAGGTCTGGCAAAAGCAGAGTGATCTCACTCCTGTTGGCAGGGTTGCCACCTCACAGGGATTTTGTGGTGAAGAAGAAGCTTTCAGCTGTAAAAACTGACAAGGTTTACAGTTATAAATTGACTCTCCAGTATCCTCGGCATCTGACCACCAAGCATGCTGTCTTGCTTAGCCTTTCACGTGAGGCATACTGGGATGGTTTTCCTGACAGCATTGTCAGCAGTAATTTTCTAGCACTGTGGGCTTGACACACACAAGAAGTGTTTGTTTTTTACAGAAATTCATTCTTCTAATAAATAATTACATCATCTCCAGAGTGGTGCAGTGTACTTTTCAAAAGTATCTATGGATTTGAGGGGCCACCTCCCATTGCATTTGTGGGAATGGCTTTGGTATTTGGGCTAATATGGCCTCATACCTCAAGGGTGCTCTCTTTCTTGGGCACATCAGCAGTATTTAATAGTAGGGTCATGGCGTTTTCTGGGGCTGTCCATGCAGATTAAAAAACTACAGTAGTTTTTGCAAGCCTGTAATCTTTTCTTCAGTCCCCTCCCACCAGTCTTCTTCTGATGACTTGGTATCATGAAGGTTATATTTATGTGGCCCTTAAGCAGTGTGCTATCACTCGGTACCAACACAAATATAGACAAATGGAGACAAAAGCTGTCTCAGACTCCAAATAACAAGAGAGAACAACATGCCCAGCCCTCCACACTGCCAGTCTAAAACTAGCTGGGGTGCAGCCACAAAAGCTGTAGTCTCAGCTTTGGGCTGGTAAACTCTCCCTGTGTGCTTTTTGTACCCCAGGGAAATCGTTACTCATTTCTGGCTATGAATAGTCAGAAGCTGAACTATAGTATATTTAAACCAGACATTGTTTATTCAAGAGAGAGAAGGAGAGACAGAAGATACTGACAAAGCCAAGAAATAAAATAAAAGCGTGACCAGAGCCTTCCTAGAGGAATCTAAATATCATTGTGAAATAGTGGTAGCAGTAACCTTCCACGGCGCTGACTCCCTGATATCAGCAATCCCTGACAGGTTGCCCAGAAAGGAGGCTGCTTTTCTTCATCTTCCAAAACATTTGGTACTCGCTTCCAAGAAGGGGCTGTGGCAATACCGCCCCGGCTCCCCCATGGGCTCCGCCAGGGAAGAAGCCCTGAACTGTGCTCGTCTCAGCCACAGCAGCGGACGCTGCTTGAGAGCTGCTTTAAATCAACACATTTACCAGATGCTCGGCCCTGCCAGCTTTGGCAGCCGTACCATCTGTCTCAGTCCCTATGATGGAGTAGACTTGGTGGGCTGCTTGTAACTCCCACGGGTCCCTCTGCACAGAGCGTACGTCGCCGGGACTCGCTACCTGGGCTCTGCCAGCAAAATGCAAGGAATTAATCCATCTGAATGGCCTGGGGCAACAACGAGGGTGATAACTGTTAAAAACTGTTTCCCTCACTCTGCATCCCAGAAGAGGTAATCTTTATTTTCATGTAGAACTCCAAGTTTCAGAAGAGATGACAGCCTTGGATTTAAAATCTACAAAGGCTTTTTAAAGTTCTACCAATTCCTTCTTTCCTGTATCTTTTGGCTGAAGTCTGGAGAAATTGTTATCACTTGCCCTTGGAATTCAATGCTTCTCTCTTTCCAGGCTGCCTGAAGGATCTTCTCCTTATCTCTCATTTCCACTAAAGTCATAAGCATTGTGTTCTTGGAAGGAGTACCTTTGAGTTGGTTGTGGGTGAGTATTTTACAGCATCAATCAATACAGGAAACATCCTCATTCTCTGGCAGCTCCCGAATAGCAGACTGTCATTTTTCTAGGAAATCCACTAGATCTTTTCTGTCAGTTCCAGCAGAAGATACTGAGATTTATTCACACCGAGGGTCTCGTTTAAATACTAGCTTGTTTCTGAGAATTTCAGCCCTCTAAACATGGATTATATGGCTCATTTTAACAGATCTTTGTTTAGCCTGCATGCAGAAGGCTTTTGTGTCTGAGCCATTGATCTGTGCAGTCAATCTGATTTCCCCCACATCGACGTAGAGCAGTAGTACTCACTAACTTTGCTAGAAGCCAAACACCATCCATAAGACAAATCCAAGGTCTGCATTAGTAATCTGAATCTAAAGAAGCAATGTTACTATTACCTTCTCATTCTTTTTCTCTCCCTTAATGTGGTAATCAGTGAGTCGCTGGCAGGGGTCTAGGACTGAGAGTGGGGGAGAAGAGAGCAGGACTGAGAGTGGGGGAGAAGAGAGCATTGGCACAAAAGACATCTGATGATATGTCATTTAATAGAATCGATTCAACCCTCTGAGGTACTTTTATGATTCAGAGTAAAAGCCCAGAGCTGTAATGGCTTAGCAATATGCAGAGCTATAAATTATGTGCTTTATTGGGGGACAATCTCAGTAAATAGACAGAGGAGGGCAGGAGAACTGCATTCTGCTTCTGCCACCACCACCGACCTGTGCGGCGCAAACAACCCCAGCTGTCAGTGCTTCCCAACCCCCTCCTCATTTTGTGTATTTAGATTGAGGGTGGAGGGACATAGCATGTTAAAAAGAGGTTTCAATCTCTCAAGATTGCTTACAGAACAAATTACTATTAATCGTAAATTCCAAGACAGAGAGCATGTGTGACAGGCTGCAGCGGCTCCCGGGTATGCACCCAAGGGATGCACATCATTTCCCAGCACGGCGTGGTGGGAAGCGCTGTGTATCTGACTGCTTTCCCCACGTTCGCCTCTGAAAGGGTTACAGCCAACAGGGGTAATTGTGGGAGATGGAAGAAATTCATTCCCTCTCCTTTGGGGGTCTGTTCATGCAGAGGTGGGGAAGTGGAGAGGGTGTTACAGCCGTCCTTCTGCTCTCTTTACTATCACCTGTGAGTAACAGAGAGGCAAGCCCGCTCCTGCCGTTGGGTGCAGGAGGCCTGGCTGGGCAAGCTGTGCCTATGCACAAGCCATAGGGATGGTAAAAGAAGCAGATATGTGGCTGGGAGGGAGCAGAAGAGAAGAGGACAGGGGACAAAACCCCCTGGGAACTGAATGGCAGCATGGCTGAGGGCTGTGAGGATAAGAAAGAAGATGATGTAAAGGCAGAACAAGGGCAGACATCTAATGACAAACGCTTTTCTAGGAGACTTAAATCACAAAAGCTGACAATCTCTATTGAATGCTATAGCCTTCTGCTGATGACCACAGTACTATATTCATTAACATCTTCAAGTCATACTTAATTATATTTATTAATTATCTCCTTTTCCTCTGTTATTTTCCTCCTGAATTTCATTTCTTCATTTCTCTTTCTGGTTTTGCTTTCTGTTCTTCACTTTTTCCTCTCTCTTTCCAACACCATTAATTGGCTGAGATTGCAAAGATTTTGTAAAAAGGTTTATATAAAAATAAAGCTTCCCTCACTGAGTGCCCAATAAGATGAAATTACATGTTAGCACATGTTGGACGTATTACAGGAGTGACATCTTCATTGCAAAGTTCAAGATCTCATTGTTCTGAAGGGATGGAGCATGGAGAAATTCACAGATTCCCATTCTGTGACTCTCAGATGCTCAAAATAAAATGAGAGATAGGTGCAAGGAATTCTACTGTGTCACCTCCATGCCAGGTCGGGATTACACCCAACAACCCCTTCTTTCACTGGATGAGCAGAGGAGCAGTAACCCAGGGTGTGATGGAAATAACTGCATGACCTCTCTACCAGCCAGAGCTCCCTGCCCCAGGGGCACCACCGCAGGCACCTCCAGCTGTGAGCACTTTCTGTGCAACCCACCTCTTAGATTTTAGTACCCTGTGGCAGGCTAGATGTTCATCAGGAATAAATCAATTTAGCTGACTGCAGAGAAATCATATCAGTGTAAATCAATTTGGAACGCGATAAAATCTTCTTGAAACTAATTGAAGTGGGCTTCATTAGGAAACTTTCAAGAGTCTAAATTGATTAAAATTAGGAGGTTATTATTTGAAATAAATTGCAAGAATCACATATATGGCAATTTTTACCTTTTCCCATTTACAAATTAACCACAAATGAGTTACAAATTTGTCAAATATACTTATTATTTGAAGTCAGTGGAAATTTTATGAATAATTTAATCCTCAAATTGTGTATCTTCAGGACTTATTAAGAATTTGGTATTCACAGTCTCAGATATTTATTTTTGTTTTGACTGAACATACAGATCAGTGATGGATTTCTGCTCATTAGTATGAACTTTATGTTGTTGCACATAAGATTTAGTATCCCATAAATAATATCAGCGAACTCATTTGTTAGTATAGCCTGACAAAATGAACACAAAAAGGGTGTAAGCACAGCGGAATATAATGTAGTTAGAAACTGGATATTCACAGAATTTGACCTTTTCAAAACCTCTTTGTATGAGTCCAGTTTTAGTATGCTGCGAAGTAGTCAAAGCTCTAATATATTTTGAGGAAAAAATGTGAATTTATGTTCCTTTACAACTTTATAAATAGCCTCAAAGGGAATTGAAAGTGTATGCTGATGAGAAGCTGAGAAGGTAACAGCTGGGGGAGAGGCAGAGACAAAGAGCTGGGCAGAAGGTGGACCTTGGGCACATGACAAGAAAATAATAAAGTAAATTCAATCTGTAAATATGTTGTGGGCAGAGGGAGGCAGCACCTGCTCTGAGACCGCATGGTGAGCCAAGAGTCAAAACAGCCATGGCTGGTTAGAAAGATGGTTAGAGAGGTTAGGAGTTGTCTTCTTTTTTCCACTCTCACCCCCAAGCTCTGCCCATTTCATGCCATGGTGCCTCTTTCTTGCAGAAATTTGTAGCAGCTGTGGTATCTTGCTGGAGGATTTTCAGGGTTGAGCCTGACCTGGGGTCTCAGGGTGGTGACCCAAGCCTCCCCAGGGAGTCTGCAGGGCTTTGTAGTTTCCTTGGGGATGTCTGTGCCACGCTCCGGAGGAGAGTATCTCACTTCTACTAAGTCAATTTGCTTCATTTAAAGCCTGCTATTTTTGTTCTTGAAATCATTTCTCCTGCAGTGGAAGTCTCTATTTGCTCACATTTGATGTTGGTTTTCTCAGGCTGTTTGGTACAGCATTACTCTGGTATTCAAACAGTATTATGGCTATCTTGAAAGCAGACACCTTCTGTCCAAGTAGTTTCAGAATTTGCCGGGAGCCTACCTACATGAGCTTCTTTTAAAGGTATAGCAAGCGGTAGAGAGTATAAATGGCTAGTTTCTTTCTATACGCAACTATGAGATGTCATGTTATGTTTTAGAACTAAATGGGGAAAAATCCTTCTGTGGCTCTACGTGGGTTTTTTCTTTGGCTGCGGTGGGTTTTTTTTGGGGTCTTTCGGCTGAAGGCCATTCTCAGATGTTGGCATTAAGGGTTTAATACTTCTGTCTTTTCTCTAAATTAGAAGTGCCATAAAGCACCAGGAAGCCCAGTGTAACAAATTTACATTGTTATGTGTGGATCTTGATGAAGCTAGTGATATGTGCTCAACCTACTTTCAGGGTTTCTGTCGCTCCTCTTTCCTTGATGCTCCAAACTGCCTCTTTTCCTAGATAATTTTTATTGAAAGATGAGAAAAATGTGAAGCCCCAGCTTGCAAAGCATTTGCAATCTCAGCTGAGAAATGAGTCGTACCATCATGGACACTTCCCAATAATGCTGCAAGATTTGTGTGCGTGATTTGTAGTCATAGTTTGTAGGAGAAAGGAGAAACTAATTGTAAGTATATGTTGTTGGCAATGTTTCTTGATGAAAGAAATATAGAAATACTGTCAAGGAAAAATGAAACTTGAAAGACCTTTTAGGAGGGAGGGAGTAGCTGACAAAAACAAAAATGGTGAGGTGGGGATGCCCTGGAGAAGCTGCGTCCTCTTGGACTGAGCCTGTGTTTGGAATTCCTTTGAGATGAGGCTGTTTGCGTAGCCCACTGTCAATAAATAAAACATTCGCAAACTAGGTCAAGATTAGAGGTGTGAGACACTAACAAAACTGGATGATGAGCAGCTCTTTTATGTTGTTGAATAAATACACCAAGACTTATGAGCTGAAACTATTAAAAATTGCTTGTTATTAACTTTAAAAGTCCAGGGGAAAAATGAGGGCCATACAAAAGAAATCTCTGGAAAAGTTCTCCAGGCAGAATAAGTATCCAGAGTACTGCTGCACAACTTTGGCTGAAGCTCTTCAGCTTCAGGAACTTGAACTGTGAACAGTTTTTGTAAGTATTAAGGAATTTACACAGATCTGTTTGGCATATTCAGCCTCTACTGTAGAAACAAAGTTGGAAATTATGTGGAAAACCATTCAAACAATCACATTGTGTTTATTGTATCACTACCCAACCTGTATGACTCAGTCTATACAGTGTACAGGTTTGTCAGGAATGGCTTGGCAGAACTATTGGGAGAAAAGAAGTTTACTATCAGTTAACCTGTGATGGGCAAAGTAGATGTCAGCACACTGACGGCATGTTATTGAACAAGACCTATCCCAGGCCACTCTTCTAGTTTCCACCAAGTTTCACTGCCATGTTTTAGGGGTGGGCAGCATGCTTTGCACACCCTCTGTCCCTGAGGGTGGGAACTGGGACGGTGCATTGAAGTTGTTTTCCAAGACAGTGATAACAGATAGAGGATCTCTCTCAACGGTTCAGGAGACGTCACAAATGCGGACTGTTGGCTGGGATGAAACTTTATTTGTGATCTGGTTCTGGACCCAGACAGTGCAGGTCTGCTATGGGATTGTTACAGCAGTTCAGTTAAACTGTGGGGTTATTACTGTTCCATTTCTCATTCTACAGCCTGTGTGCCTCTGGTGTTAGTCTCACACACTACTCACGCTTTGATTTCAATTTGTCTACAGTCTTAAGGACAAAACCCACGCTTACTGAAAGGTTTTTCAATCTCCAGCATGATGCAACCCTGTTCCCAACTCAAGTGCCCCTGGCTGCTATGCTAATACGGATGACCAAACTAGTGTGTTTGCAAAATATACCTCAAGGGCTCAATCCAGAGCTAGTCAGTCCATGGATTTTCATTGAGATTGATGGTGTTGGTATGCTGCAGAGTGTGCTCTGCTACCTGAAGGATCCACTTCCACGATGTACTTCTGAAGAACCACTCCTGCAGCTTGGGTTGCTTCAGCACGTGTGAATGATATTTACTTAATAGCTCAATAAATTGTAAATGATGAAAGCAAAGTGTTAAACACATGGGATTCACAGATCTACACATTCACAGGACAGACTTCGAATTTGGTCAGATAAACACAAAATGTGTGAAAGAGAAAACATAGTTTCATATCTTCCTTGATTTCTGGCAGAACACATTTTATGTTTATCTGTTCATTCACGGATGAATATGGATGTTCCTGTTCGGCATTAGCGAAGGGACACTAATCTGAAACATGAGATAAACTCTGCTGGCAAATTGGCAGCTGCCTGCCTATGCTATACTCTGCAGCAAGTTGTCTCACCCTCACAGTTCCTGTTTCCCTTTCTCCCTGTTTGTGCTGGAACAGTGAGCTCTCCCCAGCAGGACCTGTCTCTGTGCATCTGCTCACAGCAAATTCTGGATGGGGAGCGCTGGAGTTCGGGAAATCGTTACCCGTAACAATGAAGTTAGTAGCAGGCTGACATGACTTACTTGAATAGGGATGGACTGCTGGACTGGGACCATAATCATGAGACTTTTAGACCTGATTGAGGCGAGTCTCTTAGTGAGGAGCCTGCGTTGGTCAGTGGGCATTCTCACTGCCTTTCTGATTCCTTTGGCTTATTTTAAAAGCTGCATAACTCAGCAAGCAGTACCAGCCGGTTTATGGCAGTTTACAATCCGTGATCGGGGGTAATCGTTCACCAGCAGATTTTAATCCCTAGTTTCAGAAAACAAGCTTAGGGGAGCGGCTGGAGCGGCTTCACCTCCCTCCCTCCCGGCGGAGACCCCCGGCCCCGGCGGGGCGGCAGCGCGGCGGGCGGGCGCCGCCAGAGGGCGCTGTGCAGCCGGCGCTGAGCGCCCGCCGCTGCCGCTGCTGCTGCCGGCGAAGGCGCACTGACCGCATTTACGGATTAGGAATTTGTCCAGAAATTCAAACTATGGCATGTTTTCTGTTTAGTACAAGATAGGATAAAAAAAAATATATTGTGTATGTGTATAATCAATGAAACAACTCTAGTCAGCGATGTTATTTAGTCAACCTGGTATTTTCATGAAGCCAGCGTAATATTTACAACACAATCAACAGACAGAACCTATGCAGCAAGATTATGTGTAAAACATAGCTCTTGCATCCCGATCGTTACTTTTCTTCCCTGCAGTGATGCGTGAATCAGTGATTCATATTATATAGGCACAATTCTGTTTATATATATTTGCACAGCTCTTGTGGACACTTCTCTTTTGGACACTTGGTGTAAGTTGATCAGGCAAAGGTCTTCCCTGTCTCTCTGCACATAAGGATCTAGCTGATGGGCCTTGTATGCATGAACTCATGGCTTTTTTTTAAAAAAAAAAAGTAGTTATTTTGTGCTCTAATATATGAACCTAACCAGCTCTATATTCATACCGTCATGAAAACTGATTTTCAAACCAAAATTCTCTCAGCACCGATTTTTCTAAGATTATTTACACACTTACAGTGAACTCTACGCTAAAGTACACATTAATGCCTCTGTGCAGCAGTGTGCCAAAATTACATTTTCTAACAAGAACGCCAGTTAAACCAATTTTTTTCTTTTTCTTTTTTCCATAACAGATCATAAGTTGTTTTTGTGAAACTGAATATATATATGTGTATATATATAAAATCTATTCATTTTCAGAATTTTCCTTTGCAATGACACAAATCTGTTCAGTAAATAAAAATGTGGGTCAGAATCTTAGCATAATGGCAACAGAATTGGTAGAAAAGGATTGTGTGTAAGCCACTGCATGTAACTTTCAGCCACTCCTCTGTTGTTGAGCCTGTCGTTTCTTTCAGGGGTCAGGCTCTGCCCATGATGCTGTTTGCACACTGAGATACCTTCTGCTGCTGCTGCTGAGGGAAATCCATTATTTCTAAAGTTATCTCTCTGTCTTTCAGTTTGCTGAAGACCTGCATCTAGAACTTCAGAATTGTCCTTTGGATACAGCTTCAATTTTACAGTTTATAAATTATTGTTGCTAACAGTATCTGGATGCTAGATAATACCCTTAGTCCTTTGTTGCTGTTTGGATGTATGTGTATCTTTTTCTGTTTCTATGTTAATACTAAGAATAACTAAACCACACTGGAAAAAACTCTCCAAAATACTGCAGGCTGCTGTATTCTTTGTCTACTCCCATAGCCAAGCGTGTTAAAAAGGAGATCACAGGTCTGCACATCAGCATTTGCTTTTGGTAGTCTGTAAGTTCCCTGACCCATGAAGTTTACCTAACTAAGCCCCATGTGTCCTTTCCAGTATCTGTCACCATTTATCTCACTGACCATACTGGTTCCTCGGAGTGAGATGGCAGACAGAGCTTTGTCTGGGCCTTGCTCTGCATTCATTCAAACTGATGGGGACCACTGTCTTTCTCTTCTCTCTTTCCAAGTTGCAAACAATACTGAGGGATTTTTGCATTTTATTTGTAATGCTTTCTCTTGTAAATGTTGTGAGTTTAAGTTACTATCAGCTTGCGTACAGGCCTAAAAGGACTTTTGAAAGTAAGTCAGAAAACAGGAAAAATAAAATGAACTTTGACGTGGACCAGATCATCGTCACGGACAAAGTAGCTTGAAGGGAGCAGAAACAGTGATCCACTCTGTCAAAGAACCTGTCTCTGCTCCTGATGGCACTGAGTGAAGGAAAAAGATAAAATCCTGTCCTGCAGGTGATTAATGCTGGTTTTGTCACTTCCCCAGGCTCAAAGGTTCATCTGCAAAACCACAGGGCGACATTATAGTGAGGCAGCGTAGGAAGAGGGTGATAGAAAAGAAGTTTGTGTGCCTGAGCACATTGGATCTGAACTGCCAGCTCCAGATCATTTTTGAGATAGAGAACATTTGATGGGGATGGGATAAAATATTTAATTTCAGGTTTCAGCCTTCAATTGAAGGTAATTTTGAGAAATGCTCTGATTTTTGTTTAATTCAGAATTGGTTTGTCTTGAAAATATCAGAATAAAATTAAGATGAAATTTAGGGGAAAAATCTCAAATGTATTTCCTCCTTGCCCCAAACAAGCAAAATTCTTTTAATCAATTTTTTTTCTTCAGCTTTCTAAAGGGATGAGGAAATTTACCCAAACCAAATGTGTGTATTTTGCTTGCATCAGCTCAACCCAGCATGTATGCAGCATGTGATCTGGGGGTGCAGCTGATGGAGTGGTTAAATCTGGGACGCAGGAGGGATAGCAGGCCTAGCATCTGAAAGGAGGGCAATGTCCCACTCTACTGAAAGGCACAAAGCAAGTCAGGGATATGACACTAGTCTCAGAGAATTTGAGTTAAGAAAAATGAAAAATGACTGAACTGTGAATTATTCTGCAGAATGGCCACCTTGCTGTAGGATCAGGTTCCTCAGCTACATTAGGCAGGAAACGGTCTCTTATCTGCTTTGTTTTTTAACAGGACACTTTGATGAGAAACTGTACCTACTCTTGCAATATGGCATTGTAACATACAGCCACATTGATGTCTAACTGAAGACAGAATCTTGTCAAACCCTGTTTTAAGTAGCCATACCCACAAAATATCCTGCCCTGCATATGAGAAAATCAAGAGGTCACTTCAGTCTTCCTAGTAGTTTCAAAAAGGCTCTTTCTATCATGACTATTCAATGCTTCTTACCTCTATCCTTGTCTCCTCTTGGCCTGCTTTTCTTACTGAAGTATTTGAATGCCTTCCAGTAACACATCAAGTGAACTCACTGAGACCTGTCACATGTTGTTCTTTCCATCCTTCTCTCACCCTTTCCTCGTGGAAAAATATTTATCCAACTTGTTGATTCATGTAGTTATGAAAGGTAAATACCAGCATTTGAAGCAGGGCACGCAGGGTTTTGCCTTTCATCCAGAAAGTCTTTTATGGACAGCAGGGTAGAGATCGAAGTATGAGAAATGCATTCCAAAATACAGAGTCTCACAGATTTCTTAACAACTTCAAAACCAGAACAGAGACTAAGCCATCATAGTCATTCAATTGTTTTTGTGTTATACCAGCATACAACAGGAATCAAAGCGTATGTAAGCAGAATTCTGATACTGTATTTCTGTACGGACATAAAATAGGACAAAAAAAACCTTCAGAAGAGTAAAAAGAAAGGACACATGCAGAAAGAGACTCACAAAACTGTTTTAGGAACAATGCTAAAAAGAGTTAGTGTGTTTGTTGCCCCAAAGCTCCAGTGAGTTATCTTAGGGTGCCTCAGCAGAATAACTAGGGAGCACTGTGCTGCTTGGCCAAGCCTCTGCTCTGTGCTCTACTTGGCACAGAGGAGAAGGACAGGCTGCTGTCCTTAACGGTTAGATACTGACAGCGCTTTTAAAAAACACAAATGGCAGGGAAGTGTCCAACTAAGAGTGACTTTCAAAAGAAACTAGGAGTTTAATAAAAAGAAATCACTTGGGATCCCATCTGGCAAGGTGGACCTTAAGATACACGTTAGCTGGCTGGTCTCCCTGCTCGGTGGGTGAGCTACCTACCTCCCAACAGAGCACTGCATTAGGAGAGCGTAAATGTGTGGATATGTCTACTTAAAACACATACGGGTAGCAAAAGCTGACACATCAGCTTCAGGCTGCCATAAGCCTACTCCCCACTTAGACCTAGCTAGGCATTTTCTGCTGAAGGTGAGGCTATGCCTTAGGGGAGTTTGAGGTTCAGCACTCTCTCAGCCTGAAACAAGTGTGCACCTTACATGATCCAGAAAAGCACCGTAACCACTGGGGTGAAATGAAGCTTTGGGGAACATATTTCTCCTTCTACTGCTGAAGAACTGCCTCTGTGGGTAACGCAAACCAAACCCATGGGGTCAAAAACAGGAGTGCCATAAGAGAGAGTGTGACTGTAACATAATGACATAAACTGTCTATGGATTTTATACTAAATATTCATTAGGTTAAAAGAATAGAAGTAACCCAGGGAACAAATCCCCAGTTCTTTTCCTGTTGAGCTGACAAGCTCTTATCACTGCTGATGCTTATTTTGGAATTTGACAGATGAAAAAAAACTCATGTTCTTAGACATGGAAAAATTCAAGTGAGAAGTTACAGGAAACTTTAATGGTCATAAAATGTGCAGTCTCTCAAATTTGGCTGACAAAATCACTTCAGCTGACAGCTTCCATTGTTAGGGATGTAATGGGTTTAAAAAGAGATAGGAAGCAAATTACAGGCTCTCTACAAATCAGTCCCACCCAGCACATTTCTGTGGTACACAGCAGTCATTTCTGCAGGTCTCTGCCAGGCAGAGCCTGGGGTAGAAGGCATGCTGCACCTGCAAGAGGCTGATGTGAGACGTTTGCGAGATGAATATACTCAATTGCCAGAAGTACTTTGCAGGGACATGGAATTAAACTTGTAAACTTTTATCCTCAGTTCACAGTGTTTAAGAATTTATTTTTTTGGACTACATCACCAGGCACATGTTTTTGAAGGACTGTTCCATACCCAGATAGCATTCTGCAGTTTACCTTGCTTAGCTAAGATAAATTTGACATGACCTTTGCCCCTCGCCTCCATTTTTACTTTGAAAACCCCTTACTGGTAAAGCACACTTGTTGCTGGGGAGCCAGTGGGAAGAGAGCAGAAAGCAGCGGGAGGAGGCAGCGGGGCAGAGCCAGAAGGAGAACCAGAGGGGAGGCCCCGGCTGGTTTATGCAGTGCCTGCTCCCCTCCCTCCAGGGACACTGGGGATAGTGGCGGGTGGAAGGTGTGTCAGCATCTGCTGCACAGATGTGAGGGCGTGAGTCCCCTCCCGACCTCTTTCTCCACTCAGCAGTGGCAAAAAGGTTGTGACTGGCTTCGTGGCAATCACTCGCCATCACCATCTGATTTAAAGCCACTATTACAAATGGCACACAGAACTCATTCCCCGTGCGGCTCTATTCAAAGTGGCACTTAACTGTGCTGAGTGAATGCTGATGAATGTTCTTTAATTAAAGTGCTATAATAAAAAACACAGAACATCTGTGCCAAGGTGCTAAGTAATCTGTCTAAACAGATGTCTAATTTTAAGCTTAGTCATATTACAGAAATATTATATAAAATTTTCAAATAGGAAATAGAGTTGCTGCTTTTCATATGTGCATTATATTTCTCTTTACTCAGTGCAAATCTTCTCAGCTTGCATTTGGTTTTATTTGAAGTTCAGTGAGCTATTCTCCTTTGGGCTTCCAGTTAAGCAGGTGACATGCTCTGTTGGTAGCAGACTGAAAAAACTTTGCTTTTCTTTTATTGCAATTTAACATCCTAGTATTTATTATATCTAAAGTACTGGAAACTAATACACATGCAGACATGAACTTTTATGATAAATTTGGTTTGCAGAAAACATTTGGGATTGCTTGTGTTGCAATCAATTTTTCTCAAAGAGACCTTTACTTGAACAAACTGATCTTGCTAAACAGCTCTGCAGTGCACCATGAGCCTCTCTTTTTAGTAGGGAGCCTGTGGGCTCCAGCATAGTCTGACTGCTGACCTTGAACACACCAAATTGCAACATAATCCTGAACTCTGCATCAGAGAGGCAGCAGCCTGAGCTCTCCTAACAGGTATCTTCTGCAAAACACAGAGCGAGATTGGATCCTGTAAGAAATTAGGTCAAAAAAGAAGAAACTTATTTCCAGGAATGATCCAGCAGATATTCACAAGCCAGATTCACATATCAGCATCCCTTCATTCTGTTTATTGTATAGCCTTGTCTTCAGAAAGGAAGTTATAGACTGGTATACCTGCTGCTCCTCCTGTTGCTAAAACCTTCCCAGCACCTACCAGTCACTAAAAAATACATGACACCTTCCACCTTTAGATAAAGACTTCTTCTCTTTGCCTTTAAGGCCCCTTCTGCTTCAGCCTTGGTATCACAACTCATCTTGGGGCAAAATGCCAGCTCCGGTAGACTTTTGCTGAAAGTCAGAGCTCTGGAAATGGTTGGCAGCCGCCTGGGCACCAGGGGAGCGTGGGGTGCCCTGGGCAGCAAGGAGTGCCTGTCATGGTTTCAGTAAAAGGTTTCTGGGATAAAGCCCTCTGCTAAAAATAGCTTTGCTTAAGGTTTGTCACATTCTGCTGCAGTTTTCCAGAAACCTAGAGAAATAAAAACATGTTTTGATTGTGCTTCCCGATGGCTGAAGCTTACCCCAGCTAAAGATTGTCACTCACTGCTCTACAGGGAGAATAACATGAAGAATAACATACTAAAAAAAAAATACCCACACAGGAAAAAAGAAAAGGGGAAGTTCTCTAAGCAGGGGATTGTCAGCCTCACTTGCAAACCTAAACTGTAATGGGAGGCAGAGGTGCCAAAAGACCTTTTGCCTGCCAGTTTTTATGTGAGATAGATAGGTAGCTTTTTCCACAGGAAAGTGGAAATGACCCTGACACTCACCCAGTGGCCACTGGAGCTGTAATCTGGGTAGAAAAAATAGAGTGGGGAAATAAAGCTCCTTATGTTCTGGGGGAAAAGTGACTTGGGAACGTGAGAGGGGAAAGGCGGGGGGTGTAAAAAGAGGTGTAGTCTGTGTGCAGTGGAAAATTCAGAAAATGTTCAGTGGTCAGAAAGGACAGAATTGGTGCACATGGGTGACCACAGGGAGGGGACGGAGGAGCTGCACGCAGCACGGGCAGAGCCCTATGTAGGTCAGGAGGGCGAATAAATCCAGATGTGGGGAGAGAGAGAAATTAGGGCAATGGCAAGCGAATCCCAGGGAGAAGTGGCGGGGGGGGAAGAGACTAGTGGGATTGGGAAAGGCAGGCAAGGCTGGAAGCTGGAAGGACTGGCACTCTCCTTTCCCAATGGGCTGAGTGATCCTCGGATCCTCTGGATAGGCTGAAAGGTTGTCTTCTTCTAGACTACAGCTACTGCATATTTATGTTATCTCAGACGTATTCTCCTCCTGCCTGAAAACTTCTCCTAGGTGGATTTTACATGTTTGTCCCAGATTTCCTGGCATGCACCAACCTGAGTAATTCCTCAGATATTCCAGCCTATGTGTCTGCAAAGCCTGTGTGTCTGCAAATCCTGAGCAACTCCACTGCGGAACGATTGCCAGCACTTTCAGGAAGAAGCAGCTGTGCTGTACATTAACTTTTCTGCATGTATGGGAAATCCAGGCTGTCCCAGGCCCGTCTGTATTCACAGTATGTGAACAGTGGGGGTCAGTATGAAGTTACTCTGGAGGCACTGCACAGCCTGTGCCAGGCAGTCTTTGCATAAGGACCTTTAAAAAAGGCTGGGGCTTGCTTGTTTTAATAAGATCTTCCCAGTTTTTTTGTCAAGAGATGTAGAATTGACTCATGCCTCAGGCTGTCAATCAAGTAGGCCCCCATCGCCTCCTGGGAAAGCATTACTGAGGCATGCAGCAAAAAGCAGTGCATCCAATTTAATTCTTTTCTCTTTTGAATGCTCCTAGGCCATTTTATTATGTTGCCTGAACATGGGGATTGGTTATGCCAGTGCCCCATTTCCTGCCCTCTATATAGTCATGCTCTGTGACCTGCCCCATAATACGAAGAAAGAAACCCCTCCAAGAAAATAACTGTTGCTCCACGGAAATACCAGCTGAACAGTTAAAGTTCTTTGCATGTGGTAGCAGTAAAAGGGGGGGAGACAGGGGCTGGGGGAGCGGATAGTCCAGCAGGATGGGAGGACAGAGCCTGGCAGTCGGCTGGGTGGGATGGCCTGGAGGCCACCTGGTTTGCTGTCCTGGCTGGGCTGCCAGAGCCCTGGAGTGTGAGATCAGAGTGCAATAGCTGCCTCTGATTTATGTCTGCAGTCGCAAAAATGCTGGGCAGCAAGGAGTAAGTGTTGCTGCGTGAATGGTTTCTAGAAGGCGAATGGCTTGATGGAATGAAAGGAGAGGAGATGAGCTAGAAAAGCTGTCACTCGATTTTATTGTGCCATTGACCCTGTCAGGATGTGGGGGTAGACAACCTGATGTATTGTGTTACAGCTCTACAGAGAGCAGCTTGAGCTTTCCACAGCACTTCTTAATCGATCCAAGTGCAAATGGAAACCCCGTTCCATGGGCTGTGGAGCTGCAAGCAGCTACACAGGCAGCCGTCTCTCTCTTTCCGTTACCATGTCTGAATGGTACACGCTTATGGGGCCTCTAGGCTTCAATGGATCTTATGTCTTTGTGAATTTTCATCATCTGCTTTTTATGCTATGTCAGCCTTTGTCATTTGAAGGGTAATACCTTTCTCATTACAAATGTACGGTAATTGCATGCAATTCCTGCACATATACTTCTGCTTTTTCTGTGCTCTCCACAGACATTCATACAGCTTTCTTCAAATCTACAGCAAGATTTACTTCTGTTGTGACTCCCTGCCACCTGATTACAGCTTGGCTGCTAGTGAACTGAGCCAATTCCTTGTCTTCCATAAGGACCAAAGCAAGGGGAGACATAGCAAATGCCATATCAGTCTATTCCATCAGTGCAACTTAGCATACATAATTCTCAGAACAGCAAGCTTTCTAGAGCAAGGATTTTCTTTTCGTCCTTGTTTCTGTAGTTTTTAACACAATGGATTCCAAATCCTTGATGTCTCCTGTATTATAGACCAACAAATTACCGGGCTTTTTTGGTAGTAAAGAGAACGAAGCAGCCAAGAAGGAGATGAAGCTTTATTTCTAAGGGCAGCGAAAAGGAAATGACTCAGAGGAACATTCTGTGGTCCAGTGCACCTGAGTTTGCAGGTAGTATAAATGATCTCTTACAGGTTTCTTTGTCTTCATGCACAGTGCAGGACCAGCATCCCAGAAAAAGAAGGCATAGGCTTAGGTTAAGAAATGGCTAGCACAAAAAAAGAAAAGGTCTCTCATCCCAGCAAGAATACTCTTGAGAGTGGTGCAAGGATTTGTGCTTGGATCTCTGCCATTTCTAACCTATGTGAATGGATCCAGACAAATGTTCCAGTGTGAACCAGATACTAAGACTGAAGCATTTTGAGAGCAGAATAAGCTATGTGTATATTAGCTGGAGAGGAGGAGATATCTGGAACAAATGGATTTTCAGAAAATATTTTCTGGGAGTGTGATGATGTAATGGAGTACCAGGAAGGAGGCAGATATGTTATTTAATTAGACAGTCTTTGTCTCCTCTATTATTCGTTTCCTTTCCTACTTCTTATTTATCTTAGAAAGTAATGCAGGAATTAACTAGAACAATGTAGGGGAAAAGTGACACTCATGGAAAAACAAATGCTGATCATATTTGCATAAATGTGTGGGCACAAAGGTTTCTGCAGAAATGTGTGCTGACCGCTTTGCAATATCTTTGCTTTTCTTCTTGTTTATAAAGAAGTTATACTTTAAGCAGTGAAAAAGCATATGACTAGTTAAATCCAATTCTGCTGCCTTTTTTTTTTTAAGTGGAGGCGATTCACCATGTGGTTTGTGTTTTGTAGGAATGTGGTAAGTATTTATGTAGCTCAAAGCCTTTCCTGGTAGCTGAAAGTCATGTTTGTGTAACTGACAAGTCATAACGCGCTCATTTTTTATTCTTACTGGGTCCTGAGGATGTTTAATCAACAGTGTAATCTGAACAAGTCTAGAAAATTAGTGTTGTTAATTAATAACTACTTCTGCTGCAAAGATTGAGATGTTTCTAGTCAACATGAGTAGAAGACCATTATAGAGCTTGAATGTTTTCTTATTTGATTCTACTTCAAAAATATAAATATTTTATTAAAAATATTAGAAATAATAAACATTTTCCAGCTGCTGTGGTAAATAAATCCCATCAAGCCATTCATAATAGATAATATTTTCAGTCTGCAGTTGTTTCTGTTTGCAAACTATTCACAAAAAGTCTTTAAGTCTTAGAAATATTTGTGTGAGGATACGCAGCATGTACGTCAGCCCAAGGCTTCTTCCCCTGCTTTCAGTATTTGTTTTTCACTGTTGGTAATATGGGCTCTGCCAAGTCCTGCCAAACGGGGTTGCTTCTCATCTCTGGTCAACTGAAACTTAATAAGGGAAAGGGAATCTGAGTATCATTAATGGTAACTGAGTAAGGTGGATGAACTCAAATATATTTTTGAAGTTCGCAAGTTAGCTGCCCAAATGCCTCACTTACCACACTTTGTGCAACTCCACTTCCAACACTCTTCATGAGTGGTTCTATACCCAATTTGACAACAGAGACCCAGACATTCTCATGAAGCTATTTGAGAAAGCAAATATAGCTATGAGTGAGAGAATTCAGGGAAATTGAATTTGATAATAAATGTGGAAATTAAAAAGGTCCTAAAATCAGCTAAAATGTATTTATTTTCCTAGCTGTAACATTTGTACTGTGCTTGCTGCTACCAACGGCTTCTTTTTCATATAAAATACACACCTGACTGGTTGATACATGTTCTTGCCATTATGTTACTTCATCATCCAACTTGTCCTGTCTTCATCATGCACTGATTTTTGTTGGTCTCATCCACTAGTTACACACTGTCCGTTTGCGTGGTGCCTGCAGCAGCTGGGTGCCTGCCAGTTGTCTTGTGTAACACAGCTCCCACTTGCTCCAGCCACCTATGTACATCACAAAACAAATAATTACAGCTACCGTGCTCTACTACGTGTGATTTGTTTGAAAATGAAAATTGTCATAGATCTGTGAATTTCAAATGAATTCTGAATGTCTGTACCATGTAGCAATTTATAGCAACTGAGTATCTGCCCTTCATACTTGAAACAAATCTTTTGTTAGGAAGCAAATTGAGGATCCTTCTACATCGGATATGCATGCTTGTATTTTTTTATTGCGCTCATGTACGCAGTGATTGCAAAAATACTGCTTTATGCATTCAAAAGGTGATACCAGGCCCTGATCCTAGGAGTAGGAACTTGTCTGCCACAGGGACATCTTGATAATTAAACACTGTCCCCAGCTGTGGGCAGGGGCAGAGTTGGTGCTTGCTTAGGACAGCAGACTGCTGAAGGCAGTTATGTGGCTACGCCCCTCCTGCTTACATTGCCCGTGGCAAAATTGGGAAAGTCACTGTTGAAAGATGAGGGCACATGTAGGAAGCCCGGCCCAGCAGGAGTGCTCAGTCCTCCCCTCCAACAGCAGCAAAACCAGCAAACTTTGTACTTTCACCAGCTTCCCATGGTGCTTCTGCCCTTTCCCATGGTCGAAGCCCTGGCTCCGCCATCCTTGGAGTGGCAAAATTCATTTTACCAATGCATCTGAGGAGCCTTCAGCTGTCTCTGTATACTGCAACTCCACACTTCATGATTAAAATCTCTTTTTTTATCCTTCCCCAACACAGAGCCTTTTCTGTTGATGACCTCACAAAATTTTCTGCATGGCTTCTTTGGCCTGAAAAGCAGCACTTTAGGGATTACTAAACTGCAGTGTATCCAGATTTTATCCAGCATTACAGGTGATAAAAAATTCTGAAAATTATGATCTTTAAGGGTGAAAATGAGTGTAATTTAAATATATATATATATATATATATCTCATGTGTCTTTCCATGAGTATGAACAGCTAGGTGGATTACCCCTTGAATTGCATAATGTAACCAGTAGAAAAGTTAACACAGGACTTGATCTGAAAATTGGAATTAAGCAACAGCTGATTAGATCATTATAACTATTTATTTTAGCTCATTTGACACGTTTGTTCAGTTCACCCTCCCATAAAGGCTATTAGACTGCATATGCAATCACCTTTTCACTTACCTGTTAAGGCTAGTGGGGAAGAAATGTAATTAAGTCCTGCTTTGTTAATGACTTCATGATTCTGGCCTGATATTAATAGAGAGAGACTTAATATAAAATCCAAATTCTAGATCTGGAGCCAAAGATAGACACCCTTAAAGGTCCCTACTTGCTCAGAGACAACTCAGAGATTAACCTGCTTTCTAATTCTTTCTCAAAGATCAACTAGGCAAAGTAAATATACTAATCTTCAACACCCTGTTCTCTAGAGGATCTATGCAACAGTTCACCATACGTTTTTAAACTTCCAGTTTGTCCTCTTAAAACAGATAAATGACCTGGCATCAAAAGAGGCTCATAAAACAGCTAATTTAATACCATTGTATCATGCAGCTTTGGAAAACATTTGCACAACTGAGTATTTAAGAGTTATATAGATGCTTCAGATGGTCCTGCTGAAATGTATGCAAACAACTTTCTGTAATTATTGGAGTGCTTAAACATCTGCATAAGGTGCTCTCTTGCAAGGTTCAGGTAGATGACAGAAGTAGAAACCTGACTGTGCTGTGCCCCCCTTTCATCCTTGTCAGACTTCTGTGGAAAGGTTTTTGCTGTCTCTCTTCAGACGATAATGACAAATTTCTCCTGACCTGAGGGGCGGCAAGGCCTCACTCAGCACACGTGGCTGCTGCTGGCAGGGCTGTGTCACCCAGCCAGGGCATGGAAGGGACGGTCCAACACCTCAGCATCATCGATGACTCCTTGGTAAGAAGAAGATTACTGAAATGCCTTTGAGAGACCTGGGTGGTTTATTGTTGTTGTTTTTAACTGGGTCTCAGTTAAGCCAGTAATCAGTTAGCAAATGATAGCAAGCTTTTAAGACCCATCTGGAGGAAAGACATGTAAGTGGAAAAGAGAGAAGCATATTTAGCCTTAAAATTATCACTAAGTTTACTACCATCAATGTTGCATCTCATCTTTATGGCTTTGCAGTCTAGGAAAGAGTAGTTGCTTGACTCTGGTTAGGTGTATGTCGAATGTAATTACCTTGGTTGCTCAGCCCGTCAGGTCTAAAAGAGATTTAAAATGACAGAGCATGGAATAGGGTATAGTTATTTTCCATGGCAATTGTAAATATTTGCTGTCTATTGTAACTGTTCTATGACTTTACAATTTTGAAGTACTTATCCAAGCATATCTGGGATTTGTTAACTGGAAAGGGGCAGAATGAGAGGATACGGGAAGCTATAAATAACGCAGTGCAAACCCTGAGGGGTGGAATTGCATAGCTAAAAACTTTTGGCTGCACTAATTCTTCCAACTGCGTTTATGTGTGCTGTAGTTCAGTGTATCCTACCTGTATCTACTACAAGGTCAATGCAATTCACCTCTGGAAATTATGTGCTGTGGCAGTCCTGAGGGAAGCTGACACATAAAATGCTCTTTCCCTGGGGGGACCTTGGCTGCCAGGGCTCTCCCAGAGCAGAGCAGGAGGACGGGAGCAGCAATGGGAAATTTGGGAGAGTAGCTGCAGGTCCTGTGTATGTGGTTGAAGAGACCTTGGCAGAGCTGGTCTCTCAGTTTTGTTTGGAAGCTTGAAGCAGGCAGACGGGAGCTGGGAGGACCAGATGCACAGGACACAGCTCAAATGCCATGCAGATGTCTCAGGGCTGTGTTCTTCCCCTCACTAAATGAGAGCTTAGAGAAGAGTCTGGAAACCATCCTTTAATCCATCATTGACTGTGAGATTTCTGGGTGCCATTCATTTCAGCATGACAGAGAAAAGGGTAAGGGCTGACTTGTTTCCCAACTATAGCCTGTGATGGGAAATTAATAGATGTGGGGTTTTCAGTGTTGGAGATGAAGAGCTGACTGCTAGCCAGTAGCTCATGCTCAACAAAATTCAGTCTAGAAATTGAACCCAGAGGCTTACTTTGCTTCATCATGTCTTTGTTGTTGTTCGAACAGTGAGGGAAAACAATTAACCAATGAATGCTGTGTGTTGCCTACCACATTTATTATTATTTTTTTTAATAGATCTAAACCATTTTAGTAGATTACACATTTTTAAGTGGTTGGTTATTCAAGGATATTCTATAGTCTTGGCCATAAGAAAAAAAGATTATTGCTATTGCAGTAGTTCATTCTAGCCTTTTAATCCAGAAGATTTTGTTGCTACTTAACATACAAAAGCAAAATTAATATGTATCAAACAAGAGTTTAATTTCCCACAGTGCCTGCCCTCAGTCTGGTGGGAAGGAGAGACAGGAAAAAGATACACAAACAAATACCATGTGAACTAAAAATAGGATGTGCATAATTATTTTCAACTGGTAGAGAAGGAGTTTGACAATTCCCACAGAACTGGGAAATAACATACAACACCCATTCTGACGAGGTCAGTAGTCATGGGGTGTTTCATCCTTACTCTTCCCTCCCAAAATCCACCCAAGGAAACAAAGCATAGAGGGGAAAAAAACCCAAACAGAAAATGTTCATTGCTGCCTTGTGAGATTTGAAGTCATTTCCAGCTCTTGAACACTCTTCTACACAGCTGATCTCTTCCTCTCTGTATGACTAGGAGGTGCACATATCAGTCCAAAATGACAACACAAACATAGTCAGGACAACCTTTATTCTGGTGGCTTCAAAACCCATGTGGTACTTATGCGTTGGTTCCCAAACTTCTTTGTATCTCACCCTGTGACCTTAAATTAGTCTCTCATGCTTGTGTAGCTGGTTCATTTTCATTTTGCTGTGGAGTACCTCTACGCCCTACCTATTGCACGGCAGTTCTGTTTTGAAGTCTTAAAGCCTGTATAAATATTGGGGGGGGGGGGGGGGGGGGGGGGGGGTAATGGGGGCTACCATGGTGCCTGGTCTCCAGTCACACCAGGATGCTGTTGTATAGCAACAGTACAGAAGCACAGAGAGAACCAGTCCCTTTCCAACATATCAGCTGCTTAAGTAGCAAAGTGCTTTCCTTTCATCTGACAAATGCAGAGTTATGGCACAGAAACATGAAGTGAATTGGTAAACACAAGAATTGACTCTGGGTTTTCTAACTGTAAACCCAAGTCTTTAATCACATCGTGATCCAGCTAACCTTTCTTGTAACTTGGGTTGTTCTTTGCTTAACAGAAAGCCTTTTCTTCATTATTTTCTTTTTAATTTTTAAGCAGATATTTTGTGCAGTGGTTGCTGCAGAAACCCTAATAGATAACACTTCCTTCAATGTGATTGATTGGTTTGCTATCATTCCCCTGGTGTGACTGGGGAAAGAGTGATTAAAAAAGCTTAACAATGATAAGCTTATGCAAAAGGACACTTATAAAACAAAATTCATTTTAGTCTGATTTTTCTAAAATGTATATACATAATAAAAACTTTCTGAAATCAGCACTGTTGATTTAATGATACGTTAACTCCAAGTTATCTTTAATGTAAGAGATAAATTGATACTTTTAGTGTAGGAAGAGTGCTAATGTTCTTATTAACAATTATATTAAAAGATCACTTAGTATAGTTATAAACTATTGCTTTGTAGGATTTAAAAGCAGTTTGCAACTCTTAAGGACCATGCTATATAGCTAATCTTTTCTGTATGACTAGAAAATGTGCTTCTGTTGAAACGTATGTAAATTTGACACATCAGGTCAGTTCTAAAGAAGTAAAGAAAAAAGATTAGCAGTAACTAAATTGAATGAATTATGTACTTACTGACAAAGAACACTGGTATTTCCTAATCCCTTCTAAGGCTTTTTCTCTGTGTGCAAGATTATGGATATTTTTCCTGAATATAATAATATGTTTTCAAGGGTCCCTAAAGGCTGACACCTGAATCTTCTCACCTTTTAGGAAGAAGAATTATTTCGTAAAATTATGGGGCATTATTAACACTTTCAAACTGGTTCAGAAAGAGATGAGAAAGTTATATCCTACCAGAGGAGAGTCAACATTTCTGAGAACAAAACCTACCTCCAAAGAAAACTAACAGTTTTGTGTGGGGTCAGTGTATTTGTAAATCACCCCAGAACAGGTTTAGGTTGCTGACGTTTTGTGTGGCATTACATCTAACTGAAACTCTTCCTATAGAAATTTACTTTATATTTACTTTCATATGGGTCAAACAATGATGAACCTGGCTTTTTCCAGAGCTCAGCAGCGCTATTATCAAAGATGGACAAACCGCTGCTGTTTATTCTAGACTTCAGCTAAACTCTTGATGTCGTCTTAGTGAAACACTGATATCTCTAGTCTTTTCTTTGTTGAGTACAAGTTTCTTGGTTATTAAATATGTTGGCTCCTAAAACATTTTAGTAAATATCCAAGAACTGTTTTCTGATCTAAGTAGTGAAGCAATCTTCAGGAACACATTGGCATGATTCAATAAGGCTGAAGTGCTTCAATTTCATTTTTATCATTTTAACTTTAGACTATAACTCTTCCATAAGTTTACTTTAGGTATATCAGAACTGACTTTTTTTTAGATATTTTCTTTTTTGGGAAAATTGGAGGTTTTATTTAAATTTGGGGAATCTTGAGTTGCTAGAATGCCCAAGGAAAAGACAACTGCAACATTTGATATGCCCATCTTTTAGCTTAAGCCAAAATATCATCATTTTTCAGGCATTTGTATATATCTGATGGACAAAATAAGACCAGGTTAGAATGCTGGTTTCTCATTCCAGGAAATGTTAGAGGCTTAAGAGAGTGTTGTTCTTTCTAAAATGTTCCTTTTATTTTGTTTTTCCACTTCATTAATACATAATAAGTAGTTTTCCACACAGTCTTTTCTAAAACAAAAACACCTTAATTTATAAACTCTCAATGTAAGTAATTTTGACATATTTTTAAAATGTTTTTTATTTTGTCCAAAATCAGTTTGTCCACGCTAATACAACTTCGTAAAAGTTAATGCATCAGTAAAATAATGTTTTTTTCTTTAAAATAAAATACAGAATCATAGAATCATTTAGGTTGGAAAAGACCCTTAAGATCATCAAGTCCAACCATTAACCTAACACTGCCAAGCCCAACATTAAACCATGTCCCTCAGCACCACGTCTATATGTCTTTTAAATACCTCCAGGGATGGGCACTCAACCACTTCCCTGGGCAGCCTGTTCCAGGGCTTGACAACCCTTTTGGTGAAGAAATTTTTCCTAATATCCAATCTAAACCTCCCCTGGCACAACTTGAGGCCATTTCCTCTTGTCCTAACACTTGTTACTTGGGAGAAGAGACCAACCCCCACCTCACTACAACCTCCTTCCAGGTAGTTGTAGAGAGCAATAAGGTCTCCCCTGAGCCTCCTTTTCTCCAGGCTAAACAACCCCAGTTCCCTCAGCCACTCCTCATAAGACTTGTGCTCTAGACCTTTCACCAGCTTTGTTGCCCTTCTTTGGATGCACTCCAGCACCTTGGTATCTTTCTTGTAGTGAGGGGCCCAAAACTGAACACAGTATTTGAGGTGTGGTCTCACAATGATTCTAATAATACATGTTTCACATATGATTCTAATGATAACTCTCCAAAACAGCCTGAGATTTGAAGTTGGGAAACTTTATGGAAATGTCAAATACAGTTAAAATGCAAGCACCAGAAAACAGTTTCATAAAGAAAATGAAACTTCATATTGCTATAAAATACTGTCAACAGCCTAATTTTTGAGATAGTTTGTTTCCTGCTTATAAATTTCTACTGAGACCAATAAAGAAAGAACTGAATCAAGCCACAGAGAAGACTGAATTCTTCTGTGCACTTTTCATTTCTCTGGCATACCAAAACAATCCTAGATTCAGGATTAGTTATTTCAGTAAAGCTTCTGTCATCATAAATATTTTGTTAATTAAAGTAACAAATAATTTAATATGCATAGATAATTCTTACAATAATATCTAAACTAGTAGATAATTTAATATGCATACTAGTAGATAATTATCAATTTCCCAAACACTATGCAATCAATAAAACAGAGTTATTCTTCTAAAGTGCTGTGATTAACCTTTGGATTTCCAGCAACATTGTAGTTCAGCAGCAGACTGAAACATGGACCATTTACAAGCCTGTGTGTCACAGTCTGTTAGTTCAGGAAGTTCAGTAAAAGATCATTTTCTTCAGAAGGCAAGATTACACTTGCCCAAAAATTTTTATATTGCATAGATTATCACGTTTCAACTCCATATCCTGAGGATTATATCTTGATGTTATTCCTAGCAGCTGAAAGGATCTTTAATTTGGTATCTTGCAAGTGTAAACGACTCAGAAATAGCTTTCTTCCAGAACTGCAAGAAGGCAGGCAAGCTGGCATGTTAGTCCAGTCAATGGGTGGCCTTTGACAAGAGCTATCTGGCTTGCAGGGGGAGCCTGACTTGACTGGGATCTACAGTCCTCTGTTTCTTGGCAATTTCGGCAGCCCTAGTAAAGCACTGTTGGTTAAGTTCACACTTCATTTGTTCATGTGATTTATTTTCCAGATGTGACTGAAAAAGGGAGACATTATAATCTTGCTCCCTTCATAGCCACTTCTGCTCTCATAGAATCATAGAATCATTTAGGTTGGAAAAGACCTTTAAGATCATCAAGTCCAACCATTAACCTAACTGCCAAGTCCACCACTAAACCAGGTCCCTAAGCGCCACGTCTACATGTCTTTTAAATACCTCCAGGCACTAAACCACTTCCCTGGGCAGCCTGTTCCAGGGCTTGACAACCCTTTTGGTGAAGAAATTTTTCCTAATATCCAATCTAAACCTCCCCTGGCACAACTTGAGGCCATTTCCTCTCGTCCTATCACTTGTTACTTGGGAGAAGAGACTGACCCCCACCTTGCTACAACCTCCTTTCAGGTAGTTGTAGAGAGCAATAAGGTCTCCCCTGAGCCTCCTTTTCTCCAGGCTAAACAGCCCCAGTTCCCTCAACCTCTCCTCATAAGACTTGTGCCCTGAACCCTTCACCAGCTTTGTTGCCCTTCTTTGGACATGCTCCAGCACAAAGGGAGAAGTTTCTGCCCTGGGCTCCCCTCCCCACACAGGGGGTGTGTGTGTATCATCTCACAGTAGTGCTCCCCGTTGGCCCATGCCTGCCTATCACAGAGAGAGACTGCCGTCTATCTTGGAAATAAAATCATGCCAGGTGCCAAGCTGCTAAACTCTGTGCTGGCTTTTTGAATCTACCAACAACAGGGGGTGTGCCTGAAGCTGCGGTTGTGTTAGACACATATTCTAAGCATATCCCAAAATAATGGTCAGAAATGGCATTCATCAGTTCATTCATCATGCATGGTAGAGGAATAGCCAAAGTGGTATTTCTACTCAAACCCATGAAGCTGTGATGATAACTTTTCAAATGGCACTATTTCATTTTTTGTTAAGAAGAAAGCTAAAAAGAGCCTTGTCTTGAATACATCTGATCTAAATTAAAATCTTTTGAACTGCACTAAAACTTTTTATCTGAAGTCAGTTCAACCTTTAAGTGTTATGGATGGTTTCATGGATCTGTGCAAATGTTTTGTGGCCCTCCTTTCCTCTATGGTCCGAGCTTATTATTGGCTATACAGCTCTCTCATGATGCATTATGGCATACTGTCACGGCAATCATGCACTGCAGGAAAGGCTGGTTAACCCTTAGGCAGGAGGGAGGGCTCTAGAATGACAGGGCCCACAAGGCACTTCAACATCACAGGCTGCGGCAGCTTCATGTGGCCTTCAATAAACTTTTCCTCAGTTGGTTTTAATGCAAGAAAATTAAATATGTTGATATGAAAATGTCGAAATGTCTCTTTCTGGTTTGGAGAAAAAAAATTCTCAGAACGTTTTTGTATTTAGTCTGTTCATGGAACAAAAGTAACATCAAAATATTGGAGCTTAGAAAATAGTTGAATGAATGGTCATGGGAGTCTCGATCAGTCCCAAAAGGAAGAAAGGATGCTCTGGAAGACAAATAAAGAAAGAGGAATTCCCAAAAGACAGTGACGGCACCATGAAATGTTGAGTACGCAAACGGGATCAGGCTTTTATGTGAATGGCAGAGAACTGCTTGTCTTGTATAGTGCAGTTGATGAGACTGAGTGACTCAAACTGTCTTTTCTTAGCCTTTTGTCTAGGATGTGCTACTGCTTGTTGCCTCTGTATGAATGTACCTCCATAAATTCTTCTTTGATACCTGTACTATGCTATTATTTTATTTAGTTGAGTTTCTTGAGAAAATTTTTTTTATTCTTATTTTATTTGGGTGACCAAAGCAGTCAACTGAAAGTAGCTGGCTAATGTTTCTCACAAATTTTGACTGTGGGAAACTGCATGGATGGACCAGTATATAAGAAGCCCTTTGGTTTGTGGCTTATCACAGAAATGAAATCATACTGCCTTTGTGCAAGCATATACAGATGTGGGTTCCCTTCTTAATCACTTCTGAGCTCATTGTCCTTGTGGAAATCAGCCCTCAGAGATAATTACACTCTGTGAAAACAGGTGATTGGTTAGAGGAAGGAGATACCATGCATGCCCTCAGGAAAAAATGTTGGGTGAGCTCATCCCCTTTTAGACACTAGGTAATCAACAGCAGAGGGATGATACACAAATGAGCTGGCCACAGAAGAAGTTTCAGATGAGCTTGCACCTTTCTAGACAAGTAAAACAGAAGTGACTTACAAGCGGTGGAAACCAGGCATCATTCATTTTAGTGCTTGTAATGTTTTAAGAGAAGGTTTCTCTTCCCCTCTGCCTGATGCTCCCATGGTAGTCATTCATTCAAAGAGGCAAGTTCTGAACCTGAATTAAGGAGCTAACAGAGAAAAGTCTTTCAGTGAGATGTTTGTGTTCTCACAGTTCTCCAAAGCTTCCAGCCACCTTACAGCAGTCCTGGCTGGAAAGTGTCAAGGGAAGAAAAGTAACTAAAAAACCATATTAAGTATAACTAATCTATTTCTCTCCACTCTGTCATGTAGCTATCGCAATACATGATCACAGGATACTCTGGTCTCTGTTTATGCCACAGTGCTATGCTTGGAGCAGGGTTGCTACAAAAAGAAAAGTTCATGTTGGATAGGATGAGGTTTATGAACTCTACTTTGTTCCCTTTTGGTTTGACAACCTGCTATCAAGTAGGTCTTCTGAGGAAAAAGAGATGAGACTGTTAGATAGGATTTCTAGGTCAGACTGGTATTAAATAGAAACAACTAAAACACTTGCATTTCATAAAGTATGAAGTTAATACTCCATGACACTTTGATTTAAAGCCTTGCTTTGTTTCAGGACTGGAAGACATTTTAGTGTATTTATTAATACAAAGACCAGGGAGGGGAATTTCCAGAAGGACCAAAATCCCTTCTTTAGGAACAATTCTATGCTGTGCTAATTAAATTTGCAGATTCTGCAGAGAGCTGAAATAACAAATTACTAAGTGATGGGCGTTGCTTAGTCAAATGTCTTTGACTTCAGTGTAAATGTTCAGCATAAAGCTTGTGCATGAGATTTAGATGTCTTTCTAAGAGTCATGCTTCATCTGGCTTTTGCGGGGCGGGGGGGAGGGAAATTCAGCCTAAATATGCGAGATCAGTAGAGACGGTTTGTACTCATCTCAGTCTGAAAGCCACTAACATTGAAAGTTGGTCCCCATCTATACTGTGAACTGAACATAATACCCATGCAAAGTAAACACTAAATCTGTGAGGATGGCCAAAACAAAATTTGGATGCCATGGCTTATATGTAATGTCTAAACTTTTCCTTCCATAGTTGGCAGTGTCTTAGATTTATCTCTATTATACTGCTGTCAGTGCTCATTGATTTTGCACACTCCAGCTTGATGGACCATTTAATTAACATTAATCTGTTTTGAATACACAGCCTGCATAGGTAAGATGTGTACACTGTAGTAACCAGTTTCTTGTTAAGTACTACCTTTATACAATCAATTGTTGATAGCTTATACGTCATTTACAGATAAGCGCCTTATAAATTTCCTGTAGTGTGGCAATTCTTATTTTAACTTTTTTTTTTTTTTATGCAAGGTCATTGGCGAAGTTGTATGTGGAATTTCTTACTGTAAAGGCTGACTTCTAACACCAGTCTGGTAACTGGACTGTACAGCTGGTTCTTGAAGATAGGCCTTTGAATCATTTGCCATCTGGTTACTTGGAAGTTTATGGAAAATGAATTTGGTGTCATCCCCCAGATGTCCAGCCTCCTTTGCCATTTATGTTAATTGACCCACTTTGCTGGCCAACTCCAAAGAAGGGACAAAAAATGAATAGAACGTAGAGATCAAATTTCTCTGTCTCTCACAGAAATGACTGAAAGGTTGGCAGGATGGAGCAGGCGAGCTGGCACTCTCATAATTTACTTTGCAAGAGGATTTCTTCTTGCAGTAGTCAAGGAATTTGTAGAAAATCTGAATGAGATTTTTTTTGTCTTATTTAAATAAAAGCTTTAATTCCCAGAGGATATGGTGTCTATTAGACCAGTGGAAATGTACATTCAAAGTGAGCAACCAACATTAGCCAAGCTGAAAATTATTATAATGGGTCACAGAGGAGTAGCTGGTTACAATTTTTTTTTTTTTTTTTTTTTTTGTCCTGTAATCAAGGTCAGGATGGAAGAACTAAAGATTTATTCCAAGTTTTTCATGTATATCTGGAATAAAAAATTGTTATGAAGGAAGAACAGGAGTTGCCTACCTTCTCAATGTAGGTATCAAACTACAGAACCGTACTATCTAATTTGAGTCATTCTTTAGGAAGAGGCGAATATAATAACTCAGAATTGTGGAAGGTGAACTTACTGACTGTAAAGAACATTAATACTAGAAATATGAAAAGATTTGTGGTATGCCTACCTCTTATGAAAGCTAATCTCTCAAGTCACTGGGGTAAAAAAAATGATAGTAAGTTTGTGATTTCTAGCTCTGATTCTAAGATTAAACAGAGTCCAAGAATTTTGCTAAGAGGAGAATTTCAGACATGGGAATGGCGATGTTTCTGGGATGCTGCTTACACTGCAGGCCTATGCAGACCATGGTAATCACAGGAGGCATGTGCACTCCCAGGACTCGATATGACAGGGAACTGAATACCCAACACACCAAAGCTGGAACTTCAGTTAAGCAAGTACAAGAAGTAAACCATTAGCTTTGCCTCAGGAGCTGATTTCTGTTTTTTAAAAGGATTTACTAGGCAGACCTGTGATCTACATCTTAATCACTGCTTCTTAGAAGAATTGATTATTAAATGCAGACCTGTGATCCATATGGTAATCACTTTCAAAATTTTGGATGCTCTTCAAGGCAAAAGGTCTAATGTCAGGTCTAGATCTAAAATCTCCTCTTGGTATTTCGCTGTCATTTTTTGGTTTATACGGGCAAAGACTCCACTGAAAGATGAAGTTAAAAAAGGGAAAAAAGGCGGCAGATGAACAAGTGCTATGCTCCTTAATTCTGTTCTGGGAACTGGTAGCAGCCATGTCAGCAAAAATACTGTTTTGCTGGTGTAAGCGAGGCTGTGGACATCCATCCTTGTCCAAGCTGGGCTGTACTGACTGGAGATATTATTGTACCCAAGTTGCTCATTGTTTGCCTGCCTCCATCCACAGTCTTGCGGATGAAAACAACCATGCCACTGCTTCTGACCCAGCTGGACATCCTGAAACTGGAGCCCTGGGTGGACTGAATCCACTGGCCACGCTGGGAGCGAACGGAGAAGGGAAGTGTCCCCTGATTTTCCTAATTGCAGAACAGGGACAGTGAGAGCTCCCAGCAAAGCACAGGCAACAAAGAAATAGCACACTCAAGCTGCAGGACTAGTGTGTAAAAATGTCAAAAGCTTATTTCAGGATGGTGTGCTGCTATGGTTGTTCCTGTATAGAGGAGGGTTTTCCTAGTGAAAACAGGTTTAAAATATTCCATAGACAGTAGCATGAGAGTATGTGTTCAAAAATCCTGCAAGTAATGAATATGCAAAAGGTTGCGCAGACACATTTAACTTCGACTGGTTTTGCAATCTCTATGTATTTTGAAGATAACTTTTATATGGAATGTATATATATAATGTATTTAACATAATCCAACGCTTTTCTATATGAAAGAGCATAAAATATCTTGACTTCCTGTGATGAAAAATTGCAAAAAAAATCTGAAAACCGATGTATTTAAATTGACTGATATAAAATGGAGGCTTTTTTTAAAAGGCTCTGAACATTTTCAGCAGTACAGACACTTTAATTCACGCTCTGTGCTTAACTAATGGCAGCTGTATTTGCCAAAATTGTACACTTGGTCCTGTCCTCCCACATGCTCTAACAGCTAACCAACAAAAGCTCTCAGGGGTTTAAAAATAATCTTACTGAGCTCAGGGCAAAGGAGGCTTTTACACTGATAATATGCTATGGGCCTTTTGTAAATCAGTTTATCAAACCCAAGATAAAGCTGCAAAGCTAGAGATAAATTTTTAACTCTAATTATGCATGTGGTAATTATTAATAAACTGATGGACAGCAGTTGAGTGTTCATTAGGTACTGAGTATTAGTTCTGCGAATCTCATTTATGTTGCTTTTAACATTCAGATATCAAAATAAATCATTAAACAACAACTGGCATTTTTAATTAGTGACAAATCTGGATGATTTTGATTGAGCCTTAATTTTCTGGAGAACTGATACTTCTCATCATCACTGATGCTAATTGACTGGGACCAATGAGAAGTTTCACTGACCACAGTTTTATTTACACAATTAAGTTTAAGGAGCTGGGTTTGAAAATAGGGTGCCTAATTTAAGCACATTTTTTGACTGTCATGTCTAGGATAGCATACTGCTCAAAAGACAGACGTTTTAAAAAATGTTAACAGTTGGTACAAATGATCATAACAAAGGGAGAGGAAGAAATCACCCCTTTTTCCAGAAGAAGCATTTATGTAGAAATTATATTTATCAGCAGTACTTACTGTGTAAGGACATGTGTATTGGCACATGCTGCCTTACAGTCATGGTACTAAAAATTCCAAGAAACTAGCTTGCAATGCAACCAGAGAAAATATGCCGATAGCTAAAAAAAAATATATATAACTTAATCTATTTTGCTGACTGTATTTTAGTTTTTTTCGAGGGTTTCCCCTCCATGTGGATGTAAGGCATAGTCTCCAGCTATGTAGCAGCCCCTTGTCACTGTGTCACCCTTTGGGCCACAAACAGCTAGTGAGTGTGTCATAGGCACATGTGTTTGGGGTGGCTAAGCATCTCATCTTTCCTTTGTGTTCATAGGAGTGTTGTGACTGTGCAGGGCACACACAGTCATTTTAATGCTTTTATCACTTGCACCATCCATAAGAACGTTAAATCAGGTTGACTCATCTTTGACTATTGATCTGCATTTAGCTTAAGAGGAGTTCTAGGGTTGTCCCTGCACCAAGGCCACATCATACAACTGGAAGCAGGGCTGTGGCACTGCCCGACACTGTTGGATAATCCAGATACTAGATTGGGGTCATCCTTGGGCCAGCAGTACACCCATTCCCAGTTTACAGCTGGACCATTGTTTTCTCTCTGTTAACCACTGAATTCAACTCTTGGTCTTTTGGCCAAGGGAAAATTTTGATAGTTGTTAGGATCAGGATTAGGATCTATGCTGCCAAACAGAGAGGATATGACCTTTTTGCTGTGTAACAGCGACTAAGAGAAGCATCAGCCCATTGTCACTTTCTAACAACAAAGTATAGTAGGGCCAACAGTTTTATCATCAAAGGGCCTTCTATGCCAGACATTCACCAAGAAAGATTTTGAGGGCTGGAAAAGAAGACAAGTCTGGGCAAACCCCAGGCATTTCGTAGCCTTGCTCACTGTCAAGGGTGTCCTGATTTACCCCTTGATTTTAGTGCAGTGCTGCAGCTTGCCATGTGTTATGGGAAACAAAGTCAGTCACTCTAAGAGATGTCTCGTGGTGCCATACATGTCCTCCCAGCTGCGAGCTGCAGCTTTCCTCCTGCACCTTGACCCCATATGCTGGAGGTGTAGCTGAGAGGGGAGACACCTCTACATGTGTAAGGGCATGCTGCAGAACTAACTGCAGAGTTTCAACTCCTTTTGAGCCTTACTGAGTCTGATTTTAATCACTGTAAATATGGGAGTCCAATTCCCTTCCCCACCTGTGTTGCTATTGTAGCACCATGCCAATGAAATGCTGCTGGCTTCTGAAATCAGAGGAGTTGCATTTAAAAACAGGAGTAGTCAGTGGTAAATCTAACAAATGTTTTTTAACTGGAAGCAATCACTAGAATTGAGCTGGTAAAAACGGACATGGGACTAAGCAAGAGAACAGGGAGAAGTAGATAGAAGTTAATGGCAGGAAGCTAGAAAAAAAGCAGAAGGAAGGAAAGAGCCTGGGAAACTTAGGAAGAAAGAGGATGGAAACAGAAAAATCATTGCTGGAAGAGAAGGATGCATTGAAAGTGAACTCACAGACACTGGCAGCACAGTGGAAAAAAAAGAGAAATACAGAAAAAGAGGGAAATGAATAATGTATTGCTCCATTTGCACTTCAGTTCTGAAGTGGATTTTGAAGTTATTACTGCAATCTCCAAGTTTTCCAACTGAATTGGAATCAAGCCCTCACTTCACCCTTCACATCCTATTAGGCAGTTCTCAGATCATGACTTATTTATAGGTGCTCATAATCCCCCATCCTGACTATGGTAGCTTTGCTACAGCTTGACCTTCTTGAGCCTTAAATGTCTTCCCTCTGGCACAGACTAAATGCAGCCACCTCAGCATCCATCTGAAGCTGGCCTCCCTTTTCAACGTACAGCTCTGAGTTTCTTTTTCCCTTCTAGAGCCTTTCTAACAAATTCTGTTTACCTTACGTCTTTTTGCATCATCCTATTGATTGTGTTTGTGAGGCAGGCTTCCAGGTACAATGCCTGTCACATCTTATATCATGTTGCCCTCTACGCCTTGAATCTCTTCTGAATACTCCCTTCTTCTACAAAGTCAAGAAAATCCAAACTGATATCATCAAAGAGTGTTTTATGGGGTAGAAGCTACATTTTAACAGAAGAAAATTTTCCTGTCTAAGCTCAGTCACCAAGATGTAGCCTGTTGTAAGCTGCATACTTTCAAGTACTGTTTGTGAATTTTATGCTCTTTGAGACAAGTTTTGCATTTTTTCCTGTGGCTGGAAAATACCTACCACATGGGCATGAGAAAACTATTTCGGAAAGTGCTGGAAGTCTTCATGAGTAATGGCCACGACAAACAAGCCTTGACTTGCAGCCTGGCTCACTAAGCTTTTGCCTCTCTGAATCTCTCCAAGAAAAGGAAATGGAAAAGTAGCACAAAGGTCATCTGATTTACAGCTGAATGAGTTTTGAGACTGAGAAGAGACAGCTTGACTGCCCACCTCTTATCCACCTCTTGCCCACCTTTGGCCCTTCCACTGCCTTTACCTCTCCCTCTAGCACAGAGGGATTTACCTTGTTGCACATTTAACTGCTTCGTAGCTTGAGGTAAAGGAAAGGCTTTGCTGCCTTCATCTGCATGTGCTGTATAATGCAGGGAATTAGCAATAGGTGGTAACACTGATATACCCTCTCTAATGCTGGAGAAAGGACCACCAGTGCAACAATTTCCTGTTTTTGTAATTAGCAGATTCCTGTCTCCTAATATCTTTGGTGAGCCAAAGCAGTCATCATCAGAAACAATTTGCCCCACCAGCCCTACATCTGTTCATGGAGCAGACGGCAGGTCCTGTCCATCACTCTCCTCGCCAAGAGAGGAAGAGCTGATCATGCTCAGTGAGAAATTGAATTACAGTCACAGCAGAAGCCCTGCTGTAATTTCATTTGTTTCTCATTGCATTCTTAAAATTATTTTGTTGTTTGCTTTGAAGTTATTTTTTGGCCTCAGTGATCTAGCAGTCCAAAATATTTAAAGTAAGCATTCTAAATGTAATAGTAAGTTAAAGACGATAACATGGTAAATATGATTAGCACATGATTTCAGCCTTTAAAACAGGAAAAATATGGGCATTGACAAGATGTCTGTAAGTCATCAAATCGAGTTGTTTTTAATAGAATTAAGGTTTTTAAGCTCACTAAAATAGTCTTGTAAGGTGGTGCAGTTTGGGATTTTCAGAAAATTGAAAACTTCCATTTGTGCTTCAGAAAATTGTCTTTGAACATTTTAATGACTAACGATTTCTTGTAAAATTGTTTTGTATGTCTTTATAGTGTTCTGACATTAATGGAGTTGCCAGTTAAAAACAGAACCATTAAAATACATGTGAGCAATTAAATGTTTCCTTTGCACCAGGAAAGTCTGAATCCCAGTGAAATTGCCTATTGTATCTGAGGAAATGTGATGTTATAAATGAGGCTGTTAAAGTCTGCTAAGATATTCAGCCTGTATTTCTTCGATGTGTAAGAGGAAAGAATTGTTTGGGGGGGGGGGGGGGGGGGGATATGTTATTTAATATTTGCCCACAATCTAGAAGCCTCACTGAGTTTGTATTCAGGCATTACTCGAATTAAGCATCCATTGACTTTTGGAGACAGTGGGACCGCTATGTATACAGCCTGAAACTTAAGTACAAGAGTCTGGGCTATGTCTTTGGTGGTAATACTAATTGTCTAGTCTTACCTTTCATCTTTACCATGCACTTATTTCTGGTGTCTCAGCTTTCTATGCTTGTCACATCAACTGGGACACACTGAGATGCCCTTGTGGGTCCTACAAACCTTGAAGCCTTGAAGGCCCACCTAGTACACACTTTCCCAGCTTTATCAGCATCCCAGCCTTATCCACAGCCCACAGTCACCACAAACCACATTATCTGGCACTTCACCAGACTGTTAGGCAACTGCACGACCATGCTGCCTAGTGCTCCCACAGCTGACAGCAAGTCACATGAGACCTGGGACTGGAAGGCCATATGATGCCTACTCCCAACTCACCTAAACTTACCTTTTCCTCAATATCAAAGGGAATTAATGCAGATTATGCCACCCGGTAACCTGCTTCTGCCCACCCTACACAGTCAGCAGCTCTGGAGAGCCATCCCTGGGTGGAACTGCCACTGGCTAATGAGACACCACCAGCTGCTGCTAGGACCATGTACTCGACCACTCACACCTCTACACCAAGAACAACCACCATTATGTATTAGCAACTTTTTTTTGGTTTGTGACTACACAGACAGCAGAACTGAATGTATACCATTAGACTCATAAAGAATGTTTTCCCCTCTGCATATACATGTCAGCACCAGTATCTTTTTTTTTTTGCTATTGCTACACCTTTATTGGCCACCTAGCTTATGCAATGAATGGACAAGCACGTATAGACTTTGACTCACTTTGACACCTTATATTGATGTTATTTGACTTTGGAACAGCCCTAAGGTATTTTACAGTTCTGCAAGTACTTACAGTTTAAGAAGTATTTGGCCAAAGTCTCCAGTCAAGGATAGACCAGTGTCCCATGTGCTCTTGGCAGTATTAGAATAGAGAACCCAAAATGCACTAGTGAGACCACTTGTCCTGCCACATCTGCCACAACCCACAGTGTGAGCAAAACCCCAAGAGGAGGAAAGTGTCCTCTCTTCTTTCTACCAAGAGCTGACTCCCATAAAAAATCAAAGAGCAGACACTTTCAATTCAGCAAAACAGGGCAACTCTGCCTAATTAGCAGCAAAAGAAAAACCCGTCTTATATCACAGAGAAGACATCTGTCCTTTTTAGGAGAATAGCCCTACCCACAGGGATGTGTGCTTTTTAACGGTTCTTTATGAGGCACCTGTACCCAAAAGGCAAAAATCTCATTATCCTTCTCTCTCCCTCTTGGTCTGGAAATCTTTTAAAATATTCCTCTGGAAATGAGGTCCGTGATTTCCTGAACATATGCTAAGTGTGGCCCATTACTCTTTGAGATCTTAAAAAGGCTCTGTTCCTCCCCATCCTCTGGGTCCGAGTGCTCTCCCTAACAGAGGCTGCTGCATGGGCATGGTGGCTGTGGGCCTCAGAAGCCGTGAACATGCTGCAATGCACCTTCTCTGATTATGGACAGTTTAACAGGAATGGGAACAGGAATCAGGCACAGAAACTTGGCACTGATGTTCATATTTTTCATGTCTCCTCTTTCATGGCCTTATCCTGCCAGTTTGAGCCTGTACTTGGAATTGCAAAGAAGTCTCCCAGGAGCAAATCTTCACTCTCCTCTGTCTCCCCGTATGCTGAAAAAGAGGAGAGGGCAGACTCATGATTAGAAGTCAGCCAGATCACTACTCACATTCCTTTGACAAGGCTGGACTCATTTCTTCACAGACCTTGTCCCAGAAGAATTGCCTGGAGAAGATCTCTGGCCCCAGGTGACTACACCTGGGTGCCTGGCAGATATAGCTGTCTCCTTGATGGCACCATGCTAATGGGACTACCCTGCTGTCTGTCTGTCTTAGATACTTCACCGACATCTACGTGGACAGAGAACTTGTGGCTTCTTCATATATCCTTGGAAAGTAAAATGGGCATTTGAGATTAGTGGAGTGATGGTGTGCTATGGTTACTGTACATCTGCTTAATGCCACATTGACCTACACTGGACCAAAAAGTGCTCTAGCCTGGACTGTTATAACTTCTGCAGGCTGTTGACCACAGCCTGTACAGCGCAGTAGCCAGTGCTGGCTTTCACTTACAGTGGCTGTTGACCACAGCCTGCAACTACCAGGGCTTGAAATTTGCTGATTTATGTGGCTGATAGGTGGGGACTAGATTTTCAGTACAGGTCTGAGGAGCTGCGAGTGTGACTAGTAAAGCATATAACCCTTTACTGTGACTGCTTTACTGCTGGGTGGGTGAAGGAAGAACAGCAAAGCCCCACAACTGGAGGAGACTAGGAGAGGGGGGAGTCTTTTGGAGAGCCTTCCCAGCCCCAGGCACTCAGGTCTGCCTGTTGGCTGCCAGTATGCCCTCCATAAACAGGGGTGTGCAGAGCATGTCCTCTCTCTAAAGATGACGTTGTCTTCCCTTCAGCCTTGCTCCCCTCCCCAGCAGCATGCATACCTGCACCAGCACACTCGCAGAGCAAAGCTGCAGAGCTGGCTGGGTTGGGCAGCTTAGCTTTGACTTGGCCTGGAGGGGAGGAAAAGTGTTGCTGCCATGGCCGCAGGCTGGGCTTGGGAAAAAATAGTCTGTCTCCTGTGTCTTGGAAACTAGTATAGACAGGATGGGTATCTGGCTTGTTCATAGCCACTTTGTAAAAGATCGTGTCCAGCTTGTGGTACCAAGGGTAAATCTGCTGAGCTGCTCCAGAATGAAGATTTTTTTCAGGGAAACAAGAATGTTCCACACTGGAGTTTTATTTCTAAGTGAAATGGTGTCCTGATCTGTGTGTACCAGGCCTGGGACAGATTCACTGCAAGCAAACCATCGCTTGTGGGAAACTAGTGCTCATCCTCACCACGTTTGCTGTAACAAAGTGAGAGTTGCTCCATCCAGCAGTGCATGTCACAGCATCGGGCACAGTCACGGTGCCTGTGCCTGGTGGCACAGAGTGAGCAGCAGGCAGGACACCTCGGGGGGGCAGCGGGTGGGCAAGCTGGAATCCAGCAACCTGCTGTGACTGGCTGTGGGTGCTGTGAAACTATGCCTGCCTCCAAACATTTCCTCACAGACATATCAACATGTAGGCAGTATGGATGACTGTGGACTAGGATTCCTGCAAGAATTTCAGTCCAACAGCATGAACACACCCTCTCAGTACATGTCGCCACTGTCAGTGTTAAGAGAACTAAAGTCATATTTTGTTTTTCAGGAGTCAGGTGATAGATATCTGCAGTTAGGAACTTAGCCACAAAGCATCAGGACGTCATCAACAAGATCATATGAGAAAGCACTCCAATTCCGATATATGGGTTTTATGCCCTAAATATTGCAAGTTTTCTCCCTCTCTTGGATGAAGTTTGTGAGCAGAATCTTTGCTGAAAGGAATTCTAACTGCTTTTCCATCAACGATGTATGGTGCCAGCGCATATGTTCCTGTCTGAATTGTGAAATGGAGAAAATGGAATGTGAGACAGCTGTGATGAGGTTAATACTAAATTAGCATTTTCCTATTGGAGTGTGAAGAGGGAGGTGAGAAGCATTGTTAATTCTCAATCTCCCTAAAAAGTCTTAAGAAAACTAGTCAGTTATCTTGCAACTTAACATTTTGCAATGCTGCTTAACATTCAGCTACTGTAAGTGAAAGCCAGCACTGGCTACTGCGCTGTACTTATTAAAGCTAACAGAGCATTACAGGAAAAGATTTATGGTTACTAGCAGGGAGGGAAGGAATGTTTCTAACAAGAGGGAAAAGAAAATAATTCACAATGCAAATGTTACTTTTATTTAGTTTGCCTACACTACCTATTATTTACCTAGTGCCCCAAAGTCAAAATATAAGTGTTTCTAAAGAAAAGGAACTTCTTTTCATTAAAGAAATGTACTTTCATGTAAACAAATGAACAACACACAGTACAAATAAAGTTTTATATTGCTGACCAATTGTCTCAAGACTGAAGACACATCTATAGATTTAAACACTTAAGAATATAAACTGCCCTAAGTTACAGGGAGTAATTTCACTGCAGTGGGTGAAGTTGCTTAGTGTTCACATTGGTTCACATGGTTGCTGCATGATAGTCTGCTTAATCTTGGAATAAACCACAAGGAAACACGGGCTTATTGAATAATAATATTTCTTTAGTGATGTATTCTGAGTATAGGGCTTTATCAAAAAGGCATATATACATACATGTACATAGCATCTTCTAAGTTCCCCAGGCTAATTGTGTATTGGGGTGTTAGAGAAGACAAGTGTTATGCTTCTGCATAATGACAGTATGTATGGAGGGACAATTTGGGTGGTTTGTGAGCTGAAGGAAGCAAGCTAATAATGAGTCTAGCCATTGCTTAGCTGGAATCGCTCCTGATTCTTCACCCTTCTGTGCCAACACAGGCCGTTGAATACCTCCGCTTTAAAAACAGTCAGGATGGGTATATGCCTTCCACCCTGATGCAAAGATAAATAAACCTCGGTAAGAGATAAGCATTCCTCTTATGCCTCCACCCACTTATTTGCCATCAATTTCCTGTTTGTTAGGAGTGATTTTCCCACATCATCTGTATTTGGACTTTGCTTTGAAACCTGAACAGGCATGAAAGACATCTGCTGTAGGAAGGCAGACTATCTCTAGTGTTTATGCTTTTCACATACTGGCAGTAAGAAAGGAACCTCTGAGAACAGTGGCAGTGAGCGTTGGGGATAAGGCTGGAGAAGAAATAAGTTTTGTAATGTTCCAGAATAGGCTTGAAAAGATTCTTTTAGTAACCTTTCTACCAAGCTCAAAGCTTTATCTTGTTGCTTTTTGACTCAAGTGCTTAGCCGGTATTCAGAGCTGCGCCCAATTACTCTGCTGGTAGGGGAAATTGATTTTTACAATACGGTCTTTCTTTAGCGAAATTCAGTTTATTTACAAAGAAATCTACACAGCGTCCTGCTTGTGTGGACACAGTAAGACCAAATAGCAGCAGGCAGTTCACTTCCTCCCATTTTCCAAGCTGTCCTTTCCAGTGAGTTTCATCTCAGGAGCTCAGTCTGCTCCTTCCCCACACAGCTGCAAAGATGGCTCCTGAGGGTGACAGCTCTGCCCTCCCTTCCATCTTCCCGTCTGCCTTGGATCAACAGATGTGCATATCTGCTGTCAGTCCATCTGCTGGTCCAGGCGGTTTAGCCATGCTCTGGCCCTGCCGTCCTCCCTTCTGGCCTTTAGCTTCAGGTTCAATTGCACCTTCATTTAGCAGGAAGAAAGGCCGCCCTGCCTGCCCATGGACTCTGGCCGGGTGTTCAGCTCATGGCAAACACTGGCTTCTCCCAGCACACCAGCACAAATGCTTCCTCCTAAAATTCCATAGCTTCAATATTGTGAATATTTGTTTCTTTTTGTGTATATGTTATCTTATGGCTAGCACCTGCAGAGAGCATAAATAAAGTATGATACTGCATGTTCCAGCTGATGTGTTTGTTGAATTTCTTAATATATATTTATGTTCATGTTACACAATGTACACCCTCAAAATGAAAAGGGAGACCCTTTGCACATGTGGATTAAGAAAGGAATATCAACACCAAGTTTGGGAAGAAATGTGCATGTCCCAAAGTCAGAGCCACAGTTTTGGTGTGGACCACCACTAACAGCTCCGAATTTCCCAAGATACAAAAAATAAGAGTGGGGGCTATTTAATTTTATGCAGAAGACTTCTAGATCCAGATTTTTAAAAATCACTTGAGAGAAAATACTGCAAAGTTTAAAGCAAGTGTGAATGTGAAGGTTCCTTAGGGAAGGAAAGAGACTTCTGCTGATCAGAATATGGGAAAACTTCAACAGGAGAAATGAAGTAAATGTCTTACTTGGCAATAATATCAGTAACCTATACTTAAAAACATTTGTTTTCATTATTTTTAAGCTAGTAGCATTTAACCTATTACTGTTTTTAGAAGGAAGTTAAAGAATTTAAGTTAAAATCCTAGCTGTGGTGTCATTTTGGTAATATTTTACTTCTGAGACTGTTGCCATCACATGTATTTATAATGAATAGAAATTTTTGTAATTGCAAGAGCTATCCAAAGAAAACCAGACTTTTTATTTCACAACTAAAATATCAATATTTAGTAGTAGTTAACAGACTGAGTTATATCTGTGATACTGTAGTTATTTATTATTTTAATTTATTAACTAAGATTTCAGTGTAGCTGCAGTATGAAAAAATACTGTCTTTTAAAATACAGTGTATGAATGGAGTGGAGGGGACTACCTCACTAGTTTGTTTAAACTGAAAATTTTCAGGGTGTGACTTTCCATAGATTTTCAACTGCTAAGGACATTATTGTTGTTTAGGTAATGCTGAACTTGTTTTTTCCTGCAGGGAGTGCATGACAAACAAGCTAAATGTTTTAATAATTGTAACAACTAAATATGATGGTGTTTAATTTTCTTGCATTTGTAATGAGAATTTGTTGACTGTTTAGTCTTGAATTCTTTTATAAAATGTTGCCAGCTACACTGGAAAAAAATCACACCTGCTTTCTTTGTATCCAGATCAATGAAGAATTTGAGGAAATGCTGTGTCAGATCTATTATCAGTACCCTTCAAATTTATAAAATATAAGATGACTGATCTGTTATTTGGGTGCTCTGCAAGGCTAGCAATATAATCTCTAAGTACACCATTTAAACTGAATATTTACTAGAAAGGCATAGTTTCAGAGTATTTCACTTGGATACCTTTAGGGTCTACTGAAATTAAGAAATGGGCATTTTATTTTTTTTATTTCCATCATTTTGTATCACCTGATTGCTGAAGTTCTATCTTCTGTATTCTACCAGTGAGCAGCTACAGCAGCATTTTGCATTGGGTGGTTTTTGTTTTTTTTTTTTTTTTAAGAATTATGACAGTAGATCAAATGGTAAATTGGTTATCTAAGAGATGTTTTACATTTTTCAATTTACCAGTCTTTGATGATGTCTTGTTTTGAACAGTACTTTTCTGACTAAGACATTGTGTGATCCCTTTGTATTTCTGTAGCGGTTAACTCATTTTTTTTAATTTGTCAGTAATTACTCTTAAAGAACTGTTTGCTGAGCAAGCTAAATAAATGTAGGTAGTCATTCCACCTGTAGTAAAACTCAGAGGTCCTGTAGTATAATCAGTACAAGCTACTCTTCTGAATTAAAAATGTACAAAGAGGAAGATTCTTACAAGTTAAGCTACTTTGGAGAGGATGAAATACAGGTCAGATAACCCGGCAGATGAAAGACTGGCAATGTAATGCTATGAAAGGGAAATGTGATTGTGAATTCCCTTCTCCTTGCAGCTGCTCGTAGCTAGCACTGTCCAGACCATAGTATACGCACATGCACAGTCAAGCTGGCGAGGAGAGGTACGGGTATGGGCTCAGACCTTTTTCTTGGCAGCCTCTGCACATAGGCATCGCTGTAGAGCTCCTTACAGTGGCCAAATCCAGGTGCTAGCCACATGGCATATGTGCCTGATTCCAGATATACTTTACCTCCTGCATCCACATGCATTGCAGGTTTTTGGTAAAGAAGCACTGGAGTTACCTAGCAGGATATTTCCATTTCACCTCCAGAGCAAAGTGCACCACCCGGCACACATTCACTTCTGCCCCAGGGGAGCAGCTGAGTGACCACATGTGACAGATGGTAGTCGTCTTCCTAATCCCCTATAAGATAGTCAGAGACAACAGCAATAAGTGTAGTATAAAAATATATGTTGAATAAAATGGCATGAAACATTGTCTACTCCCACAGGAGCTCATGGGTATTTTGTTATTCACTTCAAATTCATGTAGAATTCCACCCATGCTATTTCAAACTAATTGCAAAGTTTTCTTGAAAATTTCTATCAAATTTGGAATAATTTTTTATTTTTTTATTTTTTTTTACTGAGGGCTTTCTCTATATTTAACTAGGCAAGTTTGGATTTCACTGTTTATCGTTGTCCTGTCTCACTGGAGAGGGTTCTCAAACTCTTGTTGCTGTTGACTATGGAATTGCTCCTCTCTCCATGACTCCTACAGTCCTATGAGATTTTATAGCTGTATCTAATAGCTATCTGATCAAATTATGAACTAAAATATGAAGGTGTCATATGCTTTTGCATCTGCATCGTTTAACTTGTTGTTATTAGTCCTCGTTGGTGTAGATACATATAGATTTTCTTAATTACTACCTTAATTAAGTTTACTATAGTTCAAGATATGTTTAGCAAATTGTAATTACTAGTATTTCTTTATATATAACAAAAAAATTAATCAGTCCATCTTTTCATTTCCAATTCCTTAGATATGATTCTGGCTCTCCCTTAGCTTACAAAATATAATTACAAGTCATTCAGTAATTTTATTCATGAATACCCTGAAGACTACAGGATGCATTCTTCTAGTCTGGCTCTTCTTTATATATTCTGTTTCTTCATGTATTCCCTTACCTGCCAGATCACCAGATATAGTGACATAATCTTCATTACTTAATTATAATTATTAGTCAAGGGGTTTCTACCCCTGACGTATAGCTTCCGAGCAGTCTGTTGAACAGATTAGCAACAGGTTTAAAAAATAAACCATTTGACACTGGGAATATTATCTGCTAGTCACCTAAGAAGAACAGTAGGAGAATAAATACCCATTTATTATTTGGAGAATGCTATGTAATGAACAAGCACAAAGACAGAATGAAGGCTGTATGTGCATCCACTGCTAAAACTTATTCACTTTTGAATGTGCTGCAGTTTAAAGTACTTTTAACATATAAATCATGCATGTATATATATGTATAACAAAAATGTTTGTATGATGTTCCTTATATAGGCAAGGCCGTTTCTTGGAGGGAGGAAAATAAAGCGGGGTGGGGGGGAGAAGGAGCTTGACATTCCAATGAAATTTAATTTGCAAGCAATTTGCACTAGCAGCTATAAATTTCACTCAAGAGATTTCCAGGTGTTTGGTGCACATCGATACATGGGGAGCATGTCCCAAGAAATGAAACTTAATGGCCGCAGTAAAATGAATCAGAGGCCTTATCTTGATGCACGATATTTTCATCCCTACTCTCTGTGATCCTTTACTTCATGGATGCCCCTTTTGCTTTTACACTGTCCTTGATTTTTTTAAAAGAAAGCAGATAAATAGGCTTTCTACTAATGAGTTACACTAAGAGCCTGCTGACTTTCCAGACATGCGTTTCATTAATGTACTTGTCTTTTATAAAGTCAGTTCTTTTATTCAGTTTACTATACACATTATAGCACACTTGAAATCAGAATCCTTGAGCTATGGACACTGTGCATTCATGCAATGAGACATCCACCATCAAAATCATCCCAGTTTAAATGGAAAAGGTGGGCAAAGGGGCATTACCTCATTCTGAAACTGAAACTCAGAAAGACTTTGGTTTTTCTCAGGGTCACTGAGGATAACTGTGGCAGAGTCAAAAAGTTATGTCTTGATTTAGTGCCAGTTTGTGCCAGCTCCCATGGAAGTCCTGTCAGCAGCACTCCAATCTTGTATTATTCTTGACCTTTTTTTTCTTTTCTGGCAAAGCCTAAATGTCACAAATTGTCACAGAACTAAGTAGATTTTTACAGCTAGATTGGACTATCCTATGCAGAATTGTCTGTACTGAAAGTGAGACTTTGGTCTGGGTCTGTTGAATAGGTAGTTGAAGTAGGCAGCAAAGGCAGCAAACTGAATGTGATCCGTTCCACTGTTCCATGCTACTGGTTGGAAGAGCAAGAAATTAGTAACTAATGAGCAGAGCTTTAGAGTCCACAGAAAAATTGCAGCAATATGTGGAGGCTTCTGTGACCTTTCCTTTGTCAAGGACATTTTAATCCTTAAGCAACAAGTGCCATGTCTGTACTGAGCATGGCCAGGAGAAGCCAGAATGTTCGCTGCAAACAGCAGCCCAGTTGGAGGTTGTCTTGATAGGTTTCTTGATGTCCCAGACTGTTGGAATGAAGTTTTATAGTTCTGCCTCTATTTTCAGCAGGTTTTATCTCCTCCTACAGGAAGAAATTGCCAGGCCAAGACAGGGATTTGTTCCTGCACTTTATGTCCACATTCAGGCTAGGAAGTTGAAGTCTTCCAAGGAAGCAACCAAGTGAGTTTTATCTTCTCCTCGGTGTCTACAGCAGCTTCTCTAGAAAGCTTTATCTGTTGGGGGATTTAGAGATTAACAGCATGGCCAGAGTATATACTGTCTTTGGACACACAGATTAAGTGTGAGGAAATATTGGCTTCCCCTCAATTTTTATCCTTCCAACTCTAGATCTGTGATGAATAAGGAGGGAGCAGGGAGGGCACACAGGGGAGTGAAATGAGAGACGGGTGCTGCTGTGTCAGCTAGCCAGGTTTCTGTGACACAGACCAGTCATCAGGGACAGGACTGCAGATAGTGATGGAGGGTTTATTACTGACAGAGCCTCTGTCTTTACCTTTTTGCCCTGGACAGTCGTGAATAAACAAGTAAAATTTGAACACTGTGAAAAATAACAAAATGCCTTTCTGAATTTTAAGAGCCTCACATGCTAGTTCAGAAGAAAATGATCCCAGCTGCCAGCATTTCCAGGAGTCCCAGATATCTCCTGCAATGCAATTATGCAGGCTCAGTAGAAAACTATTCTGCACATTTGGAGCTAAAGGACAATATAATAAATGACTGCAGTGAACTACATTGCTATTGCATCAGATTGCATCTGAATCCACTACTAGTGGGTTTTCTGGTGCTGGAAATCTGCCCTTCAGGATCTCATTGTCCTCTTGTTTGTTTGCTTACAACCTCCTTGATACTGCAATACCAGTGCGAGTCCAAGGTAGATTAGAAGCAGCTGTTTTGTAGCAAACAAACAAAAGCCTTTGTCTATTAGCCGTTATCACTTTTTTCCAGTGGGAAAAAAAATCCAGCTGTCTGTTTGCAGACAAGTGAAACTTCATCAAATGGCTGAACTTTTTACAAACAGAAAATTTGGAGCTTCATCCAAGGGTGATTTCAGGAAAACCTGGTATTAATTCCTGCAGTTCGTGATACATCCTGTAGCTCTAAAATCTCTGAATATTGCCATGAAAATATTTCAGTGTTATTGTGCTACTGCTCACTTGGAGTGTGTCAAAGGCTTCTACAAACCTGACAGAAATATATTGAAAACATCATTTCAATAAATAAGCAACGTAACGTAATAGGACTAAAGCTTGAAAGGGAAAAATGAAGTGCAAAACTGCCTAGCACAGTGGAAAACTAAAACGTAAAACAACTGAGTCTAGTCCTAAAGGCATTTTTTAGTATATTGAAACGCTTCTCCAAATGATCATGCTAATTCTAACCCACTAATCTCTGTGGCTACAGGGGAACAGGGACTACAAAGCGGTCTCTTCTGCTGTGGATCTCCCACTCTCACAGCAGATGCATTGAAAGATGCAAATGGGATTTAGACACCCAGGCCTTAATTTGCTCCTGTAGCTCTAATGACTATATGTAAAATGTACTGTTGGTATGTTCTTTGAAAAATAGGTGACAGAATGTGAATGTCATAATCTTAATCTTCCTTTCACATTTTCTTGTATTTTAATTAAAAGACAGGGAAAAATGCTAAAAAAAAAAAAGCAGGACATCTTTCTTCACTACAAGATATCGCCCTACCACAAGGTCCAATTAAAATATTGAATTATTAAACTCAAGAGATTTTATTTTAATTTATATTGCTGAACATTGTTCTTGAATATATTAATGCACATATTTAGGAATATGCACTTGCTCTGTCTTCTGTGCAGTTTAATACAGGTTTGATTTTACAAATAAAGGTAAATTTGTATATTAGATTTCAAATAAAGGTAGTTTTGTCAGAGTAGACTAGAATGGTCTATAAAATACCTTTGTAAATGGAAACAAACTAAAAAAAATAAATTAACTGCTTTGAGTTCTAATTTACATGTGTATTTTGCACACATTTCACAACTAAAAAGTTCATGTTCGTCTTGGGGACTTGCAGAGCTTTGCAAATCCCTGGCACTCTTGCCGTATTACCACATTTTTTTACTTAGCTTGAATGGGTGAGCATATGGTAGTATTGCCAAGTTTTATGAGTCAAGTCATATGCAACGTCTTATTGAGAGTCTTACGATTTTTTAGTAACCATGTGATTTGGGGCAAGGGAAGGTGAGACCTAGAATGACTCCTAGATTGTTTGGAATAGGTACTATTAGGATTAAGGTACCTAGATAAGAGTGGAAGGTGTAACAGTGTGTATGAATACAATACATACATATATATACATATGTGTGTGTGTCTACTATCATTTTGGACCTTTGGCAGAATAACTGCTGTGTTCAGAAGTTTAGGCAGAAAAGTGTAGTACTCCTTGGAACGCTTTTGCTCAAGCCAGAAGCTGTCAGTTATTGCGTCTCCATTTTGCAACCTGACAGAAGCTCTTAGAAGACCTCTCCTCTAACCTTGGCTAACCTGTGGGTTACGTTAAGGTCTTACTACAGTTAGTTAGATGATCTGACTCACAGTTCTCATGAACCTTCACCTAAGAGATATCATTACTTCCAGATTTAAGACTGGAGCTCCTCTTGCCAAATCCGGTTCAGTCATGCATTAAGAGCCAAATTATTACTTTGAAGGATAGTTTCCATTGGATGGGACAATGGAAAGGAAGAGTAACACTGAAGTAATGAGTAATGTAATCCCTCTCTGAACATCCAGCTCCTGTAGGGGTTCCTCCCTTTGAAGCTAGCAGCTATCCTACAGAGTGTTCACGCCCACCTCTACAAGTTTACACCCCATGGTTTTCTTCAAATTGCAACTCACGTCTACGAAATGGCATTAGGTATGGCTAAGCCAAACAAAATCTGCTAAGTATTTTAAAACAACAACATCTCAACTGTTACTGTGTAAGAAAACTAAAGCACTTCAGTCTTGGTCCTAGAGAATTGTAGAAATCAGTTTTACCACGTATTAGGGAAGGACACTGGCTTCAGTTCCTGAATGTGCTAAAGGGCTGCAGAGCTCCTCTGGCTGAGATTCTGCCCTCCAACTTAAAGTCCTCCACTTGGAGGTTATGGGTGTACATGACAAACAGATGATCTGGAACCGTGGCTAAAGATCAGCTGCACTCAACAAGATAAAAAAAATCTATGTGGGCAAAATATTAACACATCACGTTGGTTGTGTTTTTTTCCAGCCCTATCAATATGCAGAACATGGTTACCGCTATAAAACTAGAGTTCATTCTGCTTCTTTGAACTTTGGGCTATACTTTAGAAGTAGTTCACTACTTCAGACTTCATGCTGTTTCTTCCTTAATGACCAGTGGGGACATGATGTGCATGTGCAGGCCAGATGAAGAAGGTTCTAATTTAACCTAATTAAAAATCAAGAATATTACTAGTGTCAGTATGAGGCTTGAAAAGATAATTGCTTCAAAAACTGTGTGTAAGAAAAAATAAATTGAATTCAGAAAATGAAAAATTGTACAAAAAAACCTGTAGGGTTTTTAATAGCTCCTTCCACACTAGCTAATTAGCCTCTTAGGTTTTGAAAACTGCTCATGAAATGTTCTGTTAGTATTGAAGAGATTTTTTGGTTTTCTTTGCAATCATGAAGTCTTTTGTCTAGGCTTTTTCTTTCCTTTGGCATAGGTTTTTTGCCTTTCTTTTCCCCTTGGTCTTTGGGTTTGTTTGCTCTAAAATTAAAATAGTATTAATAGTTTAGTTCTTCATTCTATCCATGAACCTGCTGAACAATTGTGCTCTTTCTGTGATTGGATAATTATTCAAAATTATTTGAAAGTTTTATACAAATAACTTCACCTATAAATTCATTGTTTTGACTAGACTTTAAACTCAGGCTTTTCTTGTGGGCTTATTACAATGCTTTATAGAGTAATGTGGAAAAAGCATATAGGTTTTAAAAAGAGATTGTAGTGACAGAAGTTTCTTCCAGGTATCAGGTAGCAGATCCTGAGAAGCTAAATCCAAAGGCAGGAGAATGGCTGCTAAGAGCAGCCTTAAGTCTTTCATGACTGGAGTGAAGGACTAGATATTCTGAGATGTGGTGTGACTATGGACTCAGATTCTCTCTTATCTTCTGATGCTATTCAACCCCTTTAGATAACCATTGATGCTTCTGTAGTGCACTGGAAATCCTGTAGTAAAATAATGCTAATATAGTGGTTCTTAAGCCACTTCTGGGGCTGTTAAGGATGCAGGCAGAGGAATGAAGGTATCACCATACTTGTTGATCTTTGCCCGCCATCTAGGTCCACATTGCCACAATAATCGTTAAGCTGCTTTAGTTAACAGTAAGGAAAGAACAAAAGCAGTTTTAACACCAGTGGTGTTGCCATGTTGTAGGTACTCTCCTAAGCATTATGTTACACAGTGTAATTGCAGGCTGAATTAGGTCACGCTTTGTCACATGGCTTACTCCAAACTGAAGTTCCTTCTGTTTGATTGTCCTTGCAGCAGCAGCAATGTACTTTAATAAATGAACAAGCTTGGGCAACATTTACAGAAATGTCTAAAACTACAAAATTGGTCAATAGCAATTCATGCAGCGTATGACAGAAGTGCTATTATTGCCAGGGAAGCTACAGAGCCTGTGACTACAACTCATGATTTAATCTGAACAGTCAGTTGAACATAAAACAGTTCTAATAATATTTAAAGCATAATAACTGATACATGTAAGAGAGACAGTCCAGATTCAGATGACTAATAAGAAAAAATAACTATTACTTTAGGGAAATTAATTACTTTTAACTGAGGTAACAAATTTTGTAGGCAGGTCTTAAAACTTGCTTGTACACAAATCCGTTTCTCCTGTGGGGGATCCAGTTACTTTGCTTAGATTCTAGGCAAAGAGCTTACAAACTGTCTACAAATCTACAGTCCCCAGGTGATAAAGCATGGAAAAAGAGCACTGACTTTCTCCAAGTGCTCTGCAGTGATTTGAGGAAACCAGTGTGAATCCCAGAAGCAGTTAGTGGACCACGCTGCTTAAACTAATATGCCCTACAAAATTAGTTTGGGTGCAAGCTACAAGGATGCAGCTACACTGTCACTGGCTCCAGACTTACTTCATTTGCAGTTAACCGAGCTATATTTGGACTGTTTTCCACTGCACATTGTACAGCATGTCCTATGTTTGCACAGTCCTTAGCATAATGGGACCCTACTCTTGATTGGCCTCTAGACTGCACAGTGATACTAATAATAAATACCAGGGAAATAAATGATCACTTAACACATTTGATATATTTTCTCCAGCACGCAACAGCAATACTAATATGTACACTGGCACAACACAAGCAGATTCTGATGTATGCTATATATTTTTAACACAATGGCCTTGATCCAGACATTTCTGGCACCATCTTCTACTGTCTTTCATCATTTTGCAGTGAAGTTATGTAGGGTACTCCAGATTTAAGGTAGCTGCGGTCTAGTATTAAAAATAATGTAGAATAAAAATCTAGTTTATTAGCATTCTTTAGGCAACTGCTGTGCAAACAACTGTTTGTTAAAAAAAAAATAAAAATCACTGAATAGATGGAACAAATAATTTTTGTCCCAGTCTTCATATGCTGTGCTGCAAAACAAATGCAAGTCTAGGAGAGAAATCCACTTCCTCTGCTGCCTACTTTTTCATACTTTACGTTTATAAATAATTGTCTGGGAAAAATTAATATCATAAAATAAGAATATTTTGAATTCCATTGACGTCCTTTTTATGTTAAAGTACTTGAGTTCTTCTGCAAAAGACAGGTGGAGAAAAATGCACAAGTGGTAGAGGTCTCACCAGAAATCAAACACTTGGACTGAACATACCAACCTTTCTTATGACCTCACCTGAAGGGAGGATATGGCACAGAAAGTAATGAGATTGGCAAAAGAAAACTACCGTTACTTCATTTAGCTGAGATCTAGTCAACATCTTAAATTGTCCCCATTCTTATTATGTATTAAAATGGTGCCGAGAGGTCCCAACCAGGATTTGGCAGGTACAGGGAGACATACTGTAAGAGTGCCTCCTACCATTTTACAGACAGTAAGAGCAGGAATAGAGTGAAAGGAATGAACTGGGGAGGACTTTTACAATGGATCACAAAACTGCTGTTAAATCTGTGGGTGACATTTGCTAACAGCATAGTCTGAAGGGACAAAAGAAAGGGAGAATTGATGAGGAAAGGGTATGAAGAGTGAAAGAGAAGATGGTGAGAAGGAAGCATGTGTGACAGGCATTAAAGTGAAGCTGAAGTGACTGTAAACAACCAATCATTAAAAAGAAAACAATGTTGAAAGTAAAACTACAGGGACAAAAATCATCTGCTGGTATCGTCAGTGGGTGCCTGATAATTCTTGCTGAAGATGCTTCAGTAGCTTCATGTGCCAACCTTGAGGTTCAGAGTGAAGGATGACTGCCTGTTACAACAATCTTGGTTTGGTTCAAGGTGAACCATGTGTGCACTTTCAAGATGTTTTATCTTCACCTGCTTTCAAATACAAAAGAAAGACAGTGTCAACTTCTGTGCCAGCTTAAAATGATTCCTGTTGATAAACTTTTATTAGCCGTCTTCAGATAAGGGGAAAAAAAAATCAAACAAAAAAATGCAGTCATGATTAGAATTTCATGTATATAAAGTTATGTCTATGATTTACTACATACTTTTCAGGCATAGGAGAAACAATATTCTTCTCCCCAAACATCAAAGAGATTAACACAGACAGCTCTCGGCAGACGCCAACAGAAGGAGCAGCAGAAAAAAAAGGAGTAAGACTTTTTACTCACATAACTTTGCTAGGAAAGAAGTCTTCTGAAATACTTTAAAGTTCATCTCATATGCAGGCAAACTGCTTCTGCAGAGGTTTTTTCTCTAGATCGTTACTTCAGTATCTCATCTTTTGCTTGCCAAGCTCATTTAGTACTGAGGCAGGACTCTTTTGTATGTTATCCTTCACTCTGCACCTTTGGGAACAATGTTGAAATTAAGCACATGATGCCAGGGGTTGATGCTTTGCTCTCTGCTGCCATGAACGATCAACCTGGGTACATGGTAAAGGGTAGCCACTTGTTTGTGCAAGTGATTGAAAGCAGTTTTGCCAACAGAGATATTTGTGTTGTTTGGAATAGCATTTAATCTGAAAAGATAATTACTGTTGTCTTCTTTGTTATGCAACTAAAATCTATGGAAAGAGAATCATATCACATCTCAATAAGCATACAACTGGGTGCTAGAAACTGGGTTGAACTAGACAGACAAAAATAACTTTGGGAGGAGCGGAGGAAGGCTATGGATCATGTGCTGATTTGTTTAATGTTGACCTGTCTCTAAGGCAGAGAGTTTAACAGGTTCCAGTACGCAGCACGCACAGCTGTAATTACTGTGGGAGGGCTAGAAGTCCCTGTGTGTTCATAGGCTCCGTGTGGTGCCTATTCATAAAAGCTGTAATGTCTCTCTCAGTGGCTACAGACCAGAGACTTCCTGAGCATCCTTCCAGTGCCCCATTGTTAATAATTAAAAACAAAAAGAGGAATGGGATACACTGGGTGGAAAAAAGGACATCTGAGGTTTTACTGAAGAAGTTGGTTAAACTTGCAAGTACAAAGAAACCAAAAAGGTTCTTGTCTAAGAAGCTGTGAATGCTTTACTTATTTGTATAAACCTATAAATAAAGCTTTTGTTTTCTTCTCCCTTAAAGTGTTAATTTTGTATTTATAGTCATGGCTTCTGAGAGGTGAACAGTCACATCCCTCATAGGTTCAAACTGTGACTGGACAAATTTACTGAAGACTAATCAATTGAGGATTATTAAACTCAATGATACCATCTCTAGTACAGGGTGTTCCTGAGCCACAACTTCTCAGAGAGTTGGAGAGCATTCATGCTTGTCTGCTTTACCTTCCTTCTTCGGTGACTGTTATTAATGATGCATTTTCATCCAGATGCCCACCCTTAAATAAACGTCTCCTTCCTCCCAAAAAAGACATCCCCCCAGTATACTTCTCTTCCTTCCCAAATAGATGGGAATTGGAAAATAAATGTGGGAGAAATCAGAAAACAACAAATGAAAGGAAATGGCCTCAAGCTGCACCAGGGGAGGTTTAGGTTGGATATTAGGAAAAATTTCTTCACTGAAAGGGTAGTCAAGCACTGGAACAGGCTGCCCAGGGAAGTGCTTGAGTCCCCATCCCCAGAGGTATTTAGAAGACGGGTAGACGTGGCACTTAGGGACATGGTTTAGTGGTGGACTTGGCAGTGTTAGGTTTATGGTTGGACTCGATGATCTCAAGGGTCTTTTCCAACCTAAATGATTCTATGAAAAAAGAGAGGAGTAAGGAGAAATAGCATAGAGCACTCCCCATAGCCATCACCAGTCGCGGAGCAGAACTCCGGTCGGATCCAACATATCTGTTCTCATGGTGTAGCTACAAAGTCCTACCAATGTAAGTAAACTTTTGTTTTTCTCAGGAATAGTAATATTTTTTTTTTTCAAGTAGATCAGTTGATCTAGTAGGACAGAGGCAATAAACACTTCTCCCGGTCTGCACAGGCACTGCAAAATTCAAGCTAAATATAGAAGTTGCGCTGTGAATCCCACTTGCTTTTGACACTTGCTTAAACAATTGAGTGCGATAGATAACTGTGCAATGGGAAAATGGTGTCATTAAGGGGTGAAAGATGGGCAATCGTAACTGAATTTGAAGTGTCACAAGGATTTTCTATGGGGTCCATAATTTTGGATGCTATGCATCTACAGCAGTTGTGCTTTTTGCTCCCACAGCAGTTTTTCAGTCTCACTGGTGAAATGCAGATTTGGAGGTCAGAAACAGAGCGGCCGCCAGCTGTTGTCTCTGCGCTTTATAGATTGGGTTTGATTTCACACACAGAGTTTCCTTCGGGGCAGAGAGCCAGGGCACCCAAATACCCATTTGGTTATTTTGCGCGTAAGCCGGGAATCCAGGCTGCTCTGGCGCCGTGGTGACGGGAAGATTCACCCTCCCTCCCCCGTCTGAGCCCTCCTCCTCGGAGGACGGCTCCTCGGGTCGGCGGCACAGCGGCGCGGCCCGGGCGGACAGGCCGGCCCAGGGGCCCAGCCCCGGGGGACGCGGCCTCGGCTGAGGGGGCGGCGGTGGCGGCGGCTCCCGGGACGGGGCGGGCCGAGCGCTGCCAAGGGCGGGCCGAAACCTGGCGGCGGCGACGGAGGAGGAGGAGAGGGAGGCGGCGGCGGGGCGGCGCGGCGCCGGAGCGTGTCGGCCCGGGCCCGCCCCCGCCGTCTGGGGGCCGCTGCTCCGCCCCGCTCGCCCGCCCGGCCCGCGGCTGCCGGGAGCGCCTCCATGCGCTCGGGCCGCCAGTGCGCAGCCGCGGCGGAGCCCAGCCGGGGAGGAGGAAGCGGCGCGGCGCGAGGGGAAGGAGGCCGAGGCCGGCGGCGGTGGCTCATGGCTCCGCGGGCGGGCGGGCGGGCGAGGCGCGGGTGTGCGGGCCGCTAGCGCTCCCCGAGGCGGCAGCTCCGGTGGGCGAGGGGGCGAGGCGCGGCCGGCCCCTCTTGCGGCGGCGGCTCCGGCTCCGTGTCGGGGGCGCGGCGGTGGCAGGTCCGGCTTCTCGTCGCCTCCCTGCGGGCTGGTGTTATGGCCCCTTGGGGGAGCGCAGAAGGCTCCCCGGCTTGGAGGTCAGCGCAGCTCCTGCTCCTCGTCGTCTCCTGCTGCGGTAGGTACCGGGGGAGTGACGCCAGCCCTCCGCCTCCGTCTCCCGGGCCGGGAGGCGGCCGCCCGCCGCGGGGGAGGGGGAACAAAGCTGCCTTTCTCCCGGCCGGCCTCCGGCGGCGCGGCGGCCCCGGCCGGCGGCGGGGTCCCTCGGCTCGGCCCGCCCCGGGCCCCGGCGCCTCCCGGGACCGCCGCGGCGGCCCTGCCGGTGTCCCCGTACTTCGCCTTCCCCGCCCCCAGCCCCGTCCTCCTGCCGAGCTCGGCTGCTCCAGCACTCGCTCCGGCTTTTGTCGTGTCGGTGGGGGTGGGCGGAAATCTCCTCAGGGAAGTCCTTAAAACTGAGGCTGGGATTTGGCCCAGCTGCCCTCGGCTTTCTCTCTCGCAGATGTACGTTGCCGGGAACTCCGGAGTTGGCGTGGGGCCGCGCAAACAAACCAGCCCCAGATCCTCTGAGTCACGAATAATCGCTGTCCGTGGGTAATGGGGATGCCTGGGAGATGTCCCACGTCCGGCCGGGCTGGGAGGGATGCGGCCGGGCGTCTGGGGCAGGAGGAGGGGGCCGGGGGGGCCGGCGCTGTGCGAGGGGTTCCTGACACATCAGCACAGGCCTCGAAGCCCTTCCAGGGACCTTTGCCTCCTCTCAGCCTGCTTTCAGTCTATACCCGAATGGCATTTCGTTTATGGTTATAAACCCGCCTTTAAACAGAACTGCTAACGAAAAGTACTTGTGTAAATGTGTTGGGGAATGCACTTATATTGGTTTTTACAGCATGTCAGTGGCCCAGTAATACACGATAGATCAAAACGCAGATACGTGACAATGAGAGTTGTCGCATGTTTTCTCATGGAGTTGCGTTTGTTTTACAAACTCGAGCGTAGGTTGTGTCCGTGGGCCCCTGACGCGGGAAGCAACCTTTGGCACGGAGCTGGGCATGTGCCTTGCTCTGAGGAGGACAGCAACAGGGGCCCTGATTTAGCAGTTTCTTCAGTGGGTGCCTTGGCTTTAAACGTGTGATTGAGCATATGAAATATTTCGGGTTTGTCTGCGCAAAGGGCTTTGTTCAGCCCATGCCTGTGCTGCAAAGATCAGTGCAAACTCTTTAAGTGTAGATGTACCACGAAAATTTGGAAGAACGTTTTATATTTACATGAGTAGGAGTAAGGTAGGCTTCTTCAAACAGAACTACAGTTATGCCAGCACCTGTGCTGAATAGTTACACTGGTATAAGTTAATTTTTGAGGGGGCCTACTTGCATGAACTAAGCAAGGTACTGACTGATCTTTTAAATGCACACAAAGTCAGGGAAAAGAGTTTTAATGCCTATATAGGCTGCTAAAAAATTGATATGTCAAAAGCTAAAGTGAAAGCACAACTGGAAAAGAGTTGGTTTATGGTAGAGCAGGAACTGGTAGGAAAAATCTGAAGTCTGGATATATTAAGCTGTCCATATGTTTGAATACTTAATGTACTTGAGAAATTTAACTTCTGTGCAAAGGTTTTTAACAAACTCTGTATTTGTTTATTACACTCATGACATAACTGAAATAAAAAGTAAAAATTATAATTGTCGTGATATACCTCAGCAGCCTGAATTCAGTAGATAGATTCGGATTGTGATGCTGTAACTTAGGCAGTATTGTCAGCATTTCCACTACAACAGTTTAAACCACAAGTACAATCTTTAGTTAGAGAAAAAACAACCAAATAAAATTCTTGCCGAATAACATTTTTCGTAGACCTTTAATCAAGGCTTTCCAAAGTTCAACCAAGAATGAAGGCCCATAAGTTTCTTTTACCGTGCTGAGAAACACATCGCCATCCGTTATCACCACTGCTGGGAAGGAAAAGCTGCTTCTGATTTCGATCAGTGTGCTGCCTCATCCTCATGAGGGATTAGTTTCTCTTAGCAGTTTTTGTTACAAATGTCTGAAGTTCTGACCAGTTTCACTGCTGGAAGGAAAGGAAATTTCTCCTCCCCAGGCAAGAGCATCCAAAACGAAAGCAAGCATTCGCTGTGTAGCGTAGCCCTATCTCGAGCTGTCATTTTGATTTCTCCTGTTTGTTTCTTTTGGGAGAAGGAAGTGGGAGTGGGAGCTATTCCCTATTAAAGCATTTTACCTCCTGTACAACTGCTTTTAGCTCTTCTAAACTAATTTAATACTGGCATGAATTTCATCAAGGCACTGCTCACAGCAGAGCTCTGGACTGTGATGTTGATCCTGAGCAGAGCCTTGTGGATATCATTATGTTACTGCGTGTTAAGGCTTTGAATACAGTAGGCAGTACTCAAGGTAAATACACACTTGGAAAAGCAGTAGTGCATCACTTCCGTTGACTTCCATTACGCAGTTGCACAGCTATAATATCTAGAATTTTCCACTAATTAAAATACTAAATTCGCCAAGGTTGATATGTGGGCATTGAGCTCTCCAGAGAATGTTTCTCTGTTTCCCTGTAGTTAGTGAATTTTTGAAACCTTCCTTCTGATGATGACTATAATTATAAAAATTTGAGAAGGAGGAATACTGATGAGTGAAATATTGGAATAGCACCGACTAACGAGAATTATAGCTTGGAGGGGTGTTGGGCAATGGTATTTGTTTTTAATATGTCTGGCCTTCCTGTTGGTTTGAGAGTTTTATATCCAAGAAATGACTGATTGTATGTGTCTCTATATAATCCTGGCATGGCTTTTACTGGGACAAATATGAAGACATTTCTGCATATCTCAAAGGCCTTCACAGTTATCTGAGTTCAAAACAGAACCGTATGTGGTGCAAAGTAGTTTCTTTAGGGGAAAAATGTCATTTGAGAAATTGGTCCTGTTCTTGAGGGCTGTGTTTTTCAAACCAAAGTTTGATGATTGGTTGACTGGAAATCAAATGAATTTTATTTGTTTTCTTGTTAAAATGCAAGCTTAGACTGGAGAACTGAATTCCTAATGTTACCATTTTGTTTGATTTTTATTTAACCCTTGGCAAGATAATGGTTTATATCTTACTGGTACTGTGATGCAGCATTTTCAGGACCAGTTTGGGAGGGATTGGTATTCCAGAACAGAGGCTGAGTTATGAAAAGTCTCTGAGGTGCCACAGTGCAAAAGCTGGGACATGCCTGCCTTTGGAATGGAGTCTGAAAGTGTGGGTACTTGGCTTCTTCAGATCTCTGGAAAGATGAATTTTTTATAGTCTTAACTATACTTGTCACCCCGATACATTAGTTTGAATTTCTGTCCCACTGAACAGAGGACCACGGGGAATTTTTACAGTGTTCTGTACAGTTGGGAGTAGTCAATGCAGTAGAGTAGGTAAGTTTCCCTGCTTCTGACTTTACCAGATGTAATGAGTATCAGAGAGAAATATTTATAGTAATAGAACAGCAAGACTAAAATGGTTCAAAGGTAGAAGTGGGGACAGATAGAGATCAGTCTTAATTCTCCTTATCTCCAGGATGGGTTTGGCTTTAGTGAGTACTTCTTGAAGCACCAATGACTGAGAAACATTAACAGAGGTCAGAAAATGATTATTCCCAAAAATTGCAGTTGAAACAATGTTGTATGTTGCTACTGAGACTGCAATGCTATTGACAATTATTCTGGCCCATTAAAGAAAGATATGACACTTACATAAGCTTTAAACCACTTAGTTTTGGGTTAGAACTATTCCAGGTTTCTGTGGTACAAATGTTGCTTGAGATTACAGTGAAACTATATATATAATTCATTGTTCATTTGTTTTTAAGATAAGGCAGGTAAAATTGTCGTAAAAGTTCACTGGTCAGGACCCAGATTTTACTTACATGTCAGTTTGTTAATGATGGTATGAGGAAGAATAAATAATCCTTCAGGTCTGTTCACCTTGTTTGAAAGAATGGCCTGAATCAGGTAAGCAAATAAAGTCTGCCAGCCAGTGTATTTAATTTTCTAAATAAGTTGAATTGTAAAGCCAGAACAGACTGTCCTAAAGGAATGCTTTGGCTTAATAAATTATTGTACCTTAAATTCTTGAATGTCACTCTTTGGTGATACTTTTGTGATACACTGAACAGATATATTTTGCTAAGCTGTAAATCATATTACTGGCAAAACTGCTGCATTTAATTTATTAGAATGGTTTTGTAGTCCTTGAAGTGAAAATGTCCTAATTTTAATGCCATAGAAATTTATATTGTCTAATAAGTTGATAATATGTCAAGTTGTGCAAGTCCGTACATATTCAACTGGCTGTTCAGAGTCACAGTTAGGTCTGTAGTCAAGGTATCTATGAGGTCATGTAGACAATATTTAAAGCAGTGTTCATTTGAGGGGAGAAGGAAAAACCCACATCCTAGACAGCCTCGTAGCAAAAAGAGTTTGAAAATTTAACCTAAGGTAGTTGGTGTGATTGTTGTTATGCACTAAATGAGAACGTCGTCAGCCAGAGGAAGAGCGGAGAGGTACTTGTAACTGGAATCAGGACAGAAGCCACCTGACTCCATTCCTGTCATCAGAGCAAAACATATAATTAGCATGGCTTTTTTGGCTGTTTCTGTCATTGCTAGGAGAAGAGCAGCTCTGCTGGCTTAGTGTTGGAAGGGCCTTGCAGGTGAATCTGACTCCTTTGCTTTAGTCACTCCTATTTTAATATCAAATAGATGTAAACTGTACAAGTATTATTTTCAACTAAGCCCTAAATATATTGTTTCATATTTGTCCTGGCTCAAACTTGCAATTATGATCAGTCTTTTGTGGCTCATTAACAGATCTCAAATTTTTAAACTTAGTATCTTTGTTATGTTAGGTACATCCTTCCACATGTCATTTATGTTTTACAGTACGTCTCAGTTTCCCAAGCTGTAGACATCATTTTCATACTTGTTAAGTATAATTCACTAATTTCCTCACAGTTTTTTAAAAATTAATGGGTACTGTTTGTACTGTAGAAATAGTGTGGTTTTGTTTTCCTAGGTGTCTCTGCATTTTCCAGTTTTAATGTTCTCTTTATATTGTCCCAGATAGTTAATGATGATGTTAAATACTGGAACAGCTGAGATATCTAGTTAGGCATTAATTGAAAGAATGTGATTTGTCAACAACCTGGGATTTTTTTGGCTTGTATGTGCTTCAGAATTACTAGCTGTAACATTTTGCAGTACTGATTATTACTGAGGTGTCAGTTGGTCAGCAAGATTCAGCCTACTTAGTTTACATGGTTGTAAGAAAACACTGGGTACCAATGCATTTGATACTATGGAAGTTGGTTGTAGATCCAAGTTCCTGTGTGTATCCCCTCAGTAGAAATAAATGCTCCGAGTGGTTTATAGCAGGCTATATGATACCATACTCTGAAGAACCGTGTTGTTCTGAATACCTTTTTTGTTTGTTTGTTTTCTACACTTGATTTTTTTGCTGCAGTTGTTACTTTACTAATGCTTTATTACATAAAGGTTTACAGTAGCATCGAAGTATGTAGTATTGATTCTTGTGAGTATCTAAGTTTAAACCACTAAATTTAGCATAATTGGAAGTATTTGCACTGATCTGTCAAAAGCACTATTCTAAGTTGTGGTTCTGACTTGTTTCTCTGAACAGATGCTTTAAATTTGGATATACTATAACTTTTGCTACATTGTTAATGTGTTGATGTCTTTGTAGCAAGGCAAGCATATTTAGTAGCTATCTGCTAGATTTTTTTTTTTTGCCGCTCTTCTATTTGACACTCTGAATTTTAGGTTATGAGGGAACGCCTGTATAACTTTCTCATCTGTTTTGTGAGGAACAACCTTCTGGAACTAGTCAGGAAAAAAAAAAGTTTAGTGTCTCTTTTTTTACCCCTGACTTATTTGTTACTGGATCAAAAGTAAGTTAGCAAGCAAGAATAAGAGCCTCCCAAAATTTAAGAAAGCTTACAAGTAGAGCATAGTTTGAAATGGAAAAAAAAAGTCACACGAAACCATTTATTTTAGTAGCTTGAGTTGTCATAAGATGGTCTCTCTTTTCATTTAAGCTTCTTGTGACTTGTACTTTCCCAGATACCTTTAGTTGGTTGTGGAATTTTTTGATGTGCAAGAGTGCCGAACTTGCTCACTCATATTGGTAACTATAAGCTCTCAGCAAAGCTATGAAAGTGAACTAGTTGTGTTTCTCTGTAAGTGGAAAGTACACTTGGAAGTATGTATTAGGAAGTGAACTGCATGTTTCACCCATCTGATTGTGTGTCTGTAATTCATGACTGCCCTTCCCTTAACCTCTGAGATGTTTCCCCTGCTAAGTGGAAGCCCCCGGGACTGACTCTGGGTAACCAGAGCAGACTTCTTAAGTCAGTTGCAGCCAAAAAACAGTAGAGTGGTCCTCTAACAAGCAGTGTGAGTACACTTTGGCATGTGGTGGAGGTCTATAATGAAGTTGCTTGTGTTTAAAAGTTAGGAAAAAATGACTCTGCTTAGAGGCTCCTGTAAATTGGTTTTATTACTCCAGCTTTCTATGAACCTATTGGGAGACATAGATAGATCCCTCTGAAAGTACAGATTATGAGAATAGTCCTTTCATAAAAAAAAAAAAAAGTTTTGTTTTTCCTCTAATTTATACAGTGTTACTAGTAGTAAGTTTGTTCTAGACAGTGATGTCTCTTAAAAATCTAGTGATCTTACTCATTTAAGGAACTGCTCCTTTAGAAAGAACTTTTTAGTAATTGAAGGTGAGCACTTTAGAACAGAAAATGGAAGTCTTGTTGATGCGTGTTGTAGAGGGAAGGCATACACTTACATTCATGTGCTCTGGCTTCTAGATTTTAGCTGTGTGTGAATTTTCATAAGGCTTTGGTTAGTGCCTCTTTTTTCTACACTTTACAAAGTGAATCCAATGAATTAGTATACCTTTATAGGGTGGTTTCCTTCTATGAAATTGTATTTTGAGTATCTCGAGTAAAAGAAAGTAAAAGCTTCAGTTAGGAATATTGTAGTAACTGGGACTGAGACAGAAATGAATATGTCGCATGCAGTAAACAAATCCACATATATGTGTTCCTCTTATCGCATAGTTTTAAGTGGAGACTTTAACCCTCCCCTCCTTTTTTCCTGCACATAGAGCTGAATGGAGTCCTTTCCCAAGAAAGAATAATTCCAGAATCCTAATTAATGTGCTGTTTTATTTGTAATATTCTTGTATTTACTTCAGTCTGCTCTTCATACTACTAAGCAATTACACTTTTCCATTTGCTCTCTTCTAAAGAAGTGCTCAGAGGGAGAGCATAGGGATTTAACCCAAAATGCGTATCTAAACCATATGGAAATATTTGTAACTGGACTTGTGAGAGTGTGTATCACATTTTTTTTTTTCCACAGTTGATAATCTTTTAAAAGTATGGAATCAGAACATTTCTCCTTTCCAAGATGTAAACATCAGCTTAAATATTCTGAAAGAGATGCCTATTGGTGTTTGTCAGAAAAATGAATGATAAAATCATCAGTCACGTGTCTCTTGATCACAGCGACCCGCAGCTGGAAGTACTGTCTGGGATGGATTCGGTAGTTGTGTAGTGAGCAGAAATGGCTTCCCTCCTCAGAGCACCTTCCGTTGTTCATGTTTCCTATCTAAAGGTACTGAAAGAGCAACCAGTTACATGGCTAAAGTTCAGCTAGTGTCTGTGGTTAGAGAAGACTGGAGAAGCTGGGATGGCAAGGGAGGGAAAGATTGGGACTTCTTGGGAAGGCACATTCACGGCTAAAGGTGGCAGAACAGTTCTTCAGTGTGGCAGAGGAAGCCAAGCTGCCTGGGAGAGCAGCTGTGGTTTAAGAGGCTGTACAAGTGGAAGGGAGGAAGGGAACCGGCCCTTTTATTTTAAGGGGTGTTACAGTGACTGAGTGAGCATCTAATTGGTCTAAGAAGTTACTCTTATGAGTTATCAGCAGGCAAGAAAAGGGGTTTGAGTGCAGGAGGAGCTGAGCAATTGCATGAGGTCTCGTGCTCAGGCCTTCTGGGTGCTCTCAGGCAGGGGGATGTTACGGAAATATAGATTCTTGTGGTTTACCTGTGCTTTAGAAAATAAGTGGATGAACAAACAGATATTTTTGAGCATTTTGTAACTCAGTGTATTGCTTTCGTCAATGTTTTGAAACATCCTTTCTTCTGACCCTGCTGCGTGTTCCTCTTTCTGGCTGATGCAGGCATTTGGCAGTTGTGCGCTCTTTAGCAGCTTTACTGCTGGACGTGCCTGGGAGCTGTATGTTTCTAGAGTCCAGTTACTACTGACCTCCCTGTTGCTGCTGATCCAGCTAACGCTGTTTCCAGTGCCTGTTGCCTAGTTGTTGTCTAGCTTGTCTCGCTCCAGTCCCTGATTTCAAGTTTATCTGTTGTGTCTGTTATCTGTGCACACTGTAACAAAGCTTCAGTGGTATCACAGTTCTAATGTAAATGGCAATCCAATATACCAAAGCTAAATGATAGTGTTACTACTCTCTTGTTAAGTCCACAATAACAGCTTTCTGTTTTTCTTCGTCCATTGTGGAAATCTGGGGCAGTACTGCCTGTACAGCCCTTTTGCCTTTACACTGTAGATGAATAAGGCTTGGGAAAAGGACTATACCTTTATCCTCTTGCCTTGGTGAGGAACACAGTCTGCTTTCCCCACTGTCTGTTGGAACCACAGAGCTTGTGTGTGGTGCCTTTGGGGTCCATGAGGAGTTCTCCTGGAATAAGAGATCCTGTGTTCTAAATGTGCAGGTTAGGAGGAGCAGCAGTGCTGCAAACTGTCTACGCAATGACATCTCCCAGGGATGACTCTCTTGCAAGTCAGATCTGCCCAGAGTAAAAAGTTAAGGTCATGGCTGGGGAGTTAAGAGACCCCCTTCCACACTCCTAACTAACAGAAAGTTCTGGTAGTACTTGATAGTGACTTTTTGGAATGAGTATCATGAAATATTGAGCTGTACATCTGTCTTAAAATGTTAATTAAAAGCGCGGAGGCCAGGAAGATGTATGTGGGAATCAAGTGAGTAACCCTATGTTTGAATCTCTTTCACCAGTTTTCTGGAACTGTCCCTAGTTTGTGGCTTTACAAAGGAGGTGGATCTGAACTCTAGATAGCCATTTGGAGCATTGGACATGAAGGAATTTGGCATAAAATGCAATAGCTTTCAGAAATGATTAATGGCCAAAGTAAAGCTGAATTTAAATTTTTAATCTGAGATCCTGCTCGCTGACCATACTGTACATTTGGGAGCCAATAAAGTGCTCAAAGCACCTAATTTGAAATAAGCATGCACAGTTTCTCAGGCATGTGTGTGTTATTCGAGTAAAATGATCACATCAAACAGTAGATTTTTTTCAAGGGAGATGAGTTACTCTGATGGGAAGGAGGTATGAACTAGCTTTAAATTTGTGAGTCGTTGAACATAGTTTATAAATTATTGCTATGAACGTAAGGATTATGGCATCAGATTCTTATTAAGCAACTCCTTCATGCCTGTACTGAAATACTGTGTACTTTGATGTATTTTTTGAACTGTCTGAATATATTTTAATTTATTTAGACATGTAGTAAGAGTTTGTGTTTTGTAGTTTATGGGGTTCCATTGTTCTGGGTCTACTTTTCTCCCTATATCTGGAAATCTGCTATTAAACTGGAAGGACGTGTACTTAAATGAGCGATATACTTCATTATATAAAGCAGATAAATAGAAATTCGAACATGTAGGCATTATGTCTGACATTGATCTTATACTTGTCACCATGCTATGTCACATTTTTTGCTATTTTAATATTCAGTGCCTCCCGTTAAAAAGGGTGTAGGAGCAAGTGCTGAATTTTGTTAGCGGGTTGGCTTTTAATAGAGTGGAATGTCTGCCTGTATATGTAATTTTTTACCCTTTATTTTACAGCTGAATTAGTGCATTGAAGCCTAATTTACCCATTTTCCTCTTCAAGCTACATTCCTTAAAAAGGAAACCCATAGCTATTTGAGCCTTAGAACCTTTTTGTAGCAGCATAGAGTGAAGCACTCCCTGTTGTAGCACGGTCATGATTATTTAAAAAAAAAATATTACCAAGTACTGTATTGTTCAGTTAAACTTCTCAAGAGATAGGGTTTGCGTATTTGTGTAGGGCAGGGTAAGAACTTCTGTCATTAATCCACAACTTTGTTTCCTAAGCCAAGACAAAGTTGCTCTGTACTTAAGGGTGTCTCATGTTAGTTTTGCTGACCATTGCCTTAGCTCTTCCTTAGTGAAGTTAGTCATTGACTTCATCCATAATTTTGTGTCAGCGGAAGTTAACAAAATCAAGGTAAATCTTTGGTTTTCCACTGTGCATATGATTTTGTGTCAGTACTATTAAGTCCTGTGGTTGCTTTGAATATGTATACACATATTTGGAAGGCGGAGGGTGTGGAATTTTAATCCATGCTCAGCCTTGACTTTGCTGTGCTGCTTTGTGATCAGTTTAAATTTTACTGCTGGCATCGGTAAGATCAAAGTCAAATCAGAATGAACTGCTTTTAAAAATGTAGTAAAATTGTTACCTGCGCTTTGGTAATTATAAGCAATGAAATTAACTTTAGACTTTGGGAATTTTCAGTGGCATATTTATTAATTCAAAATTATCTTTATAAAAAGCTACGTTTGAAAGTTTTACCCACCCAGGATTATTGTGGGCCATTTATCTCTGTTGTAGGTGGTCCACGTTACGAACTTACACAGTTGTTTTGCTTTGAAAGGACAAATGCTGACAGGAGTGCCATCTGTACCATCGCTTTTAGCCGCAGCAAGCCTAACAGTTACCTTCTTGGGGACTGAACCGGCTAAAGTACTTCAAGAGTGAATACACAGATCTCGTGAGAAATCATGGTGTCTTGGTGCCCCAACTCTGGTAATGACTGAATCCATGTAAAAGTTGTCTTGTAATATCAGTGCCGAGCCTCTGAGTACTTCTGCAGACGATCCATAAAGGAAAATCAAGTAAATAGTCAAGTGGCTAACATTCCATGGTGAAGTATAAACAGTGTAAGAATTTGCAAGGATTCTGTCTTCATAGTATTTACTTTATTACAAATAAGCCTTGCTCTTCAGCTTTGCAATCTATATCAACTTGAAAGTACTTCCTAATTTTAGAAAGTAGTATATGTATATACTATCAATAAAAGATGAGGAATGGAAAACTCGGATACCATGAAATACTCCAGACTTCCTTTATACTTCTTTCCCAGAACTGTACCTCTTGTAGTGATATCCTCTTCCTTTTTTGAATAGCAAGCACACAGCAAAACCAATGCCCTTAAAAAAGTGGCTTGTTGTTATTCATTAGGCAGAGTTGCCAGTAAGGAATTGTAAGGGATGTAATCTGCTTTCATCAATGCACATATGTAACAATTCTTTTCATGCAAAATGAAAAGGAGCTACATCCAAAAGAATACAACTGCCTGTCAAGTTTGGTAAATGGTATTAACATAAAATACTAGTATCTTCTTCACGTAGCTATTTTTCCAAAGCATTTTTCATCCCTTTCTTCAGAAAATCATTTTGTTTCATTCATACGCTGCTTGAATCTGAGTGTCCCAACAAATAGCTGCTGTTTGAGTTTCCTTCCCTAGTTGGCTGTTACTTCATATGTGGCGTCTTTTTGTAAAAGAACACTTGTGTGTCAAGTGGCGACTTGCTGGTACTGAGATTTCTTCTTAAAAATAGGCTTATACCAAAAGAATACTATAAACCTAACTAACATCTAAATTTACTGTGCTTTACTGATGTGACGTGCTTGGAAACAAACCTTCAATTAATATTTATCTTTTAAAATATTATTTGTATAGTTTACTAAAAGGTCTTTATTATCTGAGGTTTGAGTATTAAGATAGACTAATAACCCCTCCCACTGACCGTATTCCTGTAAAATATTGCTGTTTGCCAGGGTAGAAGCTGAAGCACAGAACAGAAATGCATATTCAATGGTTGTGCATGAATAGAGTTTGTTACTCCGCGTTTGTGGTCCTATGCTGGTTTTGTGTGTGTATGTGAAGTGGGGAGTATTGGTTTGCTTTAACTTAGGGCAGAGTCAGGGTGGGAAAAGGCAGACTTGTTAAAGGGATGGGAAGCAACAGAAACATGACTTACTGATCCAAACTGCTCTTCCGAGATGTCTCAATTCCCGGTGTAGGCAGACTAGTCTGTCCCTCAGGGGGGAGATAAAGGATGAGGAGTGCTCCTAAAGCATTTAAATGCAAACAGCACTCTTTTGGGAAAGAAGCGGTTGCTGAGTTTTCCTTGTGGAACTGGAAATAGGCTACTTGAGAGCAGCGTGTCTGTTGTATTTCATTTAAAACTCCACTCCTCTCCTTGTCTGTTTTTACAAACTACCAGTTTATTTCTTTCATCCCTAAAATGCCAGTCCTCTTCTCATAAGAACCACAGTGCACATGGTATATTCCGTCTATTGTTTCTTATGTGAATGGATGCAGACTGCTTTACAAGGTTTAGTGATGATCTGCTGCTGCCACTTAGCAGACCAGTTATCTTTTGTTGGAAGCAGACAGGTAGAACAATTTTTCTCATGGATTATTGTATTCTATGTGGAATCTCTTACATTTAGTAACAAGAAATTTTACAATGAAGCCTTTATGTTGGAACACAAGTAGAAATGTATAATTTTTTCATGAAATCTCTATTAACTGGATTTTTGGGACTGTTACTCTTGTCCCAAATGTTGTAGAAATAGTCCAAAGTATTTGGAAGCTGGGAATGTACAGATGTGCACAACTGTTCTTATGCTGTGTGATCCACAGGAAACTAGGCTCCAGTTGATATTCAGATGGCCAGATAACAGTGAATATGCACAAAGTAAACAGCTGAAGTGGCTTTTGGAGTATCGGGTTGTGAACTGGGTGGACAAAGGGGTGGGCAGTAATTATGTAACTTGACCTTCAGTCATCTGGTGTTTATCCGAACGGTTCTTGGCAGGGATTTCCTCAGGGGAAGAGTCAGAACACGTTTTGGTATAGTATCCCATATATTTAATAAGGTTTTTTAGGAAACTGGAGTGCAGAAAAAAGAAGTGAGCTGTTAAAACTCAGGAAGGAAGTTAATGGCGCATATGAATGTGTAGTGAGAATGTTTTTTGGTCAAGAAAGGAATAGATGAGAAGAAGAGCTGGAAGAGCTTGTGTCAAGGCAAAAGTGGAGATAAGGTGTACTAGGTGTAGGGATAGCACACTGGAAGGTAATTATGAATGTGAATGCCAGGGTAAATGGTGATAAGGATTTTGGAAATACCTGTTAGATCACATTCTCTTCTCCAAGGTGTTTGTTCCTCATTATGTTTAAGCCTCTCTTCCTGTTTCTGCTTTTGCAATGGGAACTCTGTCCTAGAGAGAGCATCTGTGTGTGTGAGTGTTTGTATACACACTCACCCATGGCTACCTGCTTTTCCCTCCACGGGGGGAGCTGGTGGTTTGGTAAGGTTTTTCAGCGCACTGCGGTGTGAGGCACTCTGTGTTTTCTTGGTGACCGTCCCAGGACCTGGAGGGGCGGGGGAGCACGCCTGTGTGTGACCCCCCTTTCCTAGTTCTGCCAGCGGGACTGGCATGTGGGTAAGCCTGAGGACAGGAGTATTGGAAATCGGCATTGAAGCTCAGAGGGATAGTACAGTCCCAAGTATGGCCGTGTTTTGGTGAAAGGAGGCACCTTATTTCTTTGTCATTCATCTCCATAGGGCTTTTTCATTAAGATGGTAACACTAGGTAGAAACGAATGGGCCAATTCATGCCTCTGTAAATATGCCTATTTTGACTAACTCCTTGGTAATCTATTTGCTCTCTTGAATAGCTATGAACTTACGTCTAAAACATGAAGGCTCAGAGTGCAATGAGACACCAAATTTGGGGTTATTTGACCCTGAGATAAACAAATAAAGTGTGTATCATGAATTTTGTAGACATTTCCGATTTCTTGCAAAGTCCTCCAATTGAAATGATGATTGAGCTGCACTGGGGTACATGTATGTGGCGGAGAGAGGGTCAGGGTGGGAGTATCTGTGCATGTTTGAGAGGGAAAGCAGGATGTAGTTCAAATTCCATTTTATGAAAAAGAGTGAGATAAAACTGAAGGATGCAGGACTTCTCTTGCATGCTTAGAGCTACTGTAATGTGATATAACTTGGGATTTTGTGACCTGTACAATGTGAGACTTTCTGACTGGCTCTATTCAGAGTAGGCACAGAAAGTGCACTTAGGGTCATACAAACAACCTTTATTGTACACTATGGCATCTACAAGTCATTGTGATCTTTTAATTTCTGTAACAAATACCCCCCTTGCAAAAAGCCAAAACCAGAATCCATATAGTAAATTAGCTGTGTGTCTACTTTAACACATTTAAAGTTTTCCAGTGGTAATTTGTGTGTCTCAGGGATGTAGTTTGACAGGAGGGAAATGATATACTTAAGTCTTTTGAAACAAACTTTGTTATGCCCTCTTTGACTAATGTTACTTACGCTATGGCTGTCTCGAAAGAGTGCTGTACCCTGCTGAATTGCAGCTGCCTAAACTGGCTGTCAAGTCAAATGCTTATTCAACTCCACAGATTTCTTTGCTTCATTTTGCAATTTTGGAGTCATAGTGCTATCCAACACGCTTGTTTCTAGTTCCTGATAGCAGAAGATTGTGTTTATCTTTTCTAACTACTGGGAATCCCCATGGCAAGAGTCTCCAGTACCCTGCAGTACTATGCAATGTGAAAAGAAGTACTTTGGCTGTCAGATGTGCACTTCCTTTCATTGCATATAAAGGTGGCAGTCTTTGTATTGCAATTACTGTTTTACAACTGTTTTCACATAAGCTTTCCTGTCTCTGTAGCTACCTCCAGCACAATTCATGTAATTCAGGCTTTCCCAAATGCTTCCCAACGTTTCCACTTTGGGAAAGGGACAAGCCTTTACCTTTGGTATTCAGAATTTTGAACTTTGTTCTGAGTGATTTGGGGGGGAGAGGGAAGGTGAGGCACAATGAGGAGTGTTAGCACAGGATAGCTGTCAGTCAAAGTTCTGTTTCACTTGGTTTTACTGTGCTGTTGATCTGCAGGGGTTCTTCAGTACTGATAGCTTTATCACTTCTTAACGTTACTTGTTTATCCATTCTTCCCTTTGTGCTTCCCGCCACCTGTGTAGATCTGTCCATGGGAAGCACAAAGCCATCACATTTGCTTTCTTCAAACCCTCTTGACTCCGCTGTGGTTCCTATAAAGCACTGCCATGTGATTATGTTTTGGCACCTGGTGAACTGGGATTTCCAATTGTTTTATGTATTGTGCTTTTTTATTGTCCTTTCCTTTACCTGAAAAAATGTAACATATACAGTTTTTATAAAGCAGTGAGCTCTGTGGAGCAAGAGTTGTTTTCTTGTTTGTACAGTTCCTGACACAATAAAGCTATAATCATGATAAATGCTTATTTGTACGGTTATGAAAAAATGCAGGAGTATGTTACTGTTATACGTATCATGAGCCAAATAAAGAAGACTTAAACTTTTTGCAAATTTATATTTAAGACACTGCATAGTGTCTGAAATATAAGGTGTTCAAACTCTTTTACGGGTGTACTTATACTAATGTGCAAGGTACAGCATCAGCATCCTTCTTGCAGGACAAGAATCACAGGATACCGGGGGATCAGGCTCAGCCAGCATGGGTTTATGAAAGGGGGGTCCTGCTTCACTAACCTGGCCTCCTTCTATTATAAGGTGACCCACTTAGTGGATGAGGAGAAGGCTGTGGATGTTGTCTATTTGGACTTTAGTAAGGCCTTTGACACTGTCTCCCACAGCATTCTCCTGGAGAAGCTGGCTGCTCGTGGCTTGGATAAGTGCACTCTACGCTGGCTTAAAATCTGGCTGGACGGCCGAGCCCAGAGAGTGGTGGTGAATAGAGTCAAGTCCAGTTGGTGGCCGGTCACAAGTGGTGTTCCCCAGGGCTCAGTACTGGGGCTGGTCCTGTTCAATATCTTTGCTGATGACCTGGATGAGGGGATCAAGTGCACCCTCAGTAAGTTTGCAGGTGACCCCAAGTTGGGTGGAAGTGTCGATCTGCTGGAGGGTAGGAAGGCCCTGCAGAGGGACCTGGACAGGCTGGATTGGTGGGCTGGGGCCAACTGTATGAGGTTCAACAAGGCTCAGTGCCCGGTCCTGCACTTGGGTCACAACAACCCCATGCAAGGCTACGGGCTTGGGGAGGAGTGGCTGGAGAGCTGCCTGGCGGAAAAGGACCTGGGGGTGTTGGTTGGCAGACGCCTGACCATGAGCCAGCAGTGTGCTCAGGTGGCCAAGAGGGCCAATGGCATCCTGGCTTGTATCAGGAATAGTGTGGCCAGCAGGACCAGGGAGGTGATAGTGCCCCTGTACTCGGCACTGGTGAGGCTGCACCTTGAGTACTGTGTTCAGTTTTGGACCTCCCACTACCAGAAGGACATGGAGGTGCTGGAGCGTGTCCAAAGAAGGGCAATGAAGTTGGTGAAGGGTCTGGAGCACAAGTCTTATGAGGAGCAGCTGAGGGAGCTGGGGTTGTTTAGTCTGGAGAAGAGGAGGCTGAGGGGAGACCTTATCGCTGTCTACAACTACCTGCAAGGAGGTTGTAGCGAGGTGGGGGTCAGTCTCTTCTCCCTAGTAACAAGGGATAGGATGAGAGGAAACAGCCTCAAGCTGCGCCAGGGGAAGTTTAGGTTGGGTATTAGGAAAAACTTCTTCACCAAAAGGGCAGTCAGGCACTGGAACAGGCTGCCCAAGGAAGTGGTTGAGTCCCCATCCCTGGAGGTATTTAAAAGATGGGTAGACGTGGTGCTCGAGGACATGGTTTAGTGGTGGAGTTGGCAGTGATAGGTTAACGGTTGGACTTGATGATCTTAAGGGTCTTTTCCAACCTTAACGATTCTATGATTAATAGCAGATAACACGGAAGGGAAAAAAAAGAAAAAATCTGCTTTCCGAAGAGAGGGAAAGAAATACTAGTTTGGATCTTAGAGATTTACACCTGTTTTTCTATTGTTTTTTTAATTATACAAATATATATAGAATACTTCTAGACTTTTTAAAAATATCCATGGGGCTTCCTGAAGTTCCCATTTTAGAATCAATGACTTGAATCAATGCAGTAGTTGTAGCAGAGTTTTCTTGAAGTGTACACAGGTCTTGCATAAAACACCGGAGAGAAAATAAGTTTTACTGGATTATAAATTTTACTGGAAATTTCTTTTATCATTTGTTTGCTTTGATGAAACTAATTCGTTTGAATAAAAGAATGTAAAAGTAGCAAGGCTGCCATGCACACAAATCTTACATGGGTGCTGAGCATACTCACGCAAGCATGTGTGCACATATGTTCGTACCAGGAGCATGTCTTGGCTATTTTAAGATCTGATTCTTAATTAAAGAAGTTATCAATCTGAGTAAAATCAATTTCATATCTTGCAGGCAATCTGTCTTCTATTAATGTCTGTCTATTTTGAATAGAAACAATTCATGGTGCATTTTGAGGAATGCAGTATGTTATGACTGGCAAGTTATAGCAAGTTCATCTCTTATTCTTCCTAACTCCCGAGGATATTTAATAAACAGCATAGCTTAGGCAACTCTAGAAATTAGTGTAGCTAATTAATAGCCTTTGTTATCGTAGTGATAGAGATTTTGAAGCTAACAAACAACAGTAGAGAAAGAGCTAGGTGGTATTGAATGTCTTTTTAATAGTGAGAACGGAAGCATCTACATGTTGTGGTTCCTTCAAAATTCAGTGACATCTCCACTTCTGTCTGCTATAACTAGAGCAGATCAAATTATTCATCGTAAATAATGAAATGAATTTTGCACGTGGGTGTTTGCTTGAGATTAACAAAAAGCTTTGTTTTACAGATGTTGAAGGCACAGGCAAGAAGTGCATTGCCTTAGGAGTTCTTCCCTCCTTTGGCTGTGCTTTATACTGTGTTGTTGCAGTCTGTATGAATGTTGGCATGCTGAGTTGCGCTGTGCAATGTTACTTCTACACTTTAATTAGTTCAGTGAAGCATCAATAAGGGACAGAGACTCTGTTCTGTATTATTGGAAGATAGCTGGGCAGACTGCATGACATTTTGTGTAAGTGCAGTTTCAGTCTGAATAGGTGCTAGGGGTCTAAAAACTCCAGTTGCCAGATTTTGCATAAACAAGTCTGCACAAGTAGTTGCAAGGTCTGTGGTTTCTGTGAACTCTTTTTGTAAACTGAAGAAAACAAGCTTTCTTGGGAACTCTGCAGTGCTTTTTAATTCTATCAGAAAGAAACCAAAACACATTAAAGAGTATAAAAGGTTGTCAAAATCAAAGTTTTATTTCTCGTAATAAGTAGTGAGAAGGAAAGAAAACACAGTTTTATCTTTCAAATGAGGATATTTTTCCTAGATGCAATAAACATGCTGTGCTTTTATGATTTTTATATTTGATGTATGTGCAAAATGTGTATGTAAATACACTGCTGCTTCATCACCCTTTCCAGTAAACGGCTTGCATTCAGTTCAGTTATGTCATTACGGTGAATGCAGCTGGGATGCTTTGCAGTTAATTTTAATTTATTGTTGTTACCTTCATGAAGGCAGAGTTGAAGCTCAGCGGGTATATACTCTTTACTCCAGTATTCCCTGGTTTGCTCAAGCCAATGTTCCAGAAAGAATCCAGCAAATCTGGAAATTACGGTTAGCTTTCTCAATCCCATACTTGTGCTCTGGTCAGAAGTATGAAATTTCCTCCTTGATTTCTGCCTGAATTGTAACATCTGTTGAATAAAGACTTAAAATAAATAGATTCTGTAATTTTATTATATGAATCCAGTGAGCTTTCTGGATTTTGAAACCATTATTCTCTGGATGTATCTTAGGCGATGATTTTTTTTTTTTTTCTTTTTTTCCTTTCTAACATGACTAGTGATTTTCTCTTCTGTTTTGAGTTGTTGGTCACATGAGATGTAGGCTCCATAATAAAGATGCAGCAGTGGAGCAGTGTTTTCCTTCTTTTCAAAAACCCTCGTGATTCTCCCCCACCCCCCAATCTCAAGTACTCCTACACTACTTAAGTCTTTTTTGGAAAAAAATCAGTTGTAAATCTGAGTCATGCTGTCATCTGGAACTAGAAGCTTGGATGTTTTGAGGATTCCTGGTAGGGATTCGTGGGGTAATAGCAGATAATATTTTCATTTCTGCAAGCTTATAATAGATTTATGATGGCTGCAGTTATTAGTTTATGAATAACAATTTCGTTTCTTCTGTTAGCACTTTTTCAAGATGAAATGAAATCAAATGATTTGAAGAAAACAGGATAAACAGCAGTATTAAGAATGAAGTCTGATCTGAAGTCCTGCTTTACCATCTAACTTCTGATAGAGGCCTGAAATCTTCTGGGTGACTGTAGATGTTTGTTTTTTCTTGTTTGTTTGTTTGTTGTTGTTTTTTTTTAAATACAGTATGCCAGCTGTATGTAGACTGTTGCCTACTGCTACTTGTTCCTGTAGTTACAAGGAATTAACATGGGAAATCAATCTAAACCTGCATGGAGTAAAAACAAAACGAGTTTTTTTACTGCAACAGCGATTTGAAGAAACTGTAGTAGATGAAAGTATGAAGCATGTGAAGAGTATGAATCAAATCTGAAATGCTCTTCTCCCTACCATATAAGGACTGTGCAGCCCACACATCGAAATTTTCCCCTAGTCTGGCACTTCTCAAATGTGCAATAGTTTTAGTATCTGAAATGGAATTTCAGAAGAAAAGAATAGTTACTGCAGTTGAACATGTACAAAGGCTCTGAACAGTCCTTTGTTAAAATAATTGAGTTTTATTATTTTAAACATAGCTGTTGAAAATAGCTAGAAACTGGCTTTTTCTAGGTTTGTAAGTAATATGGCAGTGGAATGTTTTCAAACAGGAGGGCAAATTGTTAGGTTTGAATTCATGATAGGATCTAATCAGTTAAGAATGGGCACCTAAGCCTTGTATAGGAGGAGAGTTCATTTAAGGATGGGTAGGCAGTATAGTCTCTCTTGCCCCTCTTCCTCCCCCCCGCCCCCCCCCAGTTTCTGGTCTACTCCCTTTTCCTCTGATTTCATTATCTTTTTTTTAAAGTTACTTGAGATTTAGCTGTAATTTAGAAGACTGTATTCCCTGTTTGAACTGTTTAATTGGTTTTAGTAATCTTTCTTCTGCTTTCTAAACTGAAATGCTGCACTAGATTACCACCTGAGACACGTACAACTTGCAGGCAATGGTCAGTCAAGTAACTTCCTTTTTACTTGGCTGGGCAGAAGTGTAGGGTTTGACATGAATAGAACTACTATGTGCTTAAAATCAGGAATCTTGGTGAAGCTGAGCCAGTGTCTCTGCTAGATTTCCAATTTCCACTGCTTGCTGCCAAGTATATTAGAGCTGTCTATAAATAGTTTGTGGAATTTTTGAGTGAGAAGAAAAAAAAAAAAGTCCTTCTTTTCTGTCCCCACCTTTTCAGACTACAACTGAGAATCTTTAACTGTTTTTTTGCTGAAACTTTCGCACAAAAATCCTTCTCTTAAGTCAAGTTAGTTTAGTTATTAATTTAAAATTTTATATTTTAATGACAATAGACTCAATTAAAAATTGTCTTGTGGGATTTACAGGTGTGACCAGATGTTTGGGGTTTTTTTCCCACCTGCAGCATTGAGTCAGAGTTGCTATAGTTACTACTCTAGCTTCTCTTTTGCAACTACGGGTAAAGGAACCTTGGGTTATCTTGCTAATTTGGCGTGCAAAGATGTCTTTTGAAAGTGTTTCCTCTTTTCTCTCTTGTGAGAGTCTCTCTTGCCCGTACACCCAGAGAAAAGGTTTGTGCTGCATTAAACACAGCCAAGTACAGAACTGCTGGTTGCTTTGTATGTTTGATAGGCAGTAAAGAAGAGCTGTCCCTTCCTATAGAAGGGAGAAGGAAGAATGGAAAGTGGCTGAGAAGCCACACCTATAGAGCAGGAATGCAAGAGCTCACATTGTAGACTGCAGCATCTTCCAAATGTTTACTTGATGTATCCTAGTGGTGCTAAGAGCTGTGTTTGGGTACTCCAGCATCATCTGGCTGGCAGCATCTATGTCAAATTTGCATTATGCTGGCATCTCATTATGGTTTATATAGAATTTTGTAAATTTTCTTTAGTGCATTGCAACAGCATTCACAATTGGTGTAATATTAGTGAATAATGTATGCAGTGCTTAATGAATCCAGAAAGAGAACTTGCACTGCTCACACTAAATGACTGAGGAGACTCTGAGACTTGCGCCTGAAGTTGAGGTGGAGCCTCCCTGGCAGCACTGGGACTGTGGTGAGCAGAGAGCACGCTTCTGCTGTTGGACAGCTGGGGGTGTCTCTTCATTGGCACATCCCACAGCCTGCCAGGAGTGGATTTGTGGAGTAAAACAAGTTAGGCTGAAGATGTAATGTTTGCGCCGTATACATTTCTGGTTTTTCTTTGGACTGACTCTAGCGTGGTCCAGAGGACAGAGTACCAATTACCAGTAGGAGCAGGTCTTCCAGATTAGTGTCATCTAAAAGGAGTCCAGTTTGATGGTTCCAAGGCCACAGCATAGCGTGAACCAAAACAGATGAAGTGGAACAGATCAGGAGATTCAGAAGCTCCATATCCGAAATAAAATACTAATGTAGACAAATCCCAAGTTAGCACCATAAAATTATCAGGAGTAAAGGATATTTTATGTTCTGGCAGACAAGTTTAATGATCAGGTCATAACAGATCCATTTATATTCTTCAAATTCAAAGCATTTATTTATGTAGTAAACTTCGATTTTTAGAGTACATATTTTAATAGTCAGTTTTCTGGTGAAGGGAATAATGTTACAATGCTAAAGAATGTAAAAGTAGTAGAATACTTTTCTTTGGAGATTTTTAAGTCTTTTATCAATATTATAGGAATAAAGGTATGCACTGTTGTTCACTCAAGTACTGATGAACTTTGGGTTTAGGCTCTGTACAGTGAATGTAGATTTGGAAACTTTGTGGCTGTGTTTTATTCACCAAGAGATGAATAAAGACCTGTTTTTCAAAAGTATCATGCAGCTACATGTCATTTGAAGTCCCTCTGTGAGGAGGAAAGGACAGTGTAAGAATGAGTGCGTGGCACAAAAATAGTGTTGGACAACAGGTTTTAAGTATATAGTGCAGACTTTTGGCAGCACTGTACCCATTGTTTTATACCCAAGAAATAATTTTCTAAGCATAAAATGGTAGATATTGGTTGTTGTAAAACGTAAAAATAAAAATCTAAAACCTACATAAAACAATTCCATCGCAAAATTAATTCTCTAGTTCTTGTCTTAGTTTTCTAAATAAAACTACATCACAGTTGGTCTAAAATAAAAATGGTGCTACATAAAAGAACAACATTGAGTACTGTAAACAAATTCTGTGCTTTATCTGGTTTTGCAGTGAAATTTTATGTGCTTATTTCCTGCTTTTGTATCATAAACACATTTAAATAAGCCACTATTTCACTATAGTTTCATCTGTTAGTCATTTTTATTCTTTCCTTAATTAAAGAAATTAATTATGCCATTGTAGTATTCGAGTATACAACACTTTCTCATTTCACATGAACATTCACTTTCACTGTTTGAAATTTTAGATATATTTCCTGTATCATCTTTGTAGTAGATGTTCTTCTGTTACAGGGATTTGGAATAAATCTTGTCACTCTGTTGCTCAGCTTCCCTTTAGTAGAGAATTCTGACTGATGTCTGCACAGCAGTAAGGCTTTCCCTCGATGTTTCTGTCTATTGCATGTGTAATTTTATATTAAAAGAAATGGTTATTTAATCCTGCCCTTACCTGAAGGATAATTTACATCTTGCTACACAGCTTAATGCTGTTTTACAAATGACCACCTGACACTCCTATGACTGCAGTACTTAAACCTAGAAATATGGAAAAGAACTACACATAACTAGTTAACACCAAACTGTTGATTTAAAAATAAATAATACAAAATTTTTTTTCAATTACTTTTGCAAAGATTGTTCAGCTAAACTGAAGATTATCAATCAGTTAATGCCTAAAAGTCAATATTGTCACTTCTCATGATGCTTTTGTAATTGCCTTTTGCCATGAAATATATGAACTTATGCAAAAGCATGTGTTGCCCTGTGTCAAGGAAGTAAGCAGCAGTTGGGTGTAGGACAAAAACTTCTGGTCAAAGATGCAATGCACTATATAAAAAAGAACAATAAAGACATGAAAATATGAGATGACTGTGGATCTTGAACCTTATCTTGAGTAGTTAATCAAATACATACTGGTGCACAAATGTGTTAATTTGATTTCATGCATATCTCTAATCAAAAGGATGCAGTGATTGCAAACTAAGCCATCAGAAGGCAGGAAATAATAAAATGGTGTCACCTGTAAAGGCTGTGACTGGTTTCTGTAGGAGTCTGGGAATGACACTGCTGCGTCGCTTTGTTACTGAATATAGAGACGTAAGAAATGTTGCCTGGCTTCAGTGGACTGTGTACTCTGAGCTCTGCCGCACCTTAATTTGAAGCATTCTCTGTAGCAGTAATACTGAACTGTTCTGGGAGGGTAAGTTTCAAATGCTTAGACGGATTTTTTTTTTTTTTTTCTTCTTTCTATTTGCTCCACTTTCAGTTCCTTGTCTCTTGTAATGTTTAAGTTGCATGTGTAGATCTGTTCCTGTCTTCTGAGGAAGGCAAAGTCTGAATTTCTGTAATACAGTTTAGCAATGGTAGGCGAATATGTTTTGCACAGAGAAGAGAAAGTACAGGAGAAACCATATTCTCAGAGACTTTTCTAGGTTATAAAGGATGAAAAAAACAAGTCTAGTCCCTTTCCTACCCTCATGTTCATTTGAGATTATAGAAAGTGGTTTGTTTTTTTCTCAGTTGGATAATCTCAATTTACTGTGTACTACTCTTTCTGCAGTACAGGAGAGTTTGGCAGCAGTATGGCCATATACCTATGGATATGTAGCTCTTTGCTGTTGTTACAGCATTAAATCCCTGCAGCTAATGAATTTAATTCTAAATGCACAGTAGTTTAACAAATACAGGTGCAAAGACTTGGGTGGGTGGGATGGCCACTGGCTGGGACTGTCACAAAATGTGCTAGCAAAAGGAGTCATTTCCAAGAATCATGCTGGAATATTACAGAGGCATCATGGATGTTTCCAGCTCCCATATCTCTAGATCAAGAACGATATTGCTGTTTTTGGACTAGGGCATCATAAGACCATTGCTAAGTGGCTTTTCAGTGGGGTAGTATGTAAGGCAGCACCAATTTGCTCATGGAAGTGTATAGTAAGTTCCTATTTTGGTGGCATCATCCACACTTGGTCAGTTAGAAGCAAAATTTGGTGAAGATTAATGCAAGGTAACTTCAGCTGACGAGGCAATATAAACAAGTTAAGCTTAGTCTGTGAGGTGCAGAGTGGACAGGAATTTGGGAGTAGGATGAAGAAAGTCTGGTCGTGAAGTACATTGTCTAGAGTAAAGCAAGGTGAGCACATACCATGATAAAGGGTGTTTGGAAAAGCATGATATGCAGGAAGTGTTCTTGATTTCTTGTCCCTGATAGTTGTGGTTCAAGAGAAATATCTTGTCCAGTCTGCTTATGTAGCATTCATTAGGCACCACAGGACCTTTTAACTCAAAGTAATTTAGAAAAAGCTGTCTCTCTGTAGCCATTCAGTTACAGCAATTTCTCAATTTATACGGTTATATTTATAGGGGGGTTGTAATTTGGCTGTTAAAGCTAATGGCAGAGGCTTAATCTTGATACAGAAGAATTTAGCTTCAGTGGAGATACATGTGCACGATTTTTTTTGTGGACAGTAACTACTTGGTCTAACAGCAGAAATAAAGGTAACTTAAATGTGATGCTTGCCACTGTGGATTTTTTTTCTTTTCATTTTTCATTTCAACACTCAATTTCTCTGTAAAACACAATCTGGATTTAACTGAGTCCCAAGATACATGATGGTCTTCCAAACTAAAGTTATAAAATCTGATTTTACAGTCATGGTGGACAAAGTTGCATGGACCAAATTTTTTGGGTGCACTTTTACAAACTCACAGTGAAGCGATGAATATTGTATTAGTAGTTTTAGTCAAATTGAAATTAAAATGGGGTTTTCATTTAAGAGTCATTATTTGATCTCTCAAATATATCAGTATTTAGATAAACTTCTTGTTCTTTGTCTGAAACCTCCAAGTTCATATATCTGGAATGCAGAAGGTGGTCTTGTTTAATCTGAATGTTTTGACTAAGAGGAGCACTTAATGGACGGGGAGGTGGGATCTGTTTGGCTATCCTTTTTGAAAACTGCATGAGTATGAGTAAAACTTAAAGGAGAAGCTCATTTCAGGACTGTAGGCTTAGTTTTATGCTCTGAAGTTATATGCAGATAATCCTTTGAGTCTGATATTCTTCCCATTTTGCGAGTGAGCTGTGCTGTGTAGGCTATGGGGAAGGAGGGATGTAGGGGGGTAGCATCCTAAAATGGAGGCTGCTGCATTGTGGTTAGCCTTTGTGTTAGTCTGGCCATCACTGGTACTGTCTGGGTTTCAAATATATAGAACTTGGCAGCTATTTTTTCCAACCATGTCATGTTTTTCAAGTGTGAAAGCATTGTTTTTTCCACACTTTCCCCTTACAGTTTTCCTCTGCAGTTTGGTTGGAATGTTTGCTGCTGCAATGTTTTCCTTGTTGCCAGCCCCACTCCCCTGGCCTGTGTTTGTTTTCCCATCTGAGATGAAATTCAGAAGATGTTAGTGAGTCAAACACCTTCCGAGGCTATGTTTTTTTTATCTTCCATGTAGTTTTGTTCTCCTCTCCAGACTCTGTATAGCAGCGTAGGGCTCATGGCTCGTTGACCAGGATGTTTGGAAGTGACGTTGTGAGGGCATTGGGTTTTTCAGGGTGGTGGTGGTGGTGTGTTTAACATAGTTTTCATATAGACTGATAGGGGAGAAATGCCCCAACTGCTAGAAAACCTGAAGGCAAACCTAGTGTCATCTTGCCTGCTTCTGTGGTCAGTCAGCTGTGAGACACAAATCAAAAGGAATTATTTCAAGTGTTTGTGGAACTACTTGTTGTCTGTTTCTGCCTGCTCCTAAGACAGCACAGCATCTCAGCTCAGAAGATTTGAGTGCGATAGAAAAAAACTTACAAAGGTCAAAGGGACTGGCTTTGTGCTGTGAACATAAAATTTTATGGATGAGTCCGTTAGAATCAGTGACCAACTTTGACAATAACCACGCTGTGAACATTTAAGACATTTTTAAAGTTATTCAAGACAGAAAGGCACCTCAGAAATTGGAGATTGTTCCATACTGAACACACACTCTTTAAAGAGTCTAACTCATTTAATAACCAATTGCCTGATTTATTTTTTTTTATTGCAGTCAAGGAATCTTTAGAGATACTACCAGCAGTGGTGGCAACAAATTCATGTGCACTTAAATAGAAAGCCATTAAAAGTACTTTCCATACTTTTGTTTAACCTATAGATTACCGGTAGTTTAATATATCTTTTACCAAAGATTCAATTTTGATTTTTTTTTTTTTTTTAGAAAAAACATAGTAAATGCTTGTTTTTATCTTGAGCCTTGTCCATTTGAATTTTTTAACTTAAATGCAGTTGCTGACTGTATCTTAAGCTGCAGGACTAAAGTTGACATACATTTCTGTTTAATAACACTTAAAATAAGTGGTCCATTTGTCATAAGTATTTATAAATGGATATGAAGGAGATGGGTATAGTCCTGGTTACACAAGTGATTTTTATTTTTTTTAAGAAGTCACCCAAAAAAAGAAAGTGACGGAAGATGTCAGTCCTTGAAAAGCAAACTTGGTTTCTCGCAAGCAGAATGGATTTGTGCAGGAGCTTCTTGGTGTGTGTCTTCCAGCGCTGTGCTGTCACACGTACTTAACCAGCTCTTGTAAATGATGTGGGCAAACTTTGTGTCAAGTTTTGTTAGGTGGTACTTGTGTCAGTTTTAAACTTCAAGTTCAAATGGGAATGAATAGTAAATATTTCTTTAAAACATCAAGAAATATGAAAGCTTACTGGTGACCTAAGAAAATATTTTTTATATACTCTGCTGTATTAAATAGACTAACAGGAATTTCAAAGATAATTATGTTCCCATATCTTAATGGAAATTACTGATCTGTTATTTGATATATTGATATTCTAGTGGGCTCGCTTTATATGGAACCATGTGACATAATTGTTAAGATCATATAAGGATCATTGCCTAAAAATTTCATAAAGGTGTCAGCAGTTAGTAATGCTTAAATGGCATCTGAACACACTCTATTTCAGTGACAGTTTCCAATAAAAAAGGAAGTAATAATCTGAGAGGTTTCTAAGGTTCATCTTTCATGTAATGAAGGATTATTGGGAAGGAAATAACTTAAAAAAAAAAACCAAAACACCTTATTTTGTTGTTTTAGTACTTGGATCTGAGTTAAGGCTTCATCATCACGCATCAGTGCTTCTTCTGACTAATCACTGCAGTTAGTTTGACAATAAATGTGACATCACTTTATGTCAAGAGATGAATTGTTAGATCATATAGCATATTTAAATGGAAAATATTAAAGTGTTCCATTTTGGATATTGACTTAAGTTTTCTTCTTAATTTAAACCATTAATTCTAAGTCAATGTGTATAGGATTTGGATATGAGTTCCCATTTTAGTATGCTTCTCGTTATTGCTGATTTATAGGTTTTGTCAGTTTTTTTATATATACATTGCTTTTCTTTCCATCACTTCAGTATTTTCATGTTTTGTTACTGCATTTTTATCAGAAGTGATATCATTAAAATTCCGGGTTTTTCGCTTTCCTGGTCTTTATGTATAGGCAGCTTGTCCGTAATTCAGATTCTGGGGCTATCAGTGGAGCGCCTGGATATTGACTGTCTTCAGTGTAATTACTTCAGGGATTTTCATATTTCTAAATGTTTGTGAATCCCTTCTTTTTTGTCATGCTGTTCATTTTCAGTGCTCTGTAACAACTAGAGATACAGTTGTATGTGCTAATATCCCCTTTTTGAAAATACAAAACCAGTGAATAATCCCTACTGTAATTTAAAAGATGAAATACAAGTTAGCAATTTTGAGCTTAAAACAAGAGGTCTTGAAATGTGTTAATGTTTTCCCTATGTTAATGGAAATAATAGAAAACAAGACAATCAGAAATGTGCTTCTGTGGAATCAGTTACAGGTAAAATCACTTTACAGCGAAGATGGTGTTTATTTTGTAAATTTGGAGCTAAGTGTTACTGAAGACATGAAATCAGAGCGGCAAACATTCCTTAGCATGTCAGTTTATATGCAAAATGGAGGAGTTACTTGGAGAATAGCTTTTTAAAATATATAGGTATTTTAGTTTTGAAAACAGTTTAATTGGAAAATAGTTGCTCACTTAATACAGTATTTGAAATAGTTTTAAAACACGTCTTTTGAACATTGAGGGGAATTGTTACAGTGTGGATTTTTTTTTTTTAAATTGAGAGAAAGCAACTTGGTATGTAAATATTTGCAGCGAAACTAGTACATTTAAAAGGGGGGGGAATGCATCACTTTTAAGAGCACAATAATTTAGTTTAAAAAAAAAAAGAAAAATTAGACTTTGTATTTTTCTACAAATTCTGATCATCAGGTTTCTAACTGTATTGTGTCTTTAGGAAGTAAAAAATTATGTCTTTGTGCATTTGATGTCAACCCTGGGAGCAATTTCTGAAAGATTTTATTTGTAACCACTGCAGTGGAGGAGCATTGAGATGCTTGCTTAGGTGTATATGGTCTAGGTTAACTCTAACAGTTTTTAAGCTTGATATCAAAGGAATTTGAGTTTTCTTCATGTGTTTCAGGTTCTTGTTACCCAAACATATGATACTTACCTTGCAGTGCTGGTAGAACCACTGATTTCACACACATGAAAATCTGTGTGACATGGCAAATCTTCAATATTACAAAACTTTGAGGGATTAAGTGTTGTGGGTTTAAAATTTGCTTAGTGATGTATTTTAAATTTTAGATTCACTGCCTGTGTTCAAAGCAGCTTATTTATGAAAGTAGCTCTGTCCTCCCAAAATACCTGAAAGATTTTATTAAAAATTTGTTGTAAAGGTTAAAAGAAAAGACGTTGAATAAAGGAGAGGAGAATGAGAGCTGTTCAGTGGGGGAAATGTGCACAAATACAACTTGATCTGTCACATCGTGTAACAGGGCTACCACCCATCAGAAAACGTATTCTCTTTAGCAGACTTCTTTTACTTTGGAGGAGTACAAAGTAGTATGAGATTTGAAGGAATAACTTTTTTGTCTCTAACTCTTGATGACCACATGGGTGTCGTTGTTTGTCTTTGCAAGTATACTTAGTTTTACTGAACATTATTAGGGAGTTACTCTTGAAGTAGCTAGTTCCTGGCTATGTCTGAAACACCTTTCTGGCTAAAGGGTATAGGCTGCAATTCATTATGAAATAGATGGATGTCTTCCCCTGTATGTCTTTATTTGCATAGCATTTACTTACAAATCTTGATCCAGGAGGAGATGGGGAAGATGCATTGAAATAAACCTTTGAAAAGAAAATAACATTTGATGCAAAATCATGCAAGCTCTACTATCTAAAATGCCTGAAGTTTCTCAAAACTCTTTACTACTATCAGTCTCTCGTTCCTTAACTTTCTAGTATGTGTAATTGTTACTAGTACACTAATGATGCTTGTTTTTTATTTTCATTGTATAGTAACTTTTTCTCTAGTTTTTCTCTAAGTTTTATCATTAAATGAATGTAGAACCTTTAATTTTAATATTAATTAAAATAGCTTCAGTTTTGTTCCTTCTGTTCTGTAAAAGGGTATCTGAAGAATTTTTACAAATTTTATCTTGGAAATTAGCTTATTCATTATGTTTAATTTTAGGAAATGGTGCTCTTGCAGAACATTCTGAAAATGTGCATATTTCAGGAGTGTCAACGGGTAAGTCATTTTTTGTAATGTTTAAATTTCATGCATGACTTAAATAGTAAATATTGAAAGCCACCTGGTATCTTATGAAGAGATATTTGGCTATAAAAATTATTACTGCCTTTTGCAGCATGTAATAAGGAATGAAGCAACTGGAACATGGAAAAATTCTCATAAGATAAAATTGATATCTGCATGCTCATGAACAGATTATGCCTTTCTAAGTGGACTGCTTAATTATTTTTCCATACAAACATTGAACTAAGAGAAAAGTTGGTTTAAGTTGAATTGATATTTTCTTTCCACAGTGAAGTTTTTGTGAAATGAAATTTATTGAAATGTAATTTTGGACACTGCTACTATCAAATAATATTAATCCAGGAGTTATGCGTTTCACCTGATTAGATTGAAGCAGTAACTGAAACTACTGTACACTTGACTGCACAGTTTCCTTAATACAAGAAAAAGAGAATTTTAAAACTCATGAAACTGAGAAACTGATGAGATGCTGGGAGAATATGGGGTATAAAAGCAGCACATGTTGCTCGAAGGTTCCTACGTTCTCTTCCAGTAAATTGGTCTTAAGCCTCTTCTGGGCAGCATCCACGTTTGGGACTATTCTGTGTTAGTGATGTGACTATTAGTGATGTCCATTAAGGCATTAGGCAATACCAGTCTTTGTTCTTCAGATGTTAAGCAGTGTCAGCTAAGCTGCTGGTCATGTTTTATGATGCAGATACTCAGAATATGTGCAAATGGGGAGACAAACACTCTTCAGTGGGTAGAAGAATACAAGCCTCTCTCTTTCCATAGGGAAGCTGCCACTCATCCCTGGAAATCAAACTGATTTTCACACCCTTCTTCTAAAAAAAGAGTCAAAATGCAAACTTGTGGTTTTTGACAACAGCTTGCACATCTCACTGTAGTTATCCTTGCAGTATCATTTCAAATGTTACATTGCCACTTGTGCACATGGTTAAGTTTTTTGGATAAATGTACAGTCAGTGGATGGTCTCTGTTACACTATACTACTTTCTTTTTCCCTTCCATTGTTTGCCATGCAAAGACTGTCAAAAGTCTAATTATAGAAGATCTTTGCTATCCGTTCTTGTGCTGCATCATGAAGAATGTTGTTGCTTTTCAACAGCAGTAATGCACCAAGTATCATATATAGTACATTTATGGCACATACTAAATAATAAATAACAGCACAGGTAACTTGCCACTGTTGGAACAATTGTTGCTGGAATTGGATTGTTCGAGATACACAGACAGGCTAAAATCTAGCTATGCAGCTTTCAGGATATCTTTTAACAACCCTTCACCCCTTTGTTTACTGCAACAGTCATGTCACAGGTCGCAATACAGGCAGAAAAGCATCTGCTGGGCAAGAGGTGAATGGAATTTTTGACTCTGCTTACAGTACTTTGGCCAGCATGCTTACATAGGCAGTGCCAAGAAGAGGAGAACACAATGTACTTTCTACACAAGATAACAGCAGCTGGTAGACAGACCTTTAACTACTGAGAAGAAAGATCCAGTGAGGACTTATATTTAAAAATAAATTAAAAAAATATATATAAAAAAGTAGTTCTGGCGGTCCTTTGTTCTAAAATAGCTTTCCAGCTGGGGAAAAATAAATAGCATACTCTTAAAGTTTCTATCTTAATATTAAGTGAAAATTCTTCACTGGAGAATTTTGAGATAATGGGGATGGGGGTGGTCTGTTAATGAAAACCCGAAGAAAGTGTGTAGGCAGACCCAGTGGCATTTTCCTTAGAGTTCTTTGTATGTACATCTTAAATGTTAGGTGTATGGCCCAAGGATAAAAGATGGGGATGGATTTAGATAATTTTTTTAGTTCCTTTGAAACAGTCTGGGTCTCCCAAACATGTTTTTGAACTTGCAGATTATATATTTCATCAAGCATACCTGGACAGCTTTATATTTATCAGAACAATTTTAAACAGTTTCTGTAAAATAGAACCAAAGACATCTGGCCTTTAATCTTTCTAAATCCAACTTTAACTTGGTGTTGAAACCAAGCAAGTGATTTTCTTGAACAGTTGCTACTGAGAAGGGTTTTAAAATGAAATGATTGTCTTGATGGTAGATTTCCTGTCATGCTGCCGCTGTAAGGCTACATGACCTACCTTACTAAATTATGTTTTAATAGCACAGACCTCTGTAGTCTTTGGTATTTATGCTTCTGCTGTATATTATATCTGCCAAGTTGCAGGTACACCTCTAATATATGAGCACGCTTTTTCTACCAACAGCAATAATGGAATGTTGTCTCTTGCCTATAAGCTATTACTAGAGAACAAGTGTTTATGCCTTTAAAATCTGAAAAATTGAGAAATATTTTCAGGTCCGTCTTTCAGGTATGTAGCACCATAATTGTCACAACTGCAAAACTGATTCCCCCTCACCCTTCCGTTTTAAAGAACTTCTACCCTGGTGAAAACACTTGTTCACAACAATTAAAAAAAAAAAAAATTATCGTGATTCCTTTTTTCCGAGTGTGTCTCTGTATTGCAGAGCAAAGGGCATTTGAAATTAAAGCTTTACAGCTTGACCTGGAGGCAAAGATTCCTATGTCTTCTTCCCCCGTAGTTCTCCAAATAAGACTTTCAGTGGCTCCTGAGAGTTACAAATGCAATAATTATCCTCCCTATTCATGGTTTAGACTTTATCACAACATTATTCTCTTTTTACTCTAAGCTCTTTTAAACACCTTCAGATCATTTATCCAGCTGCATTCATGTCCTTACCATGTCCAATATAATGCATACCTTATCATCTTGTGGTTCACATTGAAAGCTAATTCTTTTATCTTTTCAACTAATCTCCTGGCATTACTGTGAAGATAAATCCCTAATCTCCCTCTCCCTGCTTTTCTGAAGTGACTTTTTTCCTTGACATGTTGTTCACTGTTGCTACAGGTACTTTACTTCTCTAGATCTTGCGACAGAATTTTTGTATAGATTTCTCAATTATTTTCTTGTTATAACTTGCAAGTTGAATTTTGTACTGTAAAGTTTTCTTTGACTCTCTTCTGTTTACCAGTCAATGTCCCATAGGTAGTTTACGGTCATATTCTGTAATGTGGGGTGGTGAACAAATTTCAGGAAGAATGGAATAAGGAAACTGTTGTACATGTTTTTAAAAAGTCTACAAGAAAATCCATATACACCAGGAAACCATGTGTACAGCTCTCACGAGTTTTTTTTTACCATTATTTTGCACATTAGCCTGTGAAACATCTTCAGTCCTAATTACAGTATTGCAATCTACTGAACAGACTTATGGCAAAGTAACAAACCTAATTGCAAACAGATTGTTAATAACACAAAGGCTCACAAAGGAAAGAGTTTAAAACAGGTAGGAGATGGATAAGTAGAGTTGTACCAAAGAATAGAGGGGAATTGAGAGGAATGTAGGCAGAGACAACATCCATGTAGAAATGGTTACACAGGAGGGAGTTGTTCCCACCCAAAAATCTTACAACCACCAGCACGAGATTTGAAAACTTCTTGGGCATCCATCACTATGTATCTTTGCTTCTCTATGATGCAGCCTTCTCAATTTGTTCTGTGCTTCTACCTCAGTTACAAACTCGTCTCCTTTTTTTTTTCTGACTCCTCTAATTTTCATTGTGCTGTTTTCTTATGTATTTTTAATATTTTTAATAAATTATGCCAAACCTAGTCAGTTTTCCTGTAATTTTAAGTTCCTATAGACATAACTGACCTGTATGACAAATGCCTGCAGGGCCACTAGCAATTGATATTAGAAGTGCAAATTCTCCACAACTTAGTGAAAAGATGTTTGCCTCTGCTCATACATGTCTTTTATGTGCTTGTCAGTTGAACTGTTTTTTTTGATTCCCATGCCCTTCTTGATGTTGCTCACATTCTCCATGTTTACAAACACATGCATAAAATCTATGTTACATTATATTCTCAAAAGCTGTCGAAGAAACATCCTACTTAAGCAGAGGGTGAGGAATTGATTTTAAAAGGCTTGCTATTATCTTTATCAAGTAGATTCCCTTTAAAACTCTTCTATTTCAAAAGGTTATCCTTGATTTTAAAAATCTGAGAAATTATTCTCACTCAAAATGACAGCACTTCTGAACTGCAGCTTCTACATAGTTGATCTTGACCTTTATACACTTTTTAAGCAAATGGGAGATTTCTCGTCTCCTGAGTTATAAAGAAGAGACTTCAGTGCATGAATGTATACCAAATATGCAAGTACATTTAACTTATCAAGCTAACCTTCAGTTAAGGAAGCTGTAATTCCCTTTCCAAGTCCATTCCCTTTTATTTTTTCAACCCCCACTTTGTCATATGCACACTTTCTTCAGTTCCATTTTTCTCTCTTCTACAGCAGAAGTACAGTATTGTTCACTCCACCCTGTATTTCAGTGCCTCTGATCATTCATGCTTCCTCGTGCTCTCCTTAGTCTGCTTCTCTCTTCCCATATCGGATGGTGCTGGAAATGGTCATATTTTGCCCTTAGCTTTTTTGCCCTCAGCTCTTTAGTGTTAGCTTTAGTGGAAATAGAGGAAAAGCCATCTTAAGTAAAAGAATATAGAAAATACAGGGGTGTGGCTGCTATTGCAAACAAAGGCTAAAAAACCTGAATTTGAGTAAAACTGGAAGTTTTCATGGTGCTCTGAAAATACTACCTTGGTTATACAGGCTTTCCGTGTGGAATTTCTTCCATTCAAACTCGTGTAACAAGTAAAAGTTACTGCTTGTACTACTGCAGGGATTGGATTGAGTAGATTATCAGGGTGCGCTGTGCCAGCAGAGGAAATTGCAGAGCTCATTGCATAGTAATTTACAGTTGCTAGCAGTGTTTGGAGGTTCCTATTCAACAGACATATGCTGCACATATATTTATAGCATGCTTAAGTTTTTGGAGGTGAACTTTTTAAAACTGAATGAACATATGTTGAATGGGTTATTTTTATCTTCTAGTGTAAGGTTTTTCTTTGTCAGGCAAATTTAAAAGCTTCCTTAGAGGTTCTCAGTGGCAAAATCTTGTATGTCACTTTGTAAATATCAAAAGCCACGTGAATGTTGTAATAGTGTAAATTTCACCTGAAGGCAACTTATTTTAAGCTGAGTGCTATTTCATTAGTAACGAAGTAGTGCGTGGAATTGCTTGCCAACATCTTCAAGCTTGGTACAGAATGTTTTACACATTCTTCTACTTTTGCATGTGTTTTTTTGTTTCAAACCTGTTAAAACTGCTATTTTACTTCAACATTTAATTGTGAATAACAGGTTTTTCTTTCCAGTCCTATTTCTTGTCTGAACAAGATGTAAAGTATATCCAGATCATTCACACAGGAGCAGTGTTCCAAAATATCATGGTGTTAGAGCACCACCTATAGGGTTTGATCAAAATTAAACCAAGAAAATTTCCAGGGAATAGTTGATTGAATATTCAAATAAAATAACATCTTTCTGTATTTTGAGACGTTTTTGTCCCTAGATATTAGGACAGGTCCTGTGTTCTATAGCCAAAGTATGTTAACTGTGCAGCATGAATGAAGCTCTAATAAGAAACATGTGGAAAACTATTTAAACCGATGTTTTCTTACAGCTGTATGTGAAAACAGTAAATTGACTGAGTTTTATTTTTGTTTCTAGAGTTCTATATTTAAGCTAATACAGGGAATGCAGGCATATGCCAGCATTTTTCTCTTTTAATCCTTTTAAACCTATTTTTAGAAATGTATTTGTATGCAGTATAGAAATATTTTTAAGTAATAATAATAATTTAAGAATATAAATTTTTATTGTATTAGAGCTAGTCAATAATTCCAGGTCCCCATAGTCTTGAAAAATGATCTTAAAAGCTTGATTGTGGATGAAAATAGAAAAAAAATAGTAACCTGTTTACAAATTACATTATTACAATTGTTGCACTATTACAAATGCAGTTCGTTCTTCATCGTGTTTGTTCACTGCATCAGTTCTGATTTGCTATTTTAACCAAGTAGATATTCAAAATTTTAAAAATTCTAAAAGCTTTTGATATCAGACAAAAATGAAAATCCCTCCTCATTTGTAATAGTCCTTGTGTTTAAATTACTGTGCGTAACTGATTGTGCCACCAGTAAACTTCAGGAGCCCACAAGTTTTGGACTAGCAATGAGGAAACTGTAAAATAGAAGCACTGAGGGCAGTTATTTTTAATGTGTTTTCTGACCCTTCCTCATAATTTCAGGCTGTGTAGCGAGAGTATTCTGGCCTTCCTATTTATGTGAAGGTTGTGAATATGCTATATGACAGGTGTTGGATATAAGGCTGCTAAGGGGGAAAAAAACCCAGCAAAACAAAACCACAAAACTAATAAGTACATTACTTGAAATAAAATCAGAGCTGAGAACACTGCAGTGAAAGGAACAAGCAACTGAGTTAAGGCCAATACAGAAAGCTACACCTATAATAAAGAAAGAATACAAATGGCTGAGTTACTTCAGTTGCATAGAACTAGTCCTATAAATACAACCTTTCTAGTCCATTATCAGAAATGTAGTTACGCAAGTCCCTCTTAAGAATAATCTCTTGTAAACCTAACTTTTAATATCTATAAATGAAGTGTGCTGCAGTAAGTGCTCGTTGCCTTCCAAGCACTGGAATCGTGTATAAAGATCATTTCCATGCCAAGGGCTGGAAGGGGGTATTTAAATGATAGCCAGGCACTGGGTCTTCCTAAGACAGGAAATTTCAACTACTTGATTATTTTGCTTTAATTTATTTTTCACCTTCTAATGCATTTTTCAGTATAAGGTGTAAATGCGTAGTTAAATTGAACTAAGCCTTTGTGAGGGTTAAAAATAAAATTAGGAAATACAAAATCTTTCGCATTACTAATAAAGTTGTCAAAGTCTGTATAGAGTAATCTTTTTTAATCTGTACTAATTGACAGTATAAACTTCTGCACTGGCAACACTGGAAAACATCTTTTGGCTGATATGTTGCGACCTGTGTCCATTATGAACTCCTTTAGATGTTGTTTTTATTGCTACCTCATCTAAGTGGGATATTTTCCCTGACAAGTGTTGATTAATTTTTGACCTACTGGCTTTTAAAAAAATGGCATTAATCAAGTTGCTTTCAATATATATGTATTTTTTAGCTTGTGGAGATATTCCAGAACAGATTCGATCACCAAGCGGGACAATCACAAGTCCAGGGTGGCCCTCTGAGTATCCTGCCCGAATCAACTGTAGCTGGTACATCCACGCAAACCCAGGGGAGATCATTACTATAAGGTAACAGTGCTCCTGTATTAACTACATGGATTGAAGAAGTACTGACTAAACATTTTTAACTGCCAGTTGTGTATGTACCAATTTCTTCTTCCTTCCTGTAAATGTAGGATTTCTGGTTTATTTGTTTTCTACCTTTCCTTTTATCTGTTACACAGCCATATAGCATTTGTTTTCAACTGGAGAGTTGGCGACTAGGAAAAGTTTCTATGTGCTCATTTATTTGATTTCTTTTTAATGGCTTTGAAATATAAGAATTTTGCATTTAAAAAAGCGTAGGGGAAATTCTGTAATGCTTCATTGCTATGAAGTCTCATGGTGTGCTTAAAAGTGGCAGGGAATAAATAGTAAATCAATAGATATGATTGCAGTTTTGGAAATGCTGAGTTTTGATGCAGGGACCTCCTCGCCCTTTCATGTACCTTATAACTTTTCTAAAGAAGTAATGTGAAAAAGTTGTATCGTGGGTTCAAGTTCTCATGAGTTCATTCCCCATTACTGCCCCGAGGGAAATCTAGGCTTGTTTTAGCATCAAGATACAAATCAGTACTGCTTCGCAGGCTGATCATGAAACTGCATTAGCTGCAGATTTACTTCAGTTTCCAGTACAGACCTGCTGACCTAAGAACCAGCGCTTCATTATGAAGTATTTGCTTTGACATCAGTTACTCTTTTAAAGTACTGCTTTTTAATCTAAACAGTCTTTCTACTAAATATTAAACTGGCATAAATGCAGTGTAAAGGAGGGAGAGCTGCTCATCTACTAGAATGCTTTCTAAACTTTTTCATACAGTTTATTTTTCATAAAACTCTCCCCCCCCCCCCCCCCCCCGCTTTCCTTTCTCTCATTCATTTCCTTTCCTTTCTCACATTGTTTTCTTCCACTTATCTACCTAGCATACATTTCACATTTAATGTCTGGTTTACTGCTGTGTTGTCCGTACTGCCCTGTTTTGCCCAGACTGTCTCCCCTTCACACTTAATTACCATGGCAGCATGTCTTGATTATAGCTGTAGCCATACCATGAAATTCTATGACAAACCCATTGGGTAACCAAGTAGTGCAACTGGGAACAAATCTTAGTTGAAATCATAGTTTTGAACAATTTAACTGTATTTATAATGTCAAGTTATATCATTGGCTAAGAGTAGCATTAGCTAAAGTTCTGATGAAGTTTGGGTTAAATAAAACCACTTCGTAGTATATGAAAGTCATTAAATGAGACTCAGACAATTTCATTAACAGAATTTTTTTTTTTTTTTTTAGATGAAGGCTTTATGGGTTTTTTACAGCAAAATAGAGCTTCTTTAAGTAGTGGATGCAATATTTTGATTAACAGAATGGATTCTTGCTGTCCTAATAAAAGTATCATCACCACAAGGTTAAATCCTATTCTTACATGGGTAGAGAAGCTGCTCTTTTTATTTCAGACCAGAAAAGAACTTACAGCTAATGTCTATTTTTATGTGTAGCAATTCACCAGCTTGGTTGTGTAATATCCAGTTCAGTAACAATTTTGACCTCTTTGGCTTTTTCTTTTTTTTTTTTTTTTCTTTCCCCTGCCCAGCTTTCAAGATTTTGATGTTCAGGGATCACGACGATGCAGCTCAGATTGGTTAACAATTGGAAGCTACAAGAATATTGAAGGCTATAGAGCATGCGGCTCCTCCATTCCTTCACCATACATCTCTTCACAGGATCATGTTTGGATCAGATTTCATTCAGATGATAGCATCTCCAGAAAAGGCTTCAGATTAGCCTACTTTGCTGGTATGTTTCAAATGATACCTACTTCAGTTTTATGGTTTCATTTTTTGTTTCAAGAACGACCACCTTGTAGCAGGGTACAGTGTATGCATTTCCTGTAGTCAATTCAAGGCTTATTGAAAGTATGCATTGTGTAGATTATTTTGATCCCATGCACAACTTGATTATTCAAAGTGGGAATTAGTTTTCACAGTAATAAGCAGAGTGAATGATTTTGGGGAGGGGGAAAGTTCACTATTAAGACTAGGCAACTTGGGAGGTTTTTTAACATAGCTTAAGATTTGAAATTTTTTCATCAGAATTAGTTGTTAAAAAAGTTGGATAGACTTCCGAGTAGCATAAATAGGTCAAGAGAAGGAAGAAACAGTGGGATTTTTTTTAATATTTGCATCATTTTTTTCCATCTCCAGAAGGTATACTCTCTTTTTAAAAAAAAAAAAAAACCACAAAACAAAACCAAAAAACCAACACCAAAAAAAAAAAAACGAAAAACAAAACCAAAAAACCCCACAATTTAAAAACCTATGGACATGATAAATTACTCTAGCCAAGTATAAACCTGGTTTTGTACATGCAAAATTTTTCTTGGATAATTCAAGTATGCAATATAAGCTATTTACCAGTAGTAATAGTTTGAGACTGTTTTGTGGGCAATTATTGCTCTAGTAGCTGTTGCCAAGAGAGAGGAGGAAGATGGTCATGGGTAAAGACTAGCTCCAAACTTTTTTATGGCCTTAAGTGATACTAGGATTTTATAGAATAGCACGATCATGGTTTTCTATGTCCTGATCATCAAAAATAGTCCAGCAGATTCCTGTTTGTTTTCATAATGGTTTCGCGTTCTCTTGTTTCCTCAGCGTTTGCCTCTACCTCTGACCTGCTCCAAATCTCTGTGCACTTTTAACTCCTCTGCTCCATAAACGATTCATACTCTTCTATGCCTATCCACTGCCACGCGTCTTCAAAACTGTTCCACCAAGACTCAGTCAAATGGGCCCTGATCTCCTCTTAGCCTAAGCCATGTTTGCCCCTGTTCTGTGTTCTGCACTCTTTCTACCTAATGGCTTCCTCCACCTTGTCAGTCCTTCACAAACCTGAAGTTTCCAGGCAGGCTTATCCCTTTCTATCACCTGTTTTCAAGCCTACAAAAACGTTCTCTCTACACTTCAGCTCCTTGCAGCTTAGCAAGTCTTGGGAGAAGTAACGCAGCCTTGTATTTGATGCTGGCTCAGCTTTCAGGGCGATGTTCTTACCTGGGTTTTGCTTACCGTCTCACCAAAAAACATGATGGGGGTGGGGGAAAAAGCCACTGTCTAATCAGTCATCCTCTACTACTGTTTCTGCTAACTGCCCATGCATATGCTATTATCCTGCATGAGGCATTGGCTGCTGCTCTGCTTATCTCCCATTCCTCCTAGGCACAGAGGGAAGGCACCATTCCTGCCTGAGGGGCTTTGAGAAGGAAGGACATTTTGGATAAGGGTACGGGATGGGCCACAGGCTCAGTAGAGTTTTTCTGAAAATCCTTTCCTTTCTTTTCCTCTGTTCTTGAAACAATTTCAGTATGTAACCCCTTTTGGAAGAAGCTGTAACATTTTCAACAATAAGCAATGTTTACTGTTCCATGATTTCTTCTTGTTAGCATCATGCAGTGGTACTCAGTTTAGAGTACTTAAGACTTTCATCCAATATTTTTAAATGTCTTTAAAAAAAAAAATTAGTTTTGAGGTTTTTTGTGTTTGATTTTTTTTTTAATGAACCTTGCTGAAACTTTGGTTTGAGCTTGATCTCTATGCTTGATATGATACTTAGGAAGTATTTCGTGATTGAGGGGGAAGTGTAGTGTTTCAGTGACCAGAGAGGTCTTCCAGTGTTGTAAACTGACCTGTGTATAGAAGAAGAGTTGACAAATCTGCTTTAATAATCATCTGATTGTTTCTGCTTTCCAGTGTGAAAAGGAGACTCCTGAAATACTAACAACATTTTTGCTGTACATTCAACTGTGCCATTATGTTGTTTGCTTTCTTCTCATTAGCATCATGCAGTAGTGCTCAGTTTAACTCCTCAATAGACTATTTAATTCAGTGTTGTTAAGGCTACTCTCAAAGGTGGCATGTGATCTTAGAAAAAGGGAAAAAAATAGTAATACTTTAGTTACATGGATGCAAGTTAGGCCTGCTTGTCCTGGAATGATAGAAACAACATGGATTACAGGTGTAAAAGGGATCATTAGGGAACCCCATGTTTAAAATCTGATGTGGAAGATAGGCCATGTGAATTGTTTGAATTAATTCTTATTTAAAGTAAGTAATATCTTCCAGGTAAATATTCATATTTCATTTTAAACAAACAAACCAACAACAACAAAAAAGCATTACAGTTAGGAAGGGTACTTAACTAGAAGGTAGATTGTGTCACTTGTCTTTCTTTCCTCTGTCTTCCTCCCACCCCTTTTAATTTATCAGCCTCTTTAATTATGGGTATCGAAATGGGATGGAGTTTACTAATGGTGCTGTAGAGTGGAAAATAGAGTTAATAAAAGTACAGAGGTTCATGTTTACTGTAAATGCATGGAAGGATTGTGTTAGTCCTTTGGCTATAACTGCACATGGTTTCTGCTAATTATCTTGTACTATTCTGAAGTCTTTTGAGGTACAGCTTCTAAGGATAGTCTTACTTTGTACATGTCTTCTTATTTGGCAACTCTAGTTTTTGATCCATATGTAAATTTTCCTGAGGTAATGACTTCAGGATTGGTGATTAGAAATGCGAAATCAGGATCAAGTAGGCAGCTCTTTTCTGGGATGTTTAAAAGCCTGCAGAAGGAAGAGCTTAGGCTGAAATCATATCCTGTTTTGTTACTATAATATTGCCATTAATATTTACAGATCCATGTTATACCTTTCTACTCAATCTTTTTCCAGGTTCTGCAAGGTAGAAGCATTGAGCTAGAGTATAATCAGTACGCAAGCAAATTCAATGACTCTTCATACGTATTCTGCTATATTGCCTGCCACGTATGGGGCACAGTCATTCAATTTATGCAGAACAAGTCTAGTAGTTCACTTCTACAAGTTTCAAATTCAAGGCCGAGGTTCATACTAAGTATTGCCTATACTAATATTATGAACGATGTGTATATGTGTGAGTGCATAATATATATAAAAATACATACATATATATGTAACAGAACAAGAAGATCGTATCATTTATATTACATCTGTTCTTTGTTTTTTTCTTAGTGAAATAAACATTTTCTAAAACTTAATCACTGGCAGCACATACATTTTGCTCTCCTTTCACTCTCTGTCAGCAAATTTGTTGACTTAAACGCTCTTCAGCAGTGCTTGTAACATTTATCATTCTTGTTGGTTTCATTTTTTTCTGCATTCATTTTTTAAAAACCTTAGCATTTGTGGAAATTTTTAAAATGCTGATGTTGCACTTTTTTTTTTTTTTTAAATTATTATTTCAAGGTAGAGTATTTCTTTTTAATGCTTTCTAAGATACTAAAATAGCAAAAAGGAGAACAGCAGTGTGATATGGCTTGACCTATCACAGCAGATTAGTTGCAGCAAGGGAAATTCAGGTTAGATATGAGGACTTTTATCACATTGTGTGGTTAAGCACTGGAACTTTGAAAATACTTGATTGGACAAGGCCCCGAAGAACCCAATCAAACTTCAGTTAACCCTGCTTTGAGCAGATGATTTGATTAGGTGACCTCCAGAGATCCCTTCCAGTTGTTCTCTTGTAAAGCAAGATAGAACCTGCTTCTTCTGGGAAAGTGTATTTCAGTAAGTTCATCATGCTGTCTTCTGGTTTTTTGTAAAGCCCTAAGTATAGTGTTATTTAGATGTAGTACATATTTGTCTAATGTAGTTCCTGAATTACCGCTGTGTAGGACCATTTGCATTGCAAGTTTTTTTGCAATTTTTTTTTGCCGTTTTGACAACGGCAGTTTGTTTTATAGACAATTCTACAGTCTGTACTGTGATTTTAGAAATTGCAGTGCTTTTAAATGATACAGTGGTATTTGACTCAGCTAAGTCATTGCAGAGCTGAAATAGCTTGCATCCCAGCTGTGCTTCAGTGTTTAACTTGGTTGGAACTTTGATAAATGAATCCCCGAAAAAGATATTCTTGTTGTTAGAAGTGTGGTAGTAGCCAGTAGACCACATTTTCTTAAGTAAAGGTGTCTCTTGACTTTGTTTCAGAATTAAAAAAAGAAACAAACAAACAAAAAAACCAACCAAAAAACCCCATGCTTCCATGTTTTCTGGACCATTACTTGGATCCTTAACTTTTAAAGCATAACTTTCTATGTTTTTGTATGTTTTAAGTGTGCGTTTCTGCATTTGCTGCACTCTCCTCTTTGCTTTCTCCTGCCTCTCCTCCAGCAGCTGTGGGAAGAGGTGAGGAGAGAGGTTTCTCTTTTCGGTTGGTGGTGATAAGTAATCTTCAACTGTCAGCTTCTCTCTTGCTGTAGATCCTTTGGTAAAAAGTAGGAACTACAAAAACAGGAGAGGGGTCTGACTGCTTTTACAAGAAAGAATTTGAGGAGGTAACAGTTACTGCAGGACAAAATGTTTCTGCATTTTGAGTGATATAGAGGAGAGAAACAGTATTTTTCTGACTTATTTTTAGCACCTTAGAAGCCGGATTTTTCAATCACTGTAAAGGAGCATTTTTTTCTTACTTGGGTTGAAGTTATTTGACTGAAAGCAGCAAATAAATATGCGACACAAATCATAAAGTGCTAAATTGTAGAAAGATGATATTTTTATAATTTCTTTTTTTTTCTTTCAGGGAAAACTGATGAACCAAATTGTGATTGTGACCAGTTTCATTGTGCTAATGGGAAGTGTATTCCAGAAAGTTGGAAATGTAATAACATGGATGAATGTGGAGACAATTCGGACGAAGAAATCTGTGCCAAAGCTAATCCTCCGACAGCTTCTTCCTTTCAACCTTGTGCCTGCAATCAGTTCCAGTGTCTTTCTCGCTTCACCAAGCTTTACACTTGCCTTCCAGAGTCTTTAAAATGTGATGGTAACATTGATTGTCTTGACCTAGGAGATGAAATAGACTGTGATGTGCCAACGTGTGGGCACTGGTTAAGATACTTTTATGGTACTTTCAATTCTCCCAACTATCCTGACTTCTATCCACCTGGAAGCAACTGCACCTGGCTGATAGACACTGGTGACCATCGCAAAGTAATCTTGCGATTCACTGATTTTAAACTTGATGGTACAGGGTATGGAGACTATGTCAAAATATATGATGGATTAGAGGAGAATCCGCGGAGGCTGTTGCGCGTGCTAACAGCATTTGACTCTCATGCTCCCCTCACAGTTGTTTCATCCTCAGGACAGATAAGAGTGCATTTTTGTGCTGACAAAGTGAATGCTGCAAGAGGATTCAACGCCACCTATCAAGTAGATGGCTTCTGTTTGCCATGGGAAATTCCATGCGGTGGAAATTGGGGTTGCTACACAGAGCAGCAACGCTGTGATGGCTACTGGCACTGTCCAAATGGAAGGGATGAAACCAACTGCACTATGTGCCAAAGAGATGAGTTTCCCTGCTCTCGAAATGGTGTCTGCTACCCTCGTTCAGATCGCTGCAACTACCAGAATCATTGCCCTAATGGTTCAGATGAAAAAAATTGTTTCTTCTGTCAGCCAGGAAATTTTCATTGTAAAAATAACCGCTGTGTGTTTGAGAGCTGGGTTTGTGATTCTCAAGATGACTGTGGCGATGGCAGTGATGAAGAGAATTGCCCCGTCATTGTGCCCACTAGAGTAATAACTGCAGCTGTCATTGGGAGTCTTATTTGCGGATTGCTGCTTGTCATTGCACTGGGATGTACTTGTAAATTGTACTCACTCAGGATGTTTGAGCGAAGGTAAGTAAAACAGATGGCCTCAAGAACTTAAATTTTAAAAATATTTTCGTATCTGTTATTGTTATACTTGAAACATTTTTATTGACATACAGTTATTGTTGCATGTGATTTCTAAAGGCATTGTTGCTTCTTCTTCTTCTTTGACAATAAAAAGAGGTTAGTTAATCATAGAATCATAGAATATCTCAAGTTGGAAGGGACCCATAAGGATCAAGTCCAACTCCCTGCTTCTCGCAGGACTACCTAAAACTAAACCATATGACTAAGAGTGTCATCCAGACACTCCTTGAACTCTTACAGGCTTGGTGCTGTGACCACTTCCCTGGGGAGCCTGTTCCAGTAACCGACCACCCTTTCAGTGAAGAAAAGGGGATAGAAGTATTCTGATCACTTAAGTATTGAGAGTTAAGCTTTCAGATGTTGTTACCAAAAAGAAAATGTGGAAAAGCTGCATTTCTGCAGTTAAATATCTCAATTCTGTATTTAACAGCATGTTTCTTCTATTGTAAACTATCTCATACCAAGATTACATGTTCTTCAATTTTTATAAAATAATATAAACATCTGTCATGGTGCCTTTTATATTTAGCACACACACACACGTACGTTATTTTATTCTTTTTTTTTTTTTTTAAGGAATTTATTGCTGGATTGGTTTTGTTGTTCTTGTCTCAGCTGGACAGACCCATAGGAATGACTGCAAGGACTTACTGTATATTCTTTGTCAATTAACTTTCAATTAAATTAATAAAACTTCATCTGCTGAAATTTATCATTTCAGATTATAATAGTCTGATGTAGTTTTACTCATATATATATATATATATATATATATATATACGCACACACATAATAGTCTTATTTATCATGAAATTTCTTTTCTCTTTGAAAGATCATTTGAAACTCATTTGTCAAGGGTTGAGGCTGAACTGTTAAGACGAGAAGCTCCTCCATCCTATGGGCAGTTAATTGCCCAGGGTTTAATTCCACCGGTTGAAGATTTTCCTGTTTGTTCACCAAATCAGGTAAGATTCCGCAATAGCAGGCAGACCACTTAAATTTAAGGAGACTGAAATAAAGATATTTTAACTTTCATCTGCATTTTTTTGTTGTATAGCATTTCCTTTTCTTCCTTGCAGGCCAATACTATTATACTAAGGATTAGCCATTGGATGAAATCATAATACGGTAGCACCACACAGTTTTCTTTGCAGGCTTTTTTTCTTGTTAATGACTGCCAGTAATGCACACAATAGAATGCCTCTTGGATGAAAAGTAATAGATTGGTAGATCTAGTTGTATGTTCTGTATTGAAGTTGTGTAAGTTAAGATTGCGAGATAGGACTTTGAAGTTTGGGAAAGAAGAATTGAGACTTCTAATGCAAAATGGTAGTTCATATCCACTGTGCATGTGTTTAGGTATGATCATGCCCACTATGCATAGAAAAGATGATGGCAAAGGCAAGGCTGTAATATCATACAAAATTAACAGGAATGAGTAACAAAGTAAAAGCTAGTAAATGGCAGTTGTCTAGCCATCTTGAATCCCCATTATGAAGACCAGTATTTCAGATAAGACTTGTGGCCTTGAAAACTTAAGTAGCTATACCGGGAAATAAACTAATATAAAAATAAGGAATAGTAGGGAGCAGGCTGTCACCTTCAAAAATAATGAAAAAGTCGTTCTAGAGCATTGATGCTTCCATGATAAAAATTTTTACTCTTATTTAATCAATGACGTTGCATTGTTTAAAAAATTTGTTTTTCAGAGGAGAGAACATGAGTAAGAGTAAAAGCTTAAGAGGCAATGTAAACTGAATTCTATAAATTATAAAGCTCAAATTTTTAATATCGTTAAATGTTGGGGGGAGGGAGTCAGTACTAAGTCAGGATGTGTTCAACTTTCTTTGTTTTGAGCAATATATACATCTTAAAATTGCAAATCTGTGCAGGACTGAAGATACCTAGTCGAGGTTACCTCAAAGTTAGTAGTCTCAAGCTAGGGGAATCTTGGTTGTTCTGATTTGTATGTAATGCTTTCTGCCTAAAACTGATATGTGCCTTCAGAGCTGGATTTTCAAGGATGGGTAGCAGTCTCTCCAGTAGCTTTTGAAAGTAAGGCTACTGAACATATGTATTTACATGCTTGAATTCAAATATCATTCTATGAACTATTGGAAGGGAAGAGGTAGGTTATGCATGAAGTACTGTTCGGATGCTGTGCTGTGTATGCCCTGTGGCATCTGAAGGATTGTGGAAGGGAGCTGAAGGTGACAGCATGAGAACACTGAAGTTCGGTGTTTGTAAACAAAGTGAAATATATGCATATATGTTAAGTGTTTAATTGGGGGGGAAAAAGACTGTTCTGAAGAATATTCTATATTTTTTCCATAATCTTCATTAAAAGCTGTGAATATGGACTTTATCCTGTAATTAAACACATCTGTGAATATTTTCAGAATTGTGGGCATCTGGCAGATCTTCTACCCTAGTATTTGAGAACTGAGCTACTTAGTTGAGGCACTGTTTTCTGTAAGGTTGAGCAAGGGACCCCCAAGTCAAAGGTGTTACTATGTTTGTGTTACCTTACAATTTAAACGTTATACAAGGTTTTAAGCCGAAAAATTCAGGCATGCATTGTTCTATAGCTGAATGACTAGAAAATGTATACTGAATTTGGGAAATGTATGGTTTAGAACACGTAAGATAATTTTGATTAAACAGAAGCATTAAAGCATTTTGAAGCTGGAATTAACTCATTATGCTAGAATGGGGAAAAAAAATCAAACTACAAGCCTCTGCTAGAGAGGACATTTAATTCTGGGCAGCCCCATGGTAGTGGATAGGGAAAGGTCACCTCTGCTAAATCTTTCTGGAAGATTTCATTTTTAAATCCTAAACTTTTTGAGGCATGTTTCAATGTACTGTACTCTGAAATCCACAGTGACTTCTTTATCTTCTTGGTAAGATTGTATGTAACAGATCTGGCATACCTGCTGTACTAGGTCTGCACTGGGTCTGTGCATGTACTTTTCTGTAATCAGTGTTCCGTATCCAGGTTACAGTGCCTTGGTTTTCACTTTGCCTTTATTTAGAGGTCCTTGATTTGGACAGAAACGTACCTTATATACTTCATTGCTCTTTATTCCCCTTTTTCTTGCATATGTATTTCTCCTTAATTTCCCTGTTCATAATGTTTTTTCCTCAAGAGAATCTAGACTTTTTTCCTGCCTGCTTTGTTTTTAAAATAGCCTATTGCTACATATACCAGATCGATAATACTAAAGACGCAACAATTTTTGATATTTAAGACTCTGCATTTAACTTTGTGGTTATATGCCATTTTGCACAACAGTTATCGTTCTTCTTTTGTTAGAATAGTGTCAACATACTGTCAACACTTGATTATTGCTTGTCTTTTCATTTAGGCTTCAGTTCTGGAAAACCTGAGACTGGCAGTACGATCTCAGCTTGGATTTACTTCAATCAGACTTCCTATTGCTGGCAGATCAAGTAACATTTGGAATCGAATTTTTAATTTTGCAAGGTCACGTCATTCTGGATCATTGGCATTGGTCTCGGCGGATGGAGATGATGTTGCCAGCCAAAGTACTAGTAGAGAAGCTGAAAGAAATAATACTCACAGAAGCCTGTTTTCAGTTGAATCTGATGATACAGACACAGAAAATGAAAGAAGAGACACAGCAGGAGCAGTTGGTGGTGTTGCTGC